>NC_138205.1:89076132-89401132 GCF_964194415.1 Vipera berus
TTTCCTGTTCCTTACAGACAGCCTGCGTTCCAGCACTGGTCTCCCTCGTTCCTGACATCTGCAGCAATACACCCGAAAGGTGGGCAGGTAGCCCAGTAGTCACAAACTCTACTTTATTTCTTGGCCGTGCCCCCATATCCTGCTGCCCTAGCCACAAAAATCTTCCAGGATGCTAAGACTGCAAATCTGGTTAGCTTATTTTAGCCAAATGTACTTTTTGGGAGGGAGGGAGGGGAGGGAGGGAGGGAGAGAAAGAGAGAGGGAGAGAAGGAGACAGAGAGGGAGATGGAAGGAACCATTTAAGGCGATTATCAGTGTTTGCATTACTATATTCATTTATCCTGTTTAAAAACAAAAATCAAAATTTAGGTCTGATTTTTCTTTTATTCCTGGTTCTTTGTGTTAATTTTATCCCTATGATTCTGAAGAAAAATAAATTTGTATTCTATGCCATTAATGCATTTTTGGCTGCTAACCCTGAACAAATCGCATGTCGCTGCAGTAAAAGATTGTCACACTGTTGGGAAGGAAATTTGCGAAATGAAAGCCCTCTAGAATAGCACTGACATTAGTAGAAACCAGAGGCATAGCTCAAAGGATACTTTGCCATTCTTCCACAGTAAAACTGTATTTAATAAACAAAATAACAAAAAGACACAAAGCGCACATAAGTGCCTCTCACAACATGAAAAGAATGTTGTTGTTGTTTGTTTAAAAAAATGTTGTTCAAGGGTTCTGTGCTATTAGAGAATGTTTGAATTGAATGAAAGGAAATTCCAGGGGTAAACTGAACCTTTAAATATAACAGAACACAATTCTACTTTCCTTTCTACACTGTGATCCTAAATTAAAGCAGCGCCCACTAAAGCTGTTTGAACTAAAACTGGGTTTGTATATTTATTTAAATGAAGCCACCACTTAAGCAAAAGAATTATGATGTAGTCACAACATTGCTTCTAAGGGATGCTTTTAAAAAGTCTAAAAGGAAAAATATGAACTTGAAATGTATTTCTGAATATCTTTGTTTCAAATTTTTCCAGATCCTTGGATTTTTGTTTTTAAAAAGTGCTTTGTAACACATTAGGCAATGAAATGAACAACTTTTTAGCAGCAGTTTTGTACAATCAAAGGTAAAATTAAAATATTTGTTGAATCACTGTTTGGAATATAATGTTAAAAGCAAAACAAAACATTGATCACAAAAGAGGGAAGGACACAGCAGATTCCCTGCCACTCAACTACAATACTTACTATAAAAATAAGTTTGCAAATTCTGTACCTACAGCTGCATAGCCAGAAGAGCTATTATGAAAAACAAATCAACTTATTAAAATTTGTCTGCCTTAGTCTACTTCATTTTTATTTTGGGAATAGAAAGGCATAATGGAGAAAGCAAATTAAGAGGCTAACAGGGGACAAATCATTGAGACCAGAGGAAATTTTGTTCCCTTCAATGTCCATGATAAACTGAATTCTAGTTCAGATGCTCTTTAGAAAGAAATTCTTTCTTAGATAGTACCTTCTCAGGAATTGACAACAAAAATGTTGCTCTTCAAATCTTTGCTCCTGCATTAAATAGGATCAATCCAGTTGAAAGGCCTAGCAAACAAAAATATTATTCCCTTTCCTATTGTAAATATGAAGACATTTGTACATGTTCGAGGTTTTGTGTGAGAAGCCTGCAGCAGTTACAACTGCTGCCTTTTGAAGACTCTGTGGCTGGCAATAACTTCCCTCTGATATAGTGCAAACAAAAATGTTCCACATTCAAAACGTTATGATGTTATGGTACTGGCGCATGGCAGAGTTATAGGGTTGATTTCACTGCTACATTGCCCATGCCAGCTACAAACAACACAGGCAAAGATTTTCAACAGAGAATACAAAAAAGAAACAACTAAAAGCAGGTTTTTCAGGGTTTTTTTGTAAGTTTGCAAATTGATGTAGGTAAATGTTAACTTGTCCAGAAATTTAACATGTTAAGCTGGAGGGAAGTATAATTGATAGAAAACTGCCTATATTTTAGAGGGCCAAGAACCATCACCACCCTGGAATTAACAGATGATATTTGGGCTGAGCAAATGGTGATTGGATTAAGCCCTATCAGTCATTCCCTTTTCTAGTTGCTATTTGCCTCTCATTGGACAAAATATCCAAGGCAAAGCATCACAACTGAATGAACAAACAAGGGTCTAGAACAAAATAGAAGATAATTTGAATTTAATATTTTCATTAGCACCTGTTCCCCTATACAGATGTCTTTTAGCTGTCAGGTCTGGGTACAATTTTTTTTCTTCCACTTTCACAAGGCAGATGGCAAGCAAAATTAGTTCTCACCTTTTTTTTATCTTTCAGTACCTTGCAATACTAACCAGGTAAGCCACAAATTGTATGTGATGTCTGCACTATCTGCCAGGTTGTACAGTGTAAGTAGTTGTTCAGCAATCGGTAACTAAAGCAGTCACTGTACTTATGAGCTCAGATTTCCTTTACTTTACAGACCTTATTGTAAATTCAAAAACTGGTTGTAAATTTATTTTCCATCACCACTGTAACCACGAATGGTCATTAAATAAGGCAGTTGCTAAATGAAGGCTACCTGTATAGCAAATATCCAATCTAGAGCGTTGCGGGAGGGGAGGGGGAGAAAGAGATGAACCTGCTCTAAACTCATGTATGTGTTGATTACTGGTATTCTTCTTTAAAAAAAAAATTAGGTGACAGAGTTTAAAGCTCTATGGAGTTAAAGAAAAATAGCATTGATAAGTTCAGAGCACAAGTAAACATTATCCTAAAATTCAGCAGCTTGAATTAAGTCAATAACAATATAATCCTAGAGAAATACACTTAGGGGAGAAAATCTACTGTGTTCAGTGGGGATTCATGGGATTGCATTCAAAGTCTCTTTACAAAACTTAGGTCATCAGATTAACAGTTTCACTTCCTAAAAAGAGGAATTTTCCAGCCCTCCTCCCTTTTTTAAAAACCATGTGCCAATTCCCAATTAATTTGTAACATATATTTATACATGTAAAAGAGGTACTTGTGTATACAAAAGATTTCCATTACACCAAATAGGAATGCACATATTTTTGGAAAGTCAGTTTTGAAAATTGGCTCTGTGTACCTGATATGTGTCTTGTGGTTCTGAGTTGTGCAGTAGCACTTGCTAACAAAAGCCTTGCCTTTCATACTCTGTCCCACTGTGTCGCTATGGTAAATGTAACAGTCCATATGGTATATGACATCAGCCAACATTTTCAGATGTCTTCCCAAAGAAGGTAGAAGGAGAGGGAGTAGAAGAAAGAACAAGAAACACACTGCTACAGTTAAGTTTGTAAGTAATATCAAAATAAGGAGGGAAATTGCTAATAAGAAACCTGAGATATGGTAACTATGAGCCAAACACACGAAAATATAATTAAAATTGGAAAGAGTATGTGCTGGCATCTTACTTTGCATTCAAAAAAATATTAGACTTTTACTTACAAAGTATTTTCAAGAGCAAGGAAACTATTTCAGGTATTGTAGTGAAGAATTCTTAGTATCTTAGTGTAAGTTCACTGATTACATAACTCTAGGTCTGCCTATGCAGAGAGGGAGATTGATCCTGAGCTCTGAATACATTGACTTTTGTAGTTATCTACTAGAAAATAGTAAACATAGGATTGGGGTTAATATTGGTATCAATAAGGAAACTTTCATCGATCAAAATTTATTTGCCTCCAGTTATCATGTTCACTGGGGAAGACACAATTTGTCCGCCTTGCAATAATCTATAATTTGAATGACGCATAGATCGTAATCAAGTAACTATCACATGATATGAGATTATTTGCACCTGAGGTTAATTCTATGAAAGATCCCAAGTTGAATGTTTCATGGTGGAACTAGTAAGGCACTTCAGCTTGACCATATTCTATTTTAAATTATATACCCACTCGCAACAAATTAGTCTCTCATCTAAAACACATCCTAGGTATCTTTGTTTCAATTTTTCTTGCTGATATTTTCTCTCTCTTCTATGTCATGAAAATACAGATTGTGAGAGTCAAAATCAGAAGTATATTAATGTACTATTTACAATATTCATTTCTGACTCTATTTTTGAAAGGGTCTTTAGCATGAATCCCATTAGAACTCTTCCTCGAGGTTGGGTAACTCTTCTTCTTCCTCCTCCTGTTAATTATTTTAGAGATGCAGGGGTACCTATTTTAGATTATGGGAAGAAAAGAGAAAATGGGGAAGCAATCTTTGTTTTAATGAATTTGATAGTCACCATACCACGACGGGTGATTGCAGTGATAGACTCAGCATTCTTTAAAATATCAGAAAAGACCAAAAAAAGGTGGGTGACAGTAGTAGCAATGAGTCTTGGTTTGCAACCCCAAGATATATCTGTTGATGCTGGGTTTGGCTGCCTTAATGTACTATATGCTCAGTGCATTCAAATTGGATTTTATGAGACATGTGAACTTGAAAGGCAGTGCCATGCTCACAACCATACACACGGATGTCTGCTGATGCCATTTTTGACAAAATTATGGGAAAATGAAAACACCACTCAAAAAAATCATTGTATCTAAGTGAAGGTGATAGAGTTCCCCCCCAAAAAAACCCTAAAATGCCCATCTTTTAATGGTCTAATTAGATCCAAATTATTATCTCCATTTTTTTGAAAATGTGTTCTCTTTACTTTGCTTTGAAACCTGGATATGCCAACACTTGTTTAACTCTGCCTTTTGTACCCCCAATATATTTGGCTATATTTCCAACTGCCCTTTTTTCATGAAGGAAAATTTGGTCAAAAACTTTAAAGCCTTCTTCAGAAGTCTTCTTAAAAGTCATCTTTTCCACAATGCCTACAAAACACTTGACAATGGCTAGGCAGCTGGTGCGCTGTGATTGCTGCTTATTATGCTAATCAAAATCATCTCAGTGTTAACTTGCTCTTTCCCCATCACATTTCTTGTATCCACCTGTTGTCTCTTGACATATATTTAGGGACTGTTCAGAACCCCATGGAAATAGGCAAAAGATACCAACAGTTTTGGACTGGGTTCTCAGATTATAACTTCAAGGAGAAGAGATTCATCTTTCCATTCTCCCTCCCCTCTCCTTTTTAAATTATACACCTTGGACAACTGATCTTTAAATGAGGCTCCCAACCATAATTCCCATTTTCATGTGATTTATATGATTTTTGCTTTTTGGGGGGGTAATGAATGATATACTGCACTGCTTTATCAGAATTTTGAAAAAATCAGTCTTGCAATTTTGGTGAAAGCATTCATCTATTCTTTTTTTATATATTTTAAGCAAAACAAAGTTTTGGAAAAGCACAAATCAGTATGAAAAATGGATATATTACCATAAAACAGTGTATATTCAAAAGAATGGCCATTTTCTTAGAAGCAAATTAATCATTCCTTTTTCATACAATGCATTATTTTATGATTCTTTCCTTGTCTATGAAATTCAGTTGTATTATTTTCCAATAAATCCCAGAAGAAATAACATATCCTAATTCCTATAAAGACATCCTCTTCAACCTGAAGAATTTGCTTTGTTTCACTCTTTAAACTACTGATTGATATGGGTTTCAAGCAATAAAATCAATATTTAAAATTAAATTAATTACTTAAAACTAAGATGAATAGTTTTAAATATTAAAAGATATTTCTAGGGTAATTTTCAAAGTGAACAAAAAAAGTTATCTTCCTCAACCAGATGGAGTTTATTCTAAAAAAAAGTATATGAATGTCAGACAGACCTATCACAAATTTTATGAAAAATAGTCCATGGCAATAGTGGATGAACCTCATCAGATGAGCTCAGTGACTGAGAAACATATTAAAAGAAACATATTCAAATAGCATGCACCCAAGCCATAATAGCCTGTAAAATTAATAACTAGCAATTTTTATTACAAACTAATTGGCAGCCAGTTCATTGCTTTCAGTGTAGATGTAATATGGCCTTCCTGATTTCATTCTAGAAAGCAACTTGGCCATTGAATTCTTTTCCAGCTGAAGTTCTAGGTCCTGACAAAAGCAATTCATTTGGCACATGTTACCTGGAGGTTACCGGCATATCTATTATATATGCACAGTCATTTTTATTCCTGGCCATTGCCTCAAAGAGGAAAAGAGAAACATGGTTCCAAAAACATGCCCAATCTGCTTAATGGGTTCACCTAAGGGGTTGTAACTCAAGCCAGGTCTGCTCTAATCTTTGACAATGTGTAGCCCCATCTTGTCTAGATTCAACTTCAATTTACTATCTCTCCTGCTACCCATTGGTGGCTATTGAAACACATTTATAAGAGCTATACCACAACCTAAAGAAAAAATAGAAAAATAGATACCATGAATGCAGAGTGCCTCTCAAAGGTTACATATATATAGGTAAAGGTAAAGATTCCCCTGCACATGCGTGCTAGTCATTTCCAATTCTAGGGGCCGGTGCTCATCTCCATTTCAAAGCCGAAGAGCCAGCACTTGTCCGAGGACGTCTCTGTGGTCATGTGGCCGGCATGACTAGATGCCAAAGGCGCACGGAACACTGTTATCTTCCCACTGTAGTGGTCCCTATTTTTCTACTTGCATTTTTACGTGCTTTCGAACTGCTAGGTTGGCAGAAGCTGGGACAAGTAACAGGCGCTCGCTCTATTATGCGGCACTCGGGATTCGACCCACCAAACTGCCGACCTTCGGATCAACAAGCTCAGCGTCCTCACCCACTAAGCCACCACGTCCCTTACATATATATAAAGCATGACAAATAGAACTAAAGTCTAAGAGACACCATGGAGTTGATCCTATTTGGGGAAGAACTATCCATTTAAAATCCATCTGTAAAATAGGATTGCAACTACTTTAAGTAATAGGTCCTATTCCCAATTTTCTTAGGCATTCCCAAAGAAGATCATGGTTGATGGTATCAGAAATTGCAATTGGAAGTTCCAATGGATTGAATGGCTTCCTCGTTGATCATTTATTAAACCAAGCAATACAGTCTGAAACCAGTCTGTAACACATCACATGTAAAATTGTGGTACAAAGTTTAATTGTCAAGAAATAGTTTTATTGATATTTGATGAGTTTTGTCAACTATCTCCTCTCACTTAAAACAACAACATATATGTTTTTTGTGGTTGGTAACCTGAACTAATTGATATAGGTCAGAGTGGAGTCCAATGAATAGAATTTAGAAGTATCACCAGAGACAGAATTAAAAGAAATCCTTCAGTTTTTACAGTATATGATTTTATCAAAAAGTGGTATCAGCTACTTTCTTCAGTCAAGAATTTTCACATGAAAATTGGATTATAAGGATGTTTCCTTATATTAGATGAGTCACAGGTTTTTCTCTTTTTTTCTGTATGATCTACGGCAAGCATGGGAAATGTTACTCTCCTAGTTGCATAAACAATAACAAGTATTTTCTGATTTTCACATCCTAAAGAGATTTCTGTTTTTTAAAAATTCTGCAGTTCATCTCCATTTATTATACATTTCCACACCAGTACAAAAGCCAAAAGGTTAACCAGCCTGTATTGCTCAAACTTACATAATGATCTGAGATCACACAATCCCTCTCTTCAGCCAGGAGCGATAACTCTGGATGTACATTTTTCACAGGAAAAAGAAACGAAGAAGGCCATGTGAGGGATAAATCATTAAGAAACTACTCCTGTAAATGTACTGCTCTTCATGGCTCTTTTTTGTCAATGGTGTCTTATCAAGACTAGGAGGAATAGATGAAGCCTGATCACTTGAACTACAAATATCCAACACTTCGCAAATATCCAGTCTCTTTTTTTGTAGCAGCTCAAAAATCTAGGAGAGCAGTTCACACCATAAATAAAACTAAGCACTGGAGCCCCACCAGTGCTATTCTTACTCCTGATTTTAGAATGGGCTGTAGTTTGAAAGTAACATGCGGTTGTATCTTTCTCTTTAAATGTTAAGTTATTTGCAATGTTGCTAAGAAGTGGAGAAATCTTCTTAGGAAAGTTTCCCAAGCTTGCTAAAAGAATAATACAGGTAGTCCTAGGCTTACAACTGCAACTGAGCCCAAAATTTCTGTTGCTAAGTGAAACATTTATTAAGTGAGTTTTGCCCCATTTTATGAACTTTCTTGCCATAGATGTTAATTGCAATTGTTAAGTTAGTAACCCAATTGTGTTAAGTGAATCTGGCTTCCCCATTGATTTTGCTTGTTAGAAGGTAGAAAACCTGATTTTGGGACATTGCATTCATCATAAATAAGTCAGTTGTAAAGCATGTGAATTTTGATCGTGTGACCATGGGAATATTACAATGGTCATAACTGTAAAAAATGGCCATAAGTCACTTTTTTCAGTGCTGTTGTAACTTCGACTAGTCATTAAACAAATTGTTGTAAGTCAAGGACTACTTGTAGTGAGATAAGACTTACAACATATACTCTTCCTCCTATTTGCTACATTTTTTTAAAAAAAATGTCCTGCATATGTTTTCTTCTTACCCTCAGCTCTGAGTGCTTCTGGGAGAAAGGGGGGATGAGACAACTCTTTCTAGAGCAAAAAGGTTCCCAAATATCATCAGCCTAATTGACCTAATGAACAACAAGGCAGTTTTTCATTCAGCCTGTTCAGAAAAGATGCAGAACTGTTCAGCAATTGCCATGATGATCTGCCTCTTCCAGGTACAGCTTCAATGATTTTTATCTCGTTTTGGAACACAGAATGTGCTCTGATCCTAATGCTGATAAAAGCATAAAGGCTGATGCCATCTGCCATGGCAACTATCAAGATGGCAGCTGCTTTTCATCAGCTTTATCTGAACTTTGCATTAATAGAAATTCTGACACAGTGCTTAAAATAAGAGACAGAGACACAGAGAGAGAGACTGAGAAAGAGAATACTTATCTGAATAAACTGTGTAAGCATTAGTCTCCTCTTACCTCCGTTATCTTTCTGGGAAAGAGAAAAGAAAAATCTCCATGAATCCTTTCTATTTATGTCTATTTATCAGTTCCATTCTCAGTTGTCCGTCATATGGGAGCTGCACAGCTGTAACCCTAAAATGATTTAACTACAACCCTCACACTGCTGCAGCCACAGCAGCAAATAGGATCCAAATGTGCTCTCTCCGAAGCAGTGCAATCAACAAAATAGCATGCCAGTATTGGAATCCATAGCAGGCTGAAAGAGAGACATTTTTTTTTCCAACCCAATTTCTGTTTCTCAAAACACAGCAATGCTGAGGATGTTTTTTTTTTCTGATGACACTGGACATACACCATTTCCAGATTTAAGATGGTCAGGTATAATAATCAGCTGCAAAAAGGATATAAATAATTATTCAGTACTTTCATGTTGATTAATAATAATAATAATAATTTTATTTATATACCGCCCTTCTCCCGGAGGACTCAGGGCGGTGAACAGGGCAACCATATAAAAATACAAAAAATACAAAAGTTAAAAAAGAATTAAACATATGCCCAAGCTAAAAAACAGTAAATACATATATTAAAATGACAATAAAAACCCAACCCATCCCCCATCAGGCCAAGCCGGCTTGTTCAAATAAATGCGTCTTCAGATCATGCCGGAAGGAGCGAAGGTCGGGCGCCATTGATACAGAATGCATAGAAAGCATTAAGAAGAAGTAACATATTCGTTTCTTTATTGTTTTTGTGATATCATTCCATTTCCACAACTTTTGCTTTTTATTCTGAATGTGAATATTTTTTCTCTCTCTCTGAAAATGTAAATGGATAAAATAATGGGGGTTATTACCTGTATATGTTATCAGTATAGTTAGAGGCTCTAGAGCACCTAAGGTATAGGTATGTAGCACCATTTTTTTATGAACAAATGCAGCTGTTTCAAAAAATTGTATACAGTTCCTACATTTGCAACTTTTTATAAATACAAAACACCATATTTTGAACCACTCTAATAAATTCAAAAACTTACTAAGTATATTTCTCTAAACATGCAGAACATTTCCAACCAGAATCACATAACTAAAGTATTTCTTCTTATGTTATTTAAGAAAATATATTTTGTCCTATCTCCAGCTTTGTATAATAGCTGCAAAAACAATGCTACGTTTACCAATCCAACCAACCATGAAAGAAATGGAATAGCTAGCATTGTTGTTTTTTTTTCATTCAGTTACATCTACTTCCCAACTGTTGTGATGTAAATAAAAGTTATTCCTTGAAGGAAAAGCAGAATATAATAAATATTTGAATGGTTTCAAATACTTTCAGGGTATAAATTTGAAATGTGCTTTGTAAATTGTCATGTGTTTTCTCAATATCCTCGAAATCAGATGTTTTCCTTTTGTTCTTTGAGTCTAGGTATTTTTAAAAATTATTATAATTACATTTATGCCTTTTTTTACTTTGTACTAGTGTTCAAATCAGAGTGGTTGTCTGCCTGCTATTTTCCCCGTAACAACTTGTGAATGAGTTGGCCCAAAATTATCCAGCCAGTTTCCATACCTAGCCTAAGGGAGGCTTTCACTCTCCAGTTTCCAATATAACACCTTAACCACCAAACTGGCTCTCACACCACTTAGTATCACTGCTAAAAGTCAACTCTGCTTGCCTGTTATTTTGCCCATGGTAATTCTTTAGCCACTTGTAGCCATTTCACCGAAATCCTATGATGATATTAAAAAAAACTGTGAAATATAACAGGTGAAGACAAATAAGTGAGTAATAACTTTTTTTCTTTTCTTTCTTAAGATACATAAGCATAAAGTGTTAAGGCCATATAAAGTTCCTCAGAACTCCAGTTTCTGCATGGAATCATTTCACTAACCTTTTGTGCTCTTTCTTCCATGAGTATTTATTTATTTATTTATTAATGGGAGTTATATCCCGCCCTATCTCCCGAAGGACTCAGGGCGGCTAACAACAACAAAATTAAAGGTCTCTGTACAGTAAATTAAAATTAAAAATTGAAAAAGATTAGAGTTAAAATTGTAAACATAATTAAAATCCCTGTCAGTCCAGGTCAGCCAGGTGGAAAAGGAGTGTTTTGAGGCCGCGGCGAAAGGACTGGAGATCTTGGGCCATCCGAAGCTCAGGGGGGAGCTGGTTCCACAGGGCTGGCGCTCCCACAAAGAAGGCCCTTCTCCTGGGGGTCGCAAGCCGACATTGTCTAGCCGACGGTACCCTGAGGAGGCCTTCTCTGTGTGAGCGTACTGGGCGATGGGAATTCGTTCCCGGCAGCAGATGGTCCTGCAAGTATGAGTATATCAGCCTTCTGATCATTCTCAAGGCATGAACTTTTCTGTATTTCCTAAGGTGTGTAAACATTTTATCTTGACAAGTTTTACATTTTTAACTTGGCAAATTTACAAGACTTCCGCTCTCCTCAGGCACAGAACGTTTGTCTTTTTAAAAATATATATATTTTCTATTTGAGAGAAATTTCACACTAGCCTTTGTAATTATACTAATTATTCTAAATTTTAATTGCACAGTAATGAATTAAAATTTAAGTTTTGCCCTAGTCATGGTCATTGCATATGGCATATGCTATTCTTGGGTCACTGCTGACAATGAAAAATGCTGCACCAGCTTTTTGGGGTTACTGTTTTTCTTTCTTTCTCTATTCTTCATCTCCCCTCCCTTCACTGGAGAAACACTGAAGGCAGGAGATGTAAATGACATGGAATATGGAGAAAAATGTGAAACTGTAAAGAAGTAAAAGCAGGCTAGACTGCTCTGTAGTATAAATCAGCTCTATGAAAGCCAGTCTCACAGATGTGAAAATATGGCTTCATATTTCTAAAGTTTGACAGAAATCTGCTGACCCACATCTGGTCTGGATTCATTATTTTTCATGGGCGGCGATATCATTGGTGTTAAGAATGAAATGTCCATGCTAAAATATTCCTGCTCCTCCTTAGCATCTGCATCTGGGAAGGACACTAGAAGTAGCTGATTCTGCCATAAAGACTTGATTGTTGTATTTTTCATACTCATCATGGAGATGATTGTTTTCTTCCCTGCAATTTGCCATTGAAGTTATGCACTCATATTTATCTCTCTTTTTGTATTGTGAACCAAATACAGGGAAGATCACATGGTGACCTTTGTTTTCAGTTGTTTAAAGTGATGAAGGGGAGAAAATACTCCCAAAGATTATTCAAATCTACACACACTGTTTCTATTTCTATTTCTGAGAAATGTCATATCAGTTAGTGCTGTACTGAAAATGTCTTTTGCATTCTTTTAAACTAAGGATTTGATGGAAAAGAAATTACTTTTGACCTTTTTTTTGAAAATGAAAAACAAAATGCTAATGGTGTAAGGTAAAAGTTTCTTCAATTTAACTAATAGACAAAATGTTTAAAGGATATATGGGCTTTGTTACATAATCATTGCATCAGTAAATATGAGGCTTTGGGTTTTTTTTTAATCTTCTACATTTCAATTGGATTTTTTTTTCCCAGATTAGAAAAAAAGGCAAAGTAGCTGCAGAATAATGAAATAACCAAACCTATCCCCCTAATTCTGAGATGTTAAATTGGCTCTTTATCTGGATCCATTCTGTTGAAGAATTCTAAATAAGAAAAAGCCCAAATATGTAAAACACACAAAAAAAATTTCCTCTGCATTGATAGGCTAATACTTGTTAGTACTCTTTTTTCGTCTTTGAGGATTTGTTGCAAAAATAAGGCAAAGTTTTGTCACTTCCACTATGTAGACAGTGATACCCAAACAGTAAATTGTGATACCCAAACAGTAATCTGGAAGAGATCCTATTAAAGATAACTAATCAATCCCAGCGTGAGTGGTTTTTGACAAAAAGTCATACTAAGAGATTGACAGATTGATAAGATTAAAAAAACTAGAATGCAATCAGAGGAATCACTTGTGCTTGTTGCTGTCTTATTTTATAGCCAATGTAAGGAACTTGCTTTATTAGAGGAAGTTCATAGATTAGGATTAATAGCCATCTGTATTTCAGGGTATCTACTCTTAGAGTTTGAGGACATCCAAGAATAATGCAGTCATTTGGTGATTCTCCAGGACTATAAATGAAACACTTTTTTAAAAATTCTGAAGCAACTGATAGCAATCTTATTCAAAAACTGGAAAGTGTTAGCATGATAGCAGCAATCTCGTGATAGCATGATATCATTGGAATATAATAGCTGTATTCAAAGAAGAGGGGATCAACCTATTCTCCAAAGCATTTCAAAGCAGGACAATAAGTAGATGGAAACTAATCAAGTAGAGAACCAACCTAGAACTAAGGAGAAATTTTCTGATAGAACAATTAATCATTGGAATGACTTGCCTCCAGAAGTTGTGGGTGCTCCAACACTGGAAATTTTTAAGAAGAAATTGAAGAACCATTTGTCTGATGTAGTATAGGGTTTGTTGGTTGAGCAGGGGTGGGAGTTGCATTAGAAGACCTCCAAGGTCCCTTTCAACACTGTTATTCTAAAAGGTAAAGGTAAAGGTTCCCCCGCACATGTGTGCTAGTCGTTTCCAACTCTAGGGGCCGGTGCTCATCTCCGTTTCAAAGCCGAAGAGCCAGCGCTTGTCCGAGGACGATTCCGTGGTCATGTGGCTGGCATGACTAGATGCCAAAGGTGCACGGAATGCTGTTACCTTCCCACCATAGTGGTCCCTATTTTTCTACTTGCATTTTTACATGCTTTCAAACTGCTAGGTTGGCAGAAGCTGGGATGAGTAACAGGCGCTCACTGTATTATGCAGCACTCGGGATTTGACCCACCAAACTGCCAACCATCTGATCAACAAGCTCAGCATCCTAACCCACTGAGCCACCGCATCCCTTATCTGTTATTCTATTACCTGAATAAATTCGTAATGATTGTAGTTGCCACTATAGAAGTGAGCTATCCTTAAGAGGTAAACCTGTCTCTCAAATATCAGGTTATTCATGTGAAAGTCTCCATTTCTTGAGTTCTAATTTTATATGTGTTAGTACCTACCTTTGTTGAACACATGCTGCACCTCATTGTCTTCTGGAGATGAATCTGTTTCTTATTTAAAATATCTCCATCATGGCCAGAATATGCTTACTTACTCTGGAAAATTGGATGCCTTGAATGGCTTTACTGAGATTATCCCTTCACCTGAGTTCTTCCTAGAATTAAATGAATATGGACAGTTGGACCAACTGTTTGCCATAATCAAATTGCTATAGGAGTAGGTGCCAGCCTAGCAGTGTATATTGTTGATCTAAAGATTTAATGAAAGCCTTGAAGTTCAAGAGACTTTCAGCTCCACCCTGTAGTGATCCAGCTGAGGGATTGTGGGGCTCTGCACCCCACAGCTGATTTCACCCTGCCAGAGGATTCTAAATGGGTCAAAAGTCACCCTGGAGAGGCAACAAAGAAGAAGGGGCACCCTGATGATCATGGAATGATGGCGGTTGATCTGCTTGATCTGGGGGAAGCCCCCAACCCGATGTGAGAAAGGCTAACTGCACATCAGTGTCTAGCCCAAGCTACAAGCAGCTGAAGTCCAAAAGCATGAACCAGAACAATGGTGAACAGCATGCTTGAAACTGGGTGAGAATATTGATCTTCTCTCTTCTACTTTGTACTGATTCCCTGGAAAAAAATCCCCAAAGCAAGAAATCCTCCAAAAGTGCGGGAGGGGGACAAAATCCCCATCCTTCCATAGACAGAAGCAGTGAATTAATGTCTAAGAGGAAAAGAAATATATTGAAATGAAACTAATAACACTATAGTCTGGATAAATCTGAAAATTAAAACCATTAAGATTTTACACCCTAAAGAGTTTTGATGAATTTATAAAAAATAAAACAACAATTTTATTGTTTGAAAAAGTTGGAAAATAAATAACTACTGACATCTAGTGAAGAATCAGAGCATAGAACAACAGCAACTCTGACTCAGAAATTGGCAAAACACCCAGAAACAAAGATTAATCTGCTCCCTTGAACTTTAATAAGCTTCAGTCAAATAGAAAACAGCTGAGAACAAATAAAGAAAATATACTGGGCAATTTACAAGCTTAAAAAAGTGTCTGCAGAAAAAGAAAACTTCAACTGTTGTCTAAGCTCAAAAATTGCTTGCAGAAAAAGAAAATTTTTGGCTCTTGGCTAATCTTCTAGGGGGGAACTTACTAGAAGGCTTCAAAGTGGCTAAATACTCTCTATTGCAACTCTGATTGGTTGATAACTGAACCCTGAATAGAAAAATTGTTATAAAATACTGCTTTCCTTGATACCTTGACAACTAGAAATGCATTGGATTACAAAACCCATATATATAAAGATAAGAACAATATAAGATTTGGTGGTTTGGATTTTGAGATTGGCTGGCTCAATAAGGCTAATTACAGAGATTATGGCACTGGTGAAAGACTATTTGGAGGGGGAAGACAAAATGGATATTGCATATTTATCTAAAAGGGACAGGAAACCACACCAAATATTCCTTTCTGAAAGATATAGCCTGGAACATCAGAGATCTGCAGGAGTAATACTCCAAGATGAGACAAGTACTTTTCAGAAGGAAATGTACGCAATGCTACAACATATTCAAATGACAATAGTTTCAAACCATGATGAGATCAAAAACAACTTTGATGACATAAATGAGCACATCTTCAATCTAAACTTGCAATTAAAACAACTCTCCAAAAACGATAAAGAACGAACAAACAAATCAGATAACAGAACACAACTAGAAGAAAGTGACTTAAACAGGGAAGCTACAAATGAAGAGAATATAACTTAACACAAACAGAAAAAAATCTACAAGATTTTATTACAACAATGAAAATGGAAAAGATATTTTATCTGACAGGGCTTCAAAACAAATTCGAGGATAAGAAAGAAGATTTAACAAAAGGGATTATAGAGCTTCCAGGAAAATCACCAGAGTCCGGGAGACAAAAAGTGTGTATCCTACTCAACCTATCCCTTACACACCCAACACCACCACAAATATACAGGAACCTCCTGACAAGTGGAACATACTAACTTGGAAAGCTATTTTGCAAAAGAAGAGGGCTAGAGTTAGATTTAAAAGATCTGAGTCAACTTACCAGATGGACTACTACATGATTAAACATTTGTTTGAATATGGTTAAAAGAATAGATAATTTTAGATATAAAGGGGCCCTATAGTAAAAGAGATAAGAGATATAAGTAGTATAGTATTTTTTATAATATATAAAATATTAAAATACTGGGGTGATGTATGTGAATGGAAAGTTTAGACATTTAAAGGTAATTAAATTTGAGAGAATTATGAGAAGAATGATTTTAATACTGAGGGGAAAGTAAGTTTAAATAAGAATTTTGAAAACAGGACATATAGTGACTCAATAAGATGACTTTTATAAATATAGTTGAAATATAAACAGCTCAGAAAAGATGTTATAGGGTATATAAGTAGTATAGTATAGTATCTTTATAATATATGAAATATGAAAATATTGGGATGGGGTATGTAAATGATATTTAGATAATTAATTTTGAAAAAACTATGATAAGAGTGGTTTGAATAATGAGGGGAAATTAAGTTTAAATAAGAATTTTGAAAATAGGACACATAGTGACATAACAAGATGACTTTTACAAACACAATTGAAACATAAATTTATTAGAAAAGTTATTATATCGAGAGTAATTGACATGGAATATTTTTATTAATCTGTCTGCCCTAACATTATGGGCAGCTACACATTCAGCATCAGCTGAGAGATAGTCTTTCCACTGTATTAAGTACTGCAACTTCCCCTTAAAAATCCTTGAATCCAGTATTTTCTTAATCTCACAGTGTTCTTCAGCCCCCACCATAACTGTTCTCAGACTAGAATCTGGGAGTGGTTTTAACAGGCTGTAATGGTGCTTTCAAAAATAGTTTGACCACTTTGTCTTTGTTCCTCAAATATTGGAACAGTTCTATCATGTCACCTCTAGTCCTTCTTTTCATTAAACTATATATACCCAATTCCTATAACCATTCTTCATACGTTTTAGTGTCCAGCCTCCTAGACATTTTAGTTGCTCTTTTCTGCAATCTTTCTGGAGTCTGAGTTTTGCAAGAATTTGCAACATAAATGGAGGTACTCATATGTGGGAAACAGGCATAATGCAAAAATATTTCCTGATCTGACTATTGTCTTTCCCAGTTCCATATCTCCAGATTCTCTTTTTACACAACCTAAAAGGATTTCAATCTGTTTTAAAAATGTATCATACAGATCTATCAAATGTTTTGCATGGTCTAGTAGCAATAACATTCTGATTGTATAAAATGTGGCTTTATGTTGGTAAGAAATAATAATCATGTGACCTTAATAGAATTTGAAAGCGACTTATAAACAGCCATTGGCCAGTAGTGATCTGTATTGCAGTTCTATTTATTTATAAAGGTGCAGATATACCCATAAAGTTTTTATTTAGTTGCATTCAGTTTGAGCATTCAAAATGGCTTCTAATTGCTATGTGAAGATTTTATGCAAAACCTTGTCATTTTTGTCCTGGAGGTGGTGGTGTATTTGTTCTTATTTTAGGTGATTTGCACATGGCCAGCCTATCAAAGGGACGCGGTGGCTCAGTGGGTTAGGACGCTGAGCTTGTCGATCAGAAGGTTGGCAGTTTGGCGGGTTGAATCCTGAGTGCCGCGTAACAGAGTGAGCGCCTGTTACTCGTCCCAGCTTCTGCCAACCTAGCAGTTCAAAAGCACGTAAAAATGCAAGTAGAAAAATAGGGACCACTACGGTGGGAAGGTAACAGCGTTCCGTGAGCCTTTGGTGTCTAGTCATGCCGGCCACATGACCACGGAGACGTCCTTGGACAAGCACTGGCTCTTCGGCTTTGAAACGGAGATGAGCACCGGCCCCTAGAGTTGGAAACGACTAGCATGCATGTGCGGGGGAACCTTTACCTTTACCTTTAGCCTATCAAATACCATTCAAGCTACTATCATATCAGCATGTTCATTAATACAATGACACATTTTCAAGGAAAAGGCCTACATCTTTTGACTAAGCTTCTTCATGAAAGAAGTAGCCCAGATCTACTTTACTCAGACTGATGTTAGCTTGCTTCATTTGCCAGCATGGGCATGGCATGACACTGTGGACAATTCTGTTGGTCTAACAATTATATGGTTTGAAAGGTAGTTGCAATCCATTATCTTACAATGCACTGCCTTTTCTTACAATTATATTTTACTACAGCATGTCCAAGACAAGATGTTTAGAATTGACCAATCTCCCTTATAAATATCTTGTTTCCTTGTTATATTCTTATTGTAGAAACCCATCACAGTTTATCAAATCAATGCTGAGAAGCCTACTTTTTAGTTGTGTTTCAGCAGCAAATTATGTTGGACTATCAAATAATGTATTTAATATGTACAGTCATATAATAATGAATTAAGACTAAATGAATTAATAAAAATGAATGTGGTATGCAAGAAATGGGACCTACTTCTCCAGTATCACTCTTGAGCTAACATCTCCAGATGGATTGGATAGCAAAACCATAATTTACAGACCAGACAGAATGATCAAGTGATTTTTAGCAAGCAATTATGAAAGTTATAAATGCATAGAAAAAAATCCTAGCAAATAAAGTGGGTTTTTTGCAGATACTACAGAAAGCAGACAATCTTTCCTACTACAATATGGAAAGAGTTTCCAACAGCAGATGGGTCAGCCTTGAAATATACCACCATTTTCAAATAAAAAACTAAGACTATTTTAAGCTCTCTTTGTAGAAGTAGCAAACAAATACAATTGGCACAGTTATGAAAAAATATCTTTAGAAAATATTTGTAATGCCGCTCTGTATTTGTGAAAGGTCAGTTAACCTTGATACATGAATGGAAGTATATATCACATCTTCAATGTTCTGTGTTTGTGTGATTCAAATGTATTGTCTCCTTGCATTAAAAAATAAATTAACAAAAAATTATTGTCAGTGGTTTTGATATATACTAAGATACTGGTCACACTAAATTCACTGGGATTTGTTTTAAGGGTTATATACATTTATTTGTAAGGTTTTGTTTTGGCTTTATATCCTCCTTTACTTCTAGGAACAAAAAAGACTCATATATATTTAAATGTTTCCTCTAGGCTTGATCTGAATGCATATAAAGTGTGCATGAATAAACCAAATATAGATACATTTATGGCCTAAGTTTAGTATTACAGCTCAATAAAAGATTACTTTTTAGAAGAAAATTATTCCCCATAATTGACAAAAGAAAGGACATATTCACATTTTAGTACTGAACATATGCAACTATATTATATGGATTTTTGAGCACCCATTGCTTTATTTGTTATTGTTTCCAACAAGTGGGACTGACAATAAAGATGTTGCCCAGGGAAGTGCAGCTGTTACTCAGACTTCCAGTTCCATTCTCAGTTCTCACCAGCCATTCAACCAGATTCCTGACAAACCTAGCAGACAACTTTGTCTCCCAAAAAGTAGATAAGGGAATTAGGGGATTAGCCATATTGGATTTAATTCTCACTAACAGAGATGAAATGATAGAAAGTGTCGAAGCCACAGGAACCTTGGGGGGAAGTGATCATGCAATATTGGAATTCAACATTCTGGAAGCACAAGCAATAGAACACAGCCAAACTAGAGTCTTGGACTTTAAAAGAGCTAATTTCAATAAACTTAGAGAGACCTTGGGAAGAATTCTGTGGATGAGAATCCTAAAGGGGAAAACAACTCAAGAAGCTTGGGAAATTTTGAAAAGTGAGATAATAAAGGCCCAGTCTAGCACAATACTAACAAAGAAGAAAAATAACAGCTCTCAAAAGAAACCAGCATGGCTGCATAAAGAACTCTCTGATAAATTGAAAGATAAAAAGGACAAATATAAGAAGTGGAAAGAGGGGCACATAACTAAGGCAGAATATCAGCAAATAGCCCATGCCTGCAAAGATGAAGTGAGGGAAGCTAAGTCTCAAAATGAACTAAGGCTTGCGACCAAAGTCAAAAATGACAAAAAAAGCTTCTTTCAACATATAAAAAACAAGAAAAAACTTAAGGAAATGATTGGTCCATTAGTGGGGGAAAGTGGCAAGAAAGTGACAAGCAACAGGGAGAAAGCAGAACTATTTAACTCGTTTTTTGCATCTGTCTTTACACAAAGGGAAGAAACAGTCCAACCTATCAAAAACAGTGCCATAAAAAAACAGAATAGAAACGCAAGTTAAGATAGGCAAGAAAATGGTAAGTGAGGACCTGTCCAGCCTAGACAAGTTCAAATCACCAGGACCAGATGGATTATACCCCAAGGTTCTCAAGGAACTGGCAGATGTGATCTCAAAACCACTGAACTATATTTTTCAAAGATCCTCGCGCACTGGGGAACTACCAGAGGACTGGAAGAGAGCTGATGTAGTTCCCATCTTCAAAAAAGGGAAAAAATAGATTCAGGAAACTACAGACCTATCAGCCTGACATCAATACCTGGGAAGATTCTGGAAAAGATAATCAAACAACAAATCAGTGAACACCTAGTGGCAAACAAAGTCATCACTAAAAGCCAACATGGGTTTGACAAAAACAGATCATGCCAGAAAAATCTTATTGCATTCTTTGACCAAGTGACAAAATTAGTGACAGAATGCTGTGGATATTATTTACTTGGACTTCAGTAAGGCATTTAATAAAGTAGATCACAACCTACTACTTGATAAAGTAGAAAAATGTGGGTTAGATAGCATCACCACCAGATGGATTCGTAGCTGGCTGACTGACCATACTCAGCGTGCGGTCCTCAGTGGAACTGCACTAGATGGAGGGAAGTACTGTATGTAGTGGGGTGCCCCAGGGCTCTATTCTGGGCCCAGCACTCTTCAACATCTTCATCAATGATTTGGATGAGGGAATAGATGGGGATAAATTTACAGGCGACACCAAGCTGGCAGGAATAGCCAACACTCCAGAAGATAGGCTTAAGATACAGAAGAATCTTGACAGACTTGAACATTGGGTGCTATCTAACAAAATGAAATTCAATGGGGGAAAAAGTAAGGTTCTACATTTAGGCAAGAAAAACCAAATGTACAGGTATAGTATAGGGGGTACCTTGCTCAATAGTAGTAACTGTGAGAGGGATCTCGGAGTCCTGGTGGACAATCACTTAAATATGAGCCAGCAGTGTGCTGCAGCTGCCCAAAAGGCTAACACAGTGCTAGGCTGCATTAACAGAGGAATAGAATCAAGATCATGTGAAGTATTAATACTACTTTACAATGCCTTGGTAAGGCCACACTTGGAATATTGCATCCAGTTTTGGTCACCACGAAGTAAAAAAGATGTTGAGACTCTAGAAAGAGTACAGAGAAGAGCAACAAAGATGATTAGGGGACTGGAGACTAAAACATATAAGGAATGGCTGCTGCAATTGGGTATGTCTAGTTTAATGAAGAGGAGGACGAGGGGGACATGATAGCAGTGTTCCAATATCTCAGGGACTGCCACAAAGAAGAGGAAGTCAAGCTATTCTCCAAAGCACCTGAAGGCAGGACAAGAAGCAATGGATGGAAACTAATCAAGGAGAGAAGCAACCTAGAACTAAGGAGAAACTTCCTGACAGTTAGAACAATTAACCAGTGGAACAACCTGCCTCCAGAAGCTGTGAATGCTCCAACACTGGAAGTTTTTAAGAGATTGGACAGCCATTTGTCTGAAATGGTATAGGGTTTCCTGCCTGAGCAGGGGGACTAGATGACCTCCAAGGTCCCTTCATTATTATTATTATTATTATTATTATTATTATTATTATTATTATTATTATTATTATTATTATTATTATTATTATTATTATTATTATTATTATTATTATTATCTTCATCTTCCTTCCTTCCTTCCTTTCTTCTTTCCTGAGGGCAAAGTTTAGCCTCCTGCATATCTCAAGTTTCCCACAAAACCACCCTGCATTATTTTGCCTGCATAAGCACAGCATTCAGAGCCAGACTATTAGGAAGAGCAGCCGTGGTGGCCAAACATATGGCATCTATTTGTCGCTGTGGATAAAATTCTAAACCACCTAGCAAATGAAATGGTTAGTTGTGCAAATAGAGCTCAGGCACAAAGGTCAATGAAAATTACTTTTTTGCTCCAGAAGAGGCTGATTACGAGGCCACATTCTGAATACAGAGCATGATACAGATCACATTAATATGAAAAAGACATTACTGAAAGTGGGAAGGTACAAGAGAGGGCAATTGGAATGATGCAAGGAGTTAAGAATCTTAATTATTTAATATCACTTGAAACATTTGCTCTATACTCTTTGATTTGGGAGAAATGAATATAAGAATTCAGAACAAATGGAGGGAGAAAAAGAAATTGAAAGCACCAATGTCCACAATTATTTGATGGAAACTGTAAGCCAAACAAATGTTTGCTGTTAAATAGACTTGCATTTTTTTAATAAATAAAGTTGAATGTTTAACTCAATTCAGCAACTACTTCACTATTGCTATATGTTGTGATGAATTAATTTAGACCGTATAATCAATCTGTTATATTATCCTTGCAGTATTGTTTTAGAAATACCGTAACTATGTCTCAACTTGGTCATTAAAATACATATTTCTGAATTGTGGGATGATTTAGATAGGGCTACCAGATTTGGCTTGCAAAACTCTGGAAAACCACTAGAAGTCAGTAAACAGGAAGATAAAATCTTAACTGTTTTCTGATGTTTAGTGGTCTTCTGGATTTCTGCAGCCCAAACCTTATAATAAAGTAGGGAAACTCATATAAGCTTCACACATGATTCTAAGTTAAAATGAGGTGTGCTTGTATGTGGATGTGTGCTTGTATGGGAACCCCAGCAATATGTTTTATAATCCATGACTTACTGTATTTGATGAACAAAATCAGTTGAACTTTATTCAACAAACTCTCAATAACATTTGAGAAGTATTTAATCAAAGCTACCAAAAGTCCTGAAATAGGAGACACTGTTATATGGAATAAAATAGCAACTCTGTCTGACCCAGAAACAACCTTTACATAGTATAGCACACCATACTGCATTCTTTAAATACATAATCTGCTTCAATATTTGCATGCAATTTTAATGGATCGTCTTTCAATTTATGGATAAAAGGAGAAAATGCATTATGTAAAAACAAGATTTAATAGTGTGTCACTAAACTGGGGAAATTGACTTCTTTGACCAAATATATGTGTTATAGACAATCTGGATATCCCATTAAACTATATATAGTCCAGGAAAAGGAAAGCCCTTATATAAAACTCAGTGGAAGCACCTTCCAATATGCTGTCAAATTTACATTAGAGGTATCTCCATCTAGTTTGTACATACTTACCCCTTCTACTGTAGCTAATATTTTTAGAGGGCTAGAAAGGATGCTATGGGAACTAGGGAGAAGGGAGGTCTCCTTTCATTGTACCAGTTTAACACACCTAAATCTGGATCTAACCCATTCTTTCAGCATATTATTTTTATTATGAACCTGATCTCTCACTCTCCTGACACAAGCAATCCCAGTACAGCTAATAAAACTGTTTGAGTAATGGAAGCAAGATGCCAACTTGTTCTGTATTATTAATAATATTGTCAAAATCCTGTGTTGCCCTACTTTAAAATTATTCTGGCATATTAATATTGCACTGTATATGTGTCAAAGGGGAAAATCTCTGGTTTCCTCCAGGTCAATTAGTCTGCTGTTGTAATGGGCTGGTAATGGTGTCTCCACAGAGTTTTCTTTAAATTACTTTCTTTTCTCTCATCACCTTACAATTTAATGGTACAGGCACAGGATCTACATAGATATGCCTTGCAGTTATCATACATCATTGTGAAAGGGGTGTTCTGCTAAATAAACTTTTTTCCCCTCTGACCTTAAAGTATCTAATATGAGGTCATCATTTCAGAGAAGAAAAAATCTTGTCAAGTTAGAAGTGTTGTGGGGAGAAGGAAGAAGAAGTTTCAAACATGTATCAACTGCTGTTGCAGAACTATTAAAGACATAGAGAAGTCTCAGGGTCACTTCTCACTTCTGAAAGATATAAATGCAAGTTGAAATGCCATAATTTTTTCTAAAAATATATGGAATAACATTGCAGATGGAACAATTACATAAACATCAATTTTACAAGGGTAATTCCTGATTCACTTCAGAGGTCTAACTCTGTTTTTCAACAGAAAGTCTTCCAAGAGTGGAACAAGTGTTATAGTTTTAACCTTACATATGTGGACAGCATCCAGAAATACATCTCTGTTATCAAAGTTAATGAGTGATACGATCCTGAGAGTGATATAGTGCCCACTACACAACAACATAGACAACTTCAAGGAAACAAAAAATTTAAAATACAATTAATTAAAGATATGAACCAAAGGTTACAGTATATCTCATTGTACCTATGCATGTCTGTTCAATGGGTCATTGATGAATATAATCAAGTTTTATCCTACTTGGTATCCCAGCAACATCAAGTTTAAGAAAAATCATGAGAAAAGCAGTTGGAAGTATAGCTGAAAATCAGATCAAAGAATGCAGAAGTTGGTGAATAAGTTGTTTCTGTGGTTGCTGTCTTTATTATCAGCTAGATCTTGAGTGCACCTGCAAGTCCTTGAATATGGCTCCTGGGTCTCAACTGTAACATCAATTGTCAAGTATCATACACCTTCATGCATTGTTTTTTTTCAATTTTAACAATAATCCACTGGTGAGCCCACTTAACTTAAAGCACTGGACACATTTATAAATAATTCAGAAAAAAGGAGAGAGTATATTTATAAGGCGGCAACTTATGTTTCTCAGTCATCTATAAAGTTATTAGAAACCAAGATAGAGATCCAGATGAAATGTGCATTTCTGATTTCTTTAATAGCATGCTCTGCCAGACAAATAGCAATATGTTGTTTTCTTCTTAATCAAAAAACATTCTTCAACATTGTTTGTGAGATCAAAAAAAGAATTCATGTTTTTAAAATTCTATATAGTAAGTGATATTTTTTTTAAAAAAAGTTTGCATTCGTGAATATATACATAAAAATTAGTAATTAGATTATCTAGTAAAATTTAGGTTACAAATAATTAATATGGATATTAGGCATATAGATATTTAAAAGGATTTTAATCATTTATTATAATAATACCATTTATTTGGGGAAGATGTGTATTAATAAATAGTACAAGTGAAGAATGGTGCAAATTACACACACACACACACACACACACACAAAATGAGGGACCAAATTTTGCCCTGCTAATAGAACGGAAAAAAGGCTGGTTTCATAATCCAGACATTCCAATATTTGAGCTGGATAATGACATGATGGGTACTGAGTTCATAGGAAATAGGCAACTGGTAGATTAAATGCTATAATCCAAGAAGAAAGATACATATGCAAAACATGGCTGGTGACTATATTCCCACAGATAATTTAGTTACAAGGCCTTGGTGCATTCACAGTTTTATAATGAACCAATTTCTAATAATCAAGGGGGACAGTTTGACTGCTACTGAGGTCCTTCTCTGGGACACTGGTGGGTTTCCAAGTTCAGTTGGTTGCCTGCTATGAGGACAAACTGATGGACTAGATGGCCAGGAGTCCAATCCACAAGGCAATGTTTACATTTTCATGCTCTTACGTTCACAACAAACTGCAATGGTTCCATTTGGGCATTTTTAGGAAGAAATGGCACACTGAGGGAAACTGATTCTTCAATTGCTTGGCATACAAAACCATACATTTCCATTAATTTCATATCTACATTTTGGAAATCATGTAATGTAAATATTCTAAAGAAATTCTTAAAAATTAAACAATAAAAGCTTTTTAAGAGTCTGTTTTCTTACACTAACACCGGCTGGATTGTGCTGGCACTCAAATTTAAGATACCGATTGATTGATCTCTTTAATCTAATATCTGTTCATGGGGTGTCTGTTTTCTTTATTGTGGTGGCACCTGCCAGTGCCATTACAGTGGAAGTCTTACTGTATTTCTGTTATGAGTGCCAGTTTGGGGCTTTAACATCTCAGCAGGTTTGTACAGCTTTGGGCTAAAGACCAGCATACATTCTTATCAATCTACATGCATAAATTTAAAAAAAACATGAAGCAAGGAAAAACATCTACACTCTGATTGCTTCTTGAAACCAAAATGTTGAACAAATGACATAACAGAAAGCAGCAGAGAGAAACATGTTATCCAGTGTGGTATCTCACACAAATTTATCTCAACTTAAATGCCTAGTATTCTTACTTAAATACGTATCATGTGAGCTGAATCAACAGTGACAGATCTTGCAATTGCTATAAACTATTTTGGTGTGTGTGTGTGTGTGTGTGTGTGTATGTGTGTGTGTGTGTGTGTGTGTGTGTGTGTGTGTGTTCTATTCCCCTCATTACATTGCAGCATGACCCAGGAATAGAAAATACACATAAAATGAGCTTCTTGTTAAATATCTGGAGTCAACCTAGGGGCATTTAAGTATACTATTTTTATTCATTTTCTCAAATTCATTCCCAGATAGCTCTCAGCAATGATGGTACAGAAAGGTTCAAACGCCCAAATTATTTGCTGCCAGATAATCTTGTATGGTCTTGTATGTATGTATGCTCCCATACATCAAAGTGGATTGGCAATTTAAGCCTTTGCCATTCCTAAAGTTCTAGTCCAGTGTTTTTCAATTTTAGCAATTTTAGGTTGAGTGGACATCAACTCCCAGTATTTCCCAATGAGCACTGAAGTCAGCTTGTTTGTCAAGGGCAGTTTGATCCTCCAACTGAACTGATGCCATTTTGGTGTTGGTGTGGGTAGAGAGTAAAAATTTGGGATCATGGCATTTGACTGCCAGCCTGTGTTTGTGTATCCTAGTTTTTAATTGAAGTGAAGTTTGTCCCATGTAGAAATGGTTGCAATAGTTACCATTGATTCTGTAGATTATATTGTTTCTTCTAGCTCTTGTCTTTGGTTAGTTTTTGCATGGCATTTGGCTATGTGGTGTGGTGTGATTTGGGTGCTGTGTGTCAGAATATGACATTTTTTGAATAGTCATGGGGCCAGCATCTTTGTGGTTGAAACTGAGGCCGTGTGTGAGGATGGTCTTTTCATTGTCAGATGGAGGTTTGTTGGTTTGAATTCTAATCAATAGTTCTGAGTTGTCATCTTGTGATTTTGGAGAGGTGATATTGAGCTTTTCTTGTAGTGAGTTGCCTTTTGGGGTTTGCATTTTGTTGGCATTCCTGTGGATCGTGTGTACTAAGCTGTCTGTCAGGTATTGTCCGATGGAGTTGAGGCATGTGTTTTTTTGTTCATCGATGATGTGTTGATATTCTTCCAGGCGGTTGTGGGCATCAGTGATCATGAATCAGGGTATTTTGTGCCCATTTTGGAAGGCTAGTTTTCATGGTTGTGGGTGATTGATCAGTGGTCGGTAGTGAATGCTTTGGGGGGTTGTTTGTTTGCAGAGCTATTCATGGAGGAAGTGTAGCTGTTTGCTGGTCGATGATTGTCTCGCAGTGAAAGTCTCCCAGCAGCAGGCAATTTGTGCTTTGTTAGCTGTGTTACATAAGATCTTGTTTTTCCTCTCCAGCCCAGTTGACTATTATTATGGTTGTTGCATGCAAGTGGGCAGGCTTAAATTTGCTCAGAATAATAAACCTAGTGCACACAGACTTTCAAGTTGCCTAAAATTCTTCACCAGGATATAATAATAATAATAATAATAGTAATAATAATAATAATAATAATAATAATAATAATAATAATAATAATAATAATAGTTGTTGTTGTTTTTTTGTTTGTTTTATTTATTAATTCAATTTGTATACTGCCCTATTCCTGACGGACTCAGGGCGGTTTACAGGGCAAAATTTAAAAACAATACAGTATAAAATTAAGTTAAAATAAAATTAAATTAAATATGGCCCCAAAAATTAAAATCCCAATTTAAAATCATTAAAACCCCTCAGTCCAGGCCTGATAGCTCAAAGAGCCAGGTTTTTAGGTCCCGGCGAAACGAACGAAGGTCAGGGGCAATCCAGAGTTCCGTTGGCAATTGGTTCCATAGGGCAGGCGCGCCCACAGAGAACGCCCTCCCCCTGGGGATAGCCAGCCGACAATCCTTGACCGGCGGTACCCTGAGGAGGCCCTCCCTGTGGGAGCGCACAGGACGATGGGAAATTGACACTGGCAGCAGGTGCTCCCTCAGATAATCCGGGCCCATGCCATTTAGGGCTTTATAGGTCATCACCAGCACCTTGAATCTCACCCGGAGGGCAACTGGAAGCCAATGCAGCTCACGGAGAAGAGGTGTTACATGGGAGTATCGGGAAATTCCCATCACAACTCATGTGGCTGCATTCTGTACCAGTTGAAGCCTCCGTGTGGTCCTCAAGGGCAGCCCCATGTAAAGAGCATTGCAGTAGTCTAGCCGGGAGGTCACGAGTGCATGGGTGACTGTACGTAGGGCATCTCGGTCCAAATAGGGCCTCAACTGGTGCACCAGGCAAACCTGGGCAAAAGCCCCCCTGGTCATGGCTCCTATATGATCTTCCAAACTGAGCCGTGAATTCAGGAGGAGCCCAAGTTGCAAGCCCCATCAACGGGGGGGTAACACCTCACCCCCCATAGTTAACGATGGAAAAACTTGGTTAGTCCGAGATGCCGGTATGCACAGCCACTCAGTCTTGGCAGGATTGAGACGAAGCCTGTTTCTCCCCATCCAAACCCGGACCGCCTCCAGGCAACAGGACATCACGTTGAGGGCATCACTGGGTTGGTTCGGGGTGGAAAGAAAAAGCTGGGTATCATCAGCATACTGATGATACCCCACCCCGAAATCATGAATGAGCTCACCCAGCGGCTTCATATAGATGTTGAACAAGAGGGGAGAGAGGACCGACCCCTGAGGAACTCCACAAACAAGAGACCTTGGGGTGGACCTCTGCCCTCCCGTCAACACTGACTGCGAGCAGCCCAGGAGATAGGAGGAGAACTACTGTAAAACAGTGCCCCCACTCCCAAACCCCTGAGACGCCGCAGTAAGATACCATAGTCGATGGTATCAGAAGCCGCTGAGAGGTCTAATTGGACTAGGACAGAGGAACAACCCCTGTCCCAAGCCTGCCAGAGATCATTCACCAGCATGACCAATGCCATCTCCGTGCTGTACCTGGGCCTAAAACCCAATTGGTACGGGTCCAGATAGTCAGCTTCCTCCAGGAACAGAGGGAGCTGATGTGCCACCATGCTCTCAACAACCTTCACAAGAAAGCAAAGATTGGAGACCGGACAATAGTTATTCAAAATAGCCGGGTCCAGGGCAGGCTTCTTGAGGAGGGGCCTCACCACCGCCTCTTTCAAGGCGGCAGGAAAGGTACCCTCCCTCAAAGAAGCAGTTATTACTGCCTGGAACCAGCCTCGTGTCTCCTCCCGAGCTGCATATACCAGCCAGGAGGGGCACGGGTCCAATAAACACGTGGTGGAGCTCAATCTCCTCATGATCCTGTCCACCTCATAAGGGGTCATGGGATCGAATTCAGATAACATTCTCAAGACCACTCGATTCCTCCCCGCCAGTCTCTGCCCAGTCAGAATCCAAACCGGCCCGAATCTGAGCGATTTTGTCCACCAGATGATAACTAAACTCCTCGGCCAGCCCCTGCAAGGGCTCCTCCCTCACTATCCCTCACTATCCCTGATTAAGGAGGGAGTGAGCCACCCTAAACAGGGCGGCTGGGCGATTATCTGTGGGCGCAATGAGGGCAGCGAAGTAATTAGACTTCGCTGTCCTCATCACCGCGAGATAAGACCTCGTAAAGGTTCTTAACCGCAATCGGTCAGATTCAGACCCCGTCTCCGACGCTTCATCCCCCGGAGCTCCACAGAAAACCATGGAGCCCACCAGGGTTGGAAAGGACCTTGAAGGTCATCTAGCCCAACCCCCTGCTCAGGCAAGAAACCCTATACCATTTCGGACAAATGGCTCTCCAGTCTTTTCTTAAAAACTTCCAGTGTTGAAGCATTCACCACTTCTGGAGGCAGGTTGTTCCACTGGTTAATTGTTCTGATTGTAGAGTCATTGTTGGGCATTGTTGGTGTCAATTATACCTAGTCTGCAGGAATGGAGGAAATATTGCTCCTCCCAATTGGAGATGTCCTGGGGGATGATTTAAAAAATTGGATGGTAATTATCACCAGATCATATCCCTGAATAACAGGTTAAAGGGAGAGGCTTCAATCACTTTGTGACAGGTACCCCAACAAACACTCTTTTTTGTAGATCGAGACACATAACTTTATTGTCCCTTAAGTCAAGTTCCTGATATGGCTGGCAGAACAAATTCATACTGAATACAGAATTATAATGCATCATGATATCATGATGAAAGGAAAAAAGAACAAGGATTATTCTAAACATCCTTTAACAGTCTCCATATTACAAATGGTTCTAAGATTAATGATCTGGAAGTTTATTCTAGCAAGTCTATTGCACAAATCCATATGATTTGGGATATACCAAGTTTGTTCTTTTGAAATTATTTTCTCTGTTCCACAATTCTCTCCCATTTCATGTTACTCCAACAGCAGAGAATATGGATCCTTTTACCCTTTTATTTCTCATTGCTTACAGTGGCTGTTCACAATTCAGGCTAATCCTAAATCTTGCTTCATTTGAATACACTCAGTAAGGCCTATCCAAGTTCTAAATGGATTGGAGTGGATGGTCAAAATATTCCTTTAGGTATTTGCATTTTCAACTCAGTCTCTTCTTAGTAGTTAAAAAATTAAATATATATCTTCCACCTACTTTTTGAAAGGATTTATGTCAACAGATGTTCCTGCATTGTATACATTATCTGACACCACACAAAGTTTCTTGCATAAATGCCAATTTTTATATTAAAATTCATATTGGATTTTTACTACCTTGAAAACATTGGTAATCAACTACAAGTTATTCCATTTTCCACTATCTTTCAAATAGTTATCTGTAACACACATAAAAAAGATGAGAATCTAAGGACAGTGTCATGTACAAAAGCAATTATTTTTCATTATATCAAACATTCCTCTGTTCCAGTTTTTGTGCAATAATCAAATTTTCCTAGCAAACCCACAATAAGAGTGTGATGCTACCAGCCATCCCTTTTGTTTATCCAGCTTCAGAGGATCAAATTACTATAATAGTATGAGATGATCTCCCAAGGGTAAGCTAGAACAAAGATATTTGGAAGCTCACCTATTTCCTGTTACTCCAATGGACAGAGAATGTGGATCCTTTTACCCTTTTACTTCTCATGGTTTAATATATGTCTGTCTGTCTGTTCCACACAAAATTAATAAAAATAATAATAAAGTTGGAAGGGACCTTGGAGGTCATCTAGTCCAACCCATGCTCAGGCAGGAAACCCTATACCATTTCAGACAAATGGCTGTCCAGTCTCTTCTTAAAAACTTCCAGTGTTGGAGCATTCACAGCTTCTGGAGGCAGGTTGTTCCACTGATGAATTGTTCTAACTGTCAAGAAATTCATCCTTACTTCTAGTTACTTCTCTCCCTGATTAGTTTCCATCCATTGTTTCTTGTCCTGCCTTCAGGAGCTTTGGAAAATAGGTTGACTCCCTCTTCTTTGTGGCAACCCCTGAGATATTGGAACACTGCTATCATGTCACCTGAGTCCTTCTTTTCATTAAACTAGACATAGCTAATTCCAGAAACCATTCCTTATATGTTTTAGCCTCCAGTCCCCTAGTCATTTTTGTTGCTCTTCTCCATACTCTTTCTAGAGTCTCAACATCTTTTTACTCTGTGGTGACCAAAACTGGATGCAGTATTCCAAGTGTGGCCTTACCAAGGCATTGTAAAGTGGTATTAACACTTCATGTAATCTTGATTCTGTCCCTCTGTTAATGCAGCCTAGCACTGTGTTGGCTTTTTTGGCAGCTGCAGCACACTGCTGGCTCATATTGAAGTGATTGTCCACTAGGACTCTGAGACCCCTCTCACAGTTAGTACTATTGAGCAAGGTACCACCTATACTATACATGTGCATTTGGTTTTTCTTGCCTAAATGTAGAACCTTACTTTTTTCCCCATTGAATTTCCTTTTTGTTAGATAGCACCCAATGTTCAAGTCTGTCAAGATTCTTCCGTATCTTAAGCCTATCTTCTGGAGTGTTGGCTATTCCTGCCAGCTTGGTGTCACCTGTAAATTTATCCCCATCTATTCCCTCATCCAAATCATTGATGAAGATGTTGAAGAGTGCTGGGCCCAGAATAGAGCCCTGGGGCACCCCACTACACACTTCCCTCCATCTAGTGCAGTTCCACTGAGGACCACACTCTGAGTATGGCCAGTCAGCCAGCTACAAATCCATCTGGTGGTGATGCTGTCTAACCCACATTTTTCTACCTTATCAAGTAGTAGGTTGTGATCTACTTTATTAAATGCCTTACTGAAGTCCAAGTAAATTATATCCACAGCATTCTGTCACTAATTTTGTCACTTGGTCAAAGAATGCAATAAGATTTTTCTGGCATGATCTGTTTTTGACAAACCCATGTTGGCTTTTAGTGATGACTTTGTTTGCCACTAGGTGTTCACTGATTTGTTGTTTGATTATCTTTTCTAGAATCTTCCCAGGTATTGAGGTCAGGCTGATAGGTCTGTAGTTTCCTAGATCCATTTTTCCCCCTTTTTTGAAGATGGGAGCTACATCAGCTCTTTTCGAGTCCTCTGGTAGTTCTCCAGTGCTCCAGGATCTTTGAAAAATATAGTTCAGTGGTTTTTAGATCATGTCTGCCCGTTCCTTGAGAAACATGGGGTGTAATCCATCTGGTCCTGGTGATTTGAATTCGTTTATGGTGGACAGGTGCTCACTTACCTTTTTCTTGCCTATCTTAACTTATGTTTCTAATCTGTTTTTTATGGTACTGTTTTTGATAGGTTGGACTGTTTTTTCCCTTTGTATAAAGACAGATGCAAAAACAAAGGGAATGTGATGCCTTAACTAGTCATCAAGATGGAAGGAATGCCAAGCCAGGAAGAAAAATGGAGTTGAAATTCATTAAGTTTATTATTCAGTAGGACTCTTCCAAATTCAGATTTCCCAAACTAAAACTTGAATCAAACGCAATTATCTTTCTCAAAAAAAAAAAGAACGCAATATGGCTCTACACAAAAATTAATATATGAATGAAAAGTGTATGTTATTTAGAAAAAATGGTTGTAAAAGTAAACATGTTAAAACAAATAGTTGCAAAAACCTGATATTTGTGTGGGTGTGTGAATTTTTCTACCAGAAAAAGAAGAAATGAGCATTTATTTTATAAAAAATCAAAACTGAAATGAAGAAGCAAATGTCTGATAGTTGCACTATGGATGTACATCAGGACCGCAAAGAATACAACATTTAAAAATGTGTAAGAGAAATAATATACAATAACTTTTCAAAAAATATATGACATCAATAAGTCAGCTGGATTTAGTCTTTAAGGGCAAGAAGGGCCAACATTTCCTTCCTCTGGAGCTACAGGTTTTTTAAGAAATGTGCCTGAGTATCTCTTCATTCTTACCTATTCCCAAGGGGAAACTTTTGTATCATTACAGAAGCTCATTAATCAATTCTAAATCTAATAGAAAACCAAATGATATATTTCCCAGAGAATCTGTTGTCCATTTCCAAAATTACTGATCTGTAAAACATCATAGCTCATCCTCAGGTTTACCATTACTACTATTCCAATTTCCTTGCAAGTTTATTAAATTATAGTCTATGTGGAAAAAGTCAAAATATTTCTCCTCATCTTATAATGCTAAAACTTGAGCATCCAGGGAAATATATCTTCTGTAGACTTAGGAAAGACAAACAAATTACTCGATTTAGTGCAAGGTTTTTGTTCTTTTAGCATGCATCTACAGAGTTTGGAAATGGGTACCAGTTCGGATTATGTCAAAAAGAGAATTGGGGGGGGGACTATGGAGGACGTAGGCTCAGTGCTCCTCAGATACACAGGATTCACTGGACTCAGAATTTCCATGCAGCTGATATTTGATAATTAGAAGGGAAACCCGAAGGGAAAAAAATCCTGATTGTCTGTTTTTTCCCAAAGCCATTATAGGAAACACAATGTTGAATTTACTACCTACTTTCCATTGTAATAATCCTAAAACATATGCACAAAATAGGATTACAGATCATAAAATTATAAGATTACAACTTCTTAAATCAGAACAATAGGACCAATAAAAATAGCTGCATTGATTCAATTAAATATCTGAAAGAACCAACAGGTTTTTTCATGGTGCTGAAAAGTTAACAAAGCTTGGCACCAATCCTAATTGTACAGGAAAACAATTCAGGATGCTAATATTGGGGGCACTATGTTGGATTGCAACATACAGTAGTGAATGCCACACCATGAAACAGATGTTTGGCCTGGTACAGAAAGATTGATGTTATGTTCTTCTGAATTTTATATCTGAATTAGTACATAAAAATAATTCGTATTGAGGAAAAAATGGGCATTTTTTTAATAACTCATATAAATACATAATTCATAATAGCCCAATTTTCACTTTGATATAACCAATTGGGCAGAAACATGAACCTATCCTATTTTTGTTTTGAACAAACCTTTCCTTGCAAAAGAGTGAATTCTACCCAACCTTTTTGGCACAATTACACATCTTAAAACTTCTCCATTTTCTTGTCTTTGAAACATTAATGTTCAGATTCATATTTCTCTAGCTTGCATTTGCTGCAAATCACTTTAATTCTCAGCCAACAACACAGCATCATCTGCATTCAAAAGTACATGGATATTCATATTCTCTCCAACACAGCTCTAATGTCAACACAAATATTCCTTACACGTTATCCATGAATACATTGCACAGTCAAGAGGCATTACACATCCTTTTCTTAAACCTTACACAAGGCTGACCTATTTGCTAAGCATTCCACTTATTCTTGCACTTTCTTTAGGAAGTCATATATTATAGCAACCAACCTTGAACTCCTTATTTGCCCGAAACATTGCACAATTTCAGCCTATTCACTTTATCATATGCTTTCTTTAAATCAACAAACCTACAATAAATTTGCATTCTAACCACTATCAAGCTAGGTAGCTCATAACTGGTGTAAAACAGTTCCACTTTCAGGAGAACTACATTGGAGCTTAGTCCTGTCCCACTTTACAGTTTTTCTCTTCTCTCAACATCTTTGCCTCCTGGGAGATATAACTGTTTTTATGCTTTATATCTATGCATATTAACTGCCATTTCTTTTTAAATATACGCAATTCAGGTTCTAGTACAAAAATATTTTTAAATTTCTCTTTTCCTCAAAACTCAGCTACTTTCATCACTGAAATCATATTTTCTTTTTGGAAAAGAAATTGCAATTCCATACTGTAGTAAGGCTAAATGACAAAATTCATCAAGCATATGTTGCCTAAGCCATATAAATATGCATGCATGTTAAAGATGTGGCAACAGACAGGTGCACAGGAAATCTTTATAAAGTTAACACTGAGTGCACTGGTAATAAACTGATTGTTATCCATGGTTGGAGTTTTTTTGCAAACATTTTGCCACACTATGTTCTAAGCAGCACCCCTTGATATCATCAAACAGGCATTTCTCTTTCTCTCCCTTTTTCTCTCCCAATAACAAAGGAGTTTATTAAAATATAAATGCGTTTTCATCTTGCAGCATTAACTGTGTCGTGTGTATCCCAAAGGTACCAAGCTAGTCAAAGGAAACAGCTGTGCCACCTACTTGCAACAGTTGTACACCCACCACACTGCACCAGTGGGAGGAGTAGGTTAAAGAAAGCTATAAAGCAGATAGCGTACCTCATTTAGCAGTTTTCTTTATCGCTTGTAGGAAATTTCATCTCTTTCGAGAATAAGCATCGTCTGTGGAGCTCATCTCACTGAGTATTCATTTTACAGTTCTTCTCCTATAAACCACCTATTGCATTTTTAACAATCACACACCAGCTAAATAAAAAGCAAATCCCACAACTTATCCAGGAATGTTTATATTCTACAAAATGATATTGTGTTATTGTTAAGCAAAGTTGCTTACCATATCCTTGGAAAATATGGATTTTACATATTTTACATATACATCTTACTAAAATATGGATTTTAGTAAGATGTATATGCACCAAAACCTAAAGATAAAAATACATTGCATGATTGGTTGAAATGGTGCCAATAGAAATAAAAAATAAAAAATAAATGCAGTTGAACCAGCTGATGGATTTTTGACAAGGCAGTTAGGTAAACTCTGCAAACTGCAAGCACTGCAAACTAGGTCTGACCTCAGCCCTGCCTATCACATCTTACAAGACAATGAACACCAGAAAATTCACCCAGCAGAAATTAAATGATGACCCCATGAAAAGCAGCCCACAGTTCAAAGGTATTTTTATTTCCACTTCCCCTCTTGACTTAGAGCAATCCTGCTGGCTGGGGACTTCTGGAGGTTGAAGCCCAGAGGTCTTAAAGTTGCCAAGATTGAGAAACACAGGTTTAGAACTTGGATGAGCATTTATCACATTAAATATGTGTTGCACCTTTTGAACTTTTTTTTGCAGCTCCCAGACTCTTTTCTAATTATTTAATTTTAGCACAAAAGAGGTTAAAAAAAACAGTAATTCCTTCTTTCCTGAGATGTAAAGGAACATAGGGAGATCATTATGACAACCCTAGAGAAGATTTAACATTGTTTTAAAATCAAAGGAACAACCCCATCCTCCTCTAAAACCTGAAAAAGCAACCCTGCCTTTGCCCTGGGCAGGAAACAATCTCAACCCATGTCATCAGTCTATCCATTATGGATCTGCATTAGAAACTTTCTGCAGACTTCCAGCCCTATTCGACCCCCAATAGGTTGCTCACCCCAGTGAATATTCATTTATATCAGCAAGAATACACATACACATACATGTGCATATACATAAATTCTTATATATAAATAAGAATTCTCTTATTTAGAGTCAAGGATGATGAGTCCATGATGAAAAGTCTGCAAGAAAACAACCAAGCTCAAAGAACACCAAGGACTACATAATGTTGTACAAGGCCCATCACAAATAAAGCTATTAGTAGTGCACCCTTTGAGAAGCATTGGAATTGTCACTTTGCTATGGCATTGAGGACAGTGCCAGAAGTACCCCTTTGCCCTGGTTGTGTCCTTGTTGTGGCATCTCTCCAGCTCTGATCAAAAGCCTGCCTTTTATTTCTACTGTTTTATCTAGTAGAGATTTTGGGGTAGAGAAGAGTAAAATAAACTCAACCACTTCTAGAATGTCCACATCAAACCAGAGCAAGCTCTGCAGTACTTCTATAGTTTGTGATTCTTGAATTTTCTAATAATTATTTTAGATGCTTATTATAAAACCAAAGACTTCAATTTTATTTTTCTCTCCCCCTTCCATTTTCTCACCCTTTAGCTGGCAACATAACAGCTGCTATCAGCCACAGGTGTAGCAGATAGACTTACACAGTCTGCCTGATTTTTTTGTTCTTAGCTCATTTATTTTTCTCTCTGTCTACAGGCTCAACTGCCACCTATACTTTTCAAAGTCTTGGATCATCACAGGTGCTTACTGAACTGTTTTGAATGTATTTTTTTTAATTGAACAAACATGTGCATGTTTGACTAGCTAAAGACCCAACAAGTATAGAAATCAGTCTCTCTTTCTCTCATTATCTTTGATGGCCTTATTTGGTACCAAGCAGATTAATATGTAGCCAGGGTTTGCTCTATTATTGATAGTGATATATACAGACAACTTTTCCATTATTCCTTTAACATAAAAATTACAAAATAAAGCAAATCTGCCATTTTCTAAGTGATATTTAAGAAGAGGTTCTGTATGGTAAGGGTCACCCAAGTTTCTCTAACGGAAATGCTCAGTTCTGAATTTTTATTTTTACTTTTTAAAAAATAGCTACCATGTGATTAGTTGACTCTTACTTTCTACCTATTCAATATAATTAACCAGAGTGTAATCTTATTTTTATCCTTGTATGCCTTAGAGAGTTAGTATAGGAACAAATTCCTCACAGTAGTCTAATATATCCTTATCACCTTGTAGTAATTGAGTTATCTCATATTGTCACACAGGCAGCTATTGTAGAAAAGATATAAAGAAAAAAATTCACAAAGACATGGTTTAACGTTCCTACCTAAAGAATGTCAACTAGATGAGCACAGAATCACAATTATTCAACTATGTTCCATGTGTTGTCTTGCTGTTCCTATTCTTTAAAAAGTCATTTAAAACTCTGCCATTTTATTCTCTACTGGTATAACAGCATTCTTTATTCTCATCTCAAAATATTCCAAATAATTTTGCCTCATTTTCCAGCTCAAATATTTCAGATTCAGGTACTTTTATTTACAATGGAAGAGCATAAGCATAAATGTTATGATTTCATGACATTCTTTCATGAGATCTAAGAGTGATCTATTGGATTCTGCTCCTTTAATCTGTGTTACATATCTAACTCACATTAAAAAGCATAGTTCTTTCATTGCACAGGCCTCCATCTTGACTTGATGGATCTTCTTTTGTTCCTCTTCATGGATTCCTGATTCCCAGAGGTTGGATTGTGATCAGTCAAGCTTCTTCTAAATCTCTACCATACTATAATTTCATAAATGGTATAAGAATATATTAAACAGACTAAGAACAATCACATTAACTGTATTAAAAGTGACACTTAAAATCCAAAATGTGTATACATAGACATACAATAGTGAATCCTAAAGACATACCCCCTCTGATAAAGGACCTGGCCTACAGAATATCTTCTTCCCCAAAGGTTTGGGCAGTCCTAACCTTTATTACTTTCACATGGGCCTGAAAACCTGGCTACTCCCCAAAACATTGGATTAGAGGGTGGGATCAGCAGATATAAATTTGACTCTTTGCTGCTATCTAGTGCTTATCTGAGGGCTCGCACTGGGTACAATAGTTCTATGGGCTCCCTTAAATACACAAGAAAGGGATCCGCTTACACCCAATTATGTCTCTACCTAGAACACCAATGTACAAACTAGAAAAAAATCTACAGAGGAAACACAGACACCTGATTTCAACTCACTCAATAAATTCCCCAGAAAAAATGATCCAATGCATCAAACACACCAAGATCAACAAGGAAGAAATTATGGTCTCCTTCTATGTCACCGCTGTCTTCATCTCAATTAACATCGAGCTAACAAAACAAACCATATACTGCCTACTCAGTAAGTACCATACCCAGAAAGATGATCTCACCACAGAACACTTCATGTCCATAGAAACCATCATGAAACTTCTGGATCTATGCCTCAACACATACTTCAAATTCAATGGGAAAATCTATAAGCAAGCACAAGATACCCTGATGGGATCACCCATACCAGGCCTAATAGCGGAAGCAGTCATCCAATGACTCATACCCAGTGCTTTTTTTGTAAAAGAAAAAGGTGCCGGAACTCACACATCATACAACCCGCCTTGCCTACGCTACAAGGTTCCATCCAAAAAAGGTGCCGGAACTCCGTTCTGAGCGTTCTACGAGAAAAAAAGCCCTGCTCATACCCATCATCCAACCAAAATTCTCAACACTTTACATTGATTACACCTTTGTCATCATCAAATGCTCTCAAATTGAAGAAACACACCACCTACTCAATAGTGTATTCCCTGGGACCAAATTCACACACAAAGAGGAAACAGACATCAGACTCCCATTCTTTGACATCAACATAAGGAGACTGGACAATGGAGAACTGGAAACCCGCATTTACCACAAACCCACATACATGGACCAGCTTCCCAAGCAACCACCCCACTGCACACAAAAGAAGGCCCAGGACACACTGCAGCACCACAACATTAAGAAAAGCAGAAGAGAAACAGGTGCTTGACGTGTTCCTCTGTAATGGCTATCCACAAAACTTCATAATCCAACACACAGCACACAAACCACAACACACCACTCAGCCAATTACCATGCAAAAACTAACCCTACCACACACAAAAGTGTCAAAAATGACAGCAAGAATTCTCCAAACTCTAGGAATAGCAGTAGCCCAGAAGCCCACAGCTACACTCCATCAGGAATTATCCAGACCCAAAGACAAGATACAGAAGGATGAAAGAAACAATGTAATCTACCAATTGCAACCATTGTAACCAATTCTATGTGGGACAAACTTCATGTCAATTAAAAACCAGGATCCACAAACACCAACTGGCAGTCAAATGCCACAATCCCAAATCCTTAATATCTACCCACACCAACACCAAACTGTTCAATTAGAGCAACACAAAAATCATTGGCCATGCTATCAGCTGCCAAGCTCATGAGTTCATCAAAACCTGGCACTTCTCAAGCAATTCCATCAACAGACACATTGACCTATAGCCAGCCTACAAATCCCTCAGAATCCAAATCAACCATACAGCTAAGCAGACACAGCACCAACCCTCAACCAACCCATGTGCAGTGTATGCCTCCCAGCATACACAAAGGACAGCACAGCAGGAGGCTGATGGTGCAGATCAGCAGAGGGACTGGACAGCTCCGGGCGATAACTGCTCACTCAGGATAAGCCTAATGACTTAAGCTGTTGACAGCCCCAGGCATGGTCAGCATGGTGGGAAGCCAGGATCTACACCCATTGTCACCTGCACTGGCAGGAAGCCCAGGTTTGAACTGATTGGATGCCATCCACCTGGGCAGGTACAAATAGACGCCAGGCTTCCCTGTTTCCCCAGTTCATTCTGTTCAGAATAAACTCATCTTTACCCCAGCTCTGTGTCCGTCTCTATGTGAAGCACATGACCTTACACCATGCAAGCTCCCTAACCAGCACTTAACCTCCCAAAGACCATCACCTGAAGTAGCTTCTCCATCACAAGACCCATCGCAAGACTCACTGATGACTCACACAGTTGAAAACCCATCACAAGACCTTCACTTGTGACACCCACAACTGACTCATCACGAAACTTACTGACCACACAAAGCCCTTATAAACAGAAGAACACTGACATCCCCTAAATTCCACTGCAGAAGTTACCTAGCCTGGTAATTAAACATTCAGAAATCAACCCACAAGCATGGAGAATAAACTTTCACCCTCCAATAGCTCTATTCTACTGAGTCAAGTTTCTTGAAGTCAAGGGGAGAAGTTTCCTTCCTGTGTACACATAGCAACGCCATCAGCAGATAAATCATCTCTGGATTGCCAGTAACTGTGCAATTTTTTTTAATATCTGGCCAATGCAATTAGCTAAATCTTTCCAGTTTTAATAAGAAATTAAGCCAAATTTATACACTTTTTCAAAAAAAAACCTTTGAGAATAAATATGAGGTGAAAGACAGTAAAATGCCATATTTGACTATTTCTTGCAATAATTCAAGGCCATCCATCCAATGTTAGTACCTGAAACTCAGTTCTCTTTCAGTATGAAGAGGGGAGTTATTTTAATTTACTAAATAAGGAATTTAAGTCAAAACCTATTCTATGCATGTCGTGTTAATTGTTATAATATTTTTATTAAAGTTTTAAAATACAAAGATAAAAAAACTAATAAAAACTAAGAAAAATATAAACAGAATAAAAAATAAAAATTGCAGAGAACACAAAAACATATATAAAGAAATGCCTTCCTTCATCCAGGCAAGTACAATTTCAGTAAATTTATAAACTTTCTCAACATTTCAACAAAAGATCTCTTCTTCCCTTATATACACAAATAATGTAATAATAAATAATCTTTGTAATTCAGTTTTAATCAGACAAATCCATTAAGAGTTATAACTGCAAGTTTAATTCAAATACATCAGCTTCAAATTCATTTACTTTTCTTTAGTAAGTGTACTTTTCCCAATCTTTACTTTTAACACAGTAATTTGTCACTTTGTATAAAAATAGTAAAAAAAAATCTCATCACACCTATGTATAAACAAATCTTTAAAGCCTCATCATTAAGATCTAAACAAGAAAAGGCTATTTAGAGCTACCAGAAATAACATATATTTTAAATAAATAAATAAATCTCTTTTTTCTTCTGTGTACTTTTAAAAAACTTGATCTTTAGTTTTTTTCAAGGAGTATCCCACAAATTTATTTATTATCTTCTTTTTGTATCCTCACAGAAACTCATTCAAAAGTCTAACATGACTCTTGTATATCCAAGATAAGAAAGCTATCCAAGTCACTTTTCTAATTTATTACTTGTTTTTTTAAGTTTTATTAATTTTTAAGAATTACAATATTTCAAGCTTAGTAAACAACATATTGTCTGGGTTCACATATTTAACGTTAACTTCTTCAATATAAATTTATTCAGTACTGCACAATCCAGTATTTTTGCCCTGATCCTCCTTTCTTCCCCATATTTTTCCATCTTCCCCTCATTACACAATTACAATTCTTGGTATTATTGATATATATAGAGTTAGATATAAACATCTTCATTATATTTTACTAATATTATACAAATAACAATAATATCAATTCATTAATCAATATCCTGTTTTTTGTGGTCTTGTTAAGGTTTAATTTCCCATCAATATTTAAAGTATCTTTGTCAATTATAATTTTCTCAATGTTAATTACATTTATATAGCTAAACATTTTATTCATATCAATCCTTTTATTTTCATATTTCCCATATCAAAAGAAGAGGGGAAAAATGCTATTTTAATTCTAAGTCATATCTTTTATTATACAAGTCTAAATATATCTAAGGATCATCGATTCTTTTAACTATATTCAAACAAGTACTTAAACATATGATGCCTCTCTAATAGATCAGATCTTCTATTTTTTAAATCTAATTCTCACTTTCTTTCTTTGCCAAGTAGCTTTCCAAGCCAAGGCAATTAAATCACCAAGGAATTTTCTTTCTATTTTTATGAAAGTTGCTTGGCGTGAGGAAGACAATTTAAGTACGGTATTTTTGAGAGGGAATTCTGCCCATTTATGTTCCTTAAGGAACTCCCACCTTCCTTCTCCCTCAATTTCTCCCTTCATTTTTTGTTTCCCAAATTGTAACATTTCCCCTGACAGCTCTATGTTCCATTCTCCAAAATCTTCTTCTTGTCATCAGGTACATCTTGCAAGCTTAAAAGGTAAAAGGTCTTCTGCAATTTCACTGTTATGGGTAGGTCTTGCAGTATTTTATTTGAGTATGGTAGTTTATATTTCCCTTCTTTCATCTCTTCTGTCTCTAGGTCCATTTCCTTTGCTTCATTTTCTGATCTCTGGTTTATTTGTTCTTACTTTGTATTTGTTGTCTGGGAACTTTCTAGTTGTAGATTTAATTTGGAGATTTGTTCATTAATATTATCTAAATTATTTTTAGTCTCATTATAGTTTCTTTTTATGTTCTCTTTGTATGCAACAATTGTTTGGTGAATTAGTTGTAGCGTAGAGCATATTTCCTTCTGAAATATATTTGTTTTTTCTTGAGGCCTCATTCCTGGAGATCCTCTAATATCACCAGTCTCAATAAGAGTAAAACAAAGTTTCCTCTAGCTTTCTGGTCTTTATATGCTGCCTTTATAATCCAATAGATTTTAGAGTACAAGTCCAGTCCCAAAAGCAATATTTTTTTAGTGATACTTTGTCTCAGGCATCCAAAATTTGTCAGTCAGGCAAGGTTATAAACCACAATGTTCAAAGTGTTCAAAGTGTTCAACCTCCCTGAAAACAGCTCAAAAGTCTCTCCCAGCCAGACATAATCAAAGGTCAAGTTTATTTTTCTCTTTCACTAGCTCTTGAGATTAAAAGTCCAAGCTCAATAGGTGTTTATAATTCGACAAGATCAGGGTGATAAGTATGCCAAAATATTTTCTTTTATTGCTGGCTGTTCTCCCTTAGGCTAGGAATCACCAAGCAGGCAGGAAGCTAGTTATAGTGCTGTACTCAGATCCACCACTAGATCTCATTCAAAATCCATTTTCCACTGTTAAAACAAAGGATTGATTTCTTATGTTTTACCTCAATGTTTTTTTCTTCGAAGAGATAATCTTAACAATTATCTCAGTTCTCAAATTTCAAAACTGTAGCTTTATGTTACTTCCACTTCAATATTGTATATTTATGTCTCCCATAGAAATTAAAATGCCACTTCTATTCACATTCAGAAGTTTTTAGCTTCTTGGGAGCCTTTCCCAGGAAATTCAGTTATAAAATAGTAAAGAAAGGATCAATATTCTCATCCAGTTCCAAACATGCTGTTTACAATATGTTAGTTGGTGCTTTTCTTCTTCGGTTGTCAGCTGCTGGTTTGGAGGGCTTTTCTCAGATTGAACAGAAAGACGAGACACCCCTCTTTCTTCATTGGTTCTTCAGGGTGACTTTAGGCCCTTTTTAGGGTCCCCAGCAGGGCAAAATTGGGTGCCGAAGGCAGAGCCCTGGCTTCCTGCGTCTGTCTTGCTGCGATGCAAAACTGGAAGTCCCTGATTTTTTATGCCTTTTTTAATTATTAAGAACTCAACAGGTTTCATTTATAAATACAGTGTAAGTTAATTTTCCATATCATTCTTGCAGCCTGGCATGTTTAAATCCATTTTCAGATCCATATTCCAATCAGATTGTTTCTGTGTAAGCCATTAAAAATCTGCTCATCTTACGTAACTTCTTTGAATCCATTTTTATAATAGCATATAATTTTATAATAGCAGATTATACTAGAATATATTTTAATAATAATATTTTAAGACTAGTTTCTGAGTGTGTTGTTCCTGAGTATCCTTGAATTCTGTTCAACTCTATATTAATGGGTTTCTTTTCCATTAATTAAAATCTTTACTTTCTGATTTCTTTCTTCTTCAAAATTCCTTTTTATCAGGTTTTTTAATCTAATCAGCAATACTTTTCCTTAGGAAGATTTCTTACAGTTAGTTTTTATATACATACATGCATACATACATACATACATACATATTCCATTTGCCCCTTTAAATTGTTTATAACTTTCCAAAATCCACATTCTAATTGCCCACTGGCTGTTTATTCAAAAAAAACGTACATGAAACTTTTCTTCAAGGACAGAATGTAATGAAACTTGCCCTTCTGAAGGTTCTTCACATTCAAAAGACTATTAACAAGCAATTTCCTAAAGTGGTTAAGAAACAGACTCAGTGTCCTTTTGAAGGCAACAAAAAGTGGCTTAGAGATGACATTTCCCAGCTCCCAGAGCTCTAAATCCTGCTGGAGACACTGTCTTACAATGTCCTTAGGGGACACCACTCCAGAGAGAAATTCCAAGGAGCCATTCCATTCATTGGCTCATCTTTCCACTACAGTCATTAGATTGCTCTCACAGATTGCGCTTCAGTCTGCCATTGCTTCCCTAGAACTTCATGATATGTTTCTTGAAGGGATGTGGGCAACAGTATGTTGACTTGCAAGATCATTTGCAAATTAGAAATCCTAAATTACTCACAAGAATATAAGTTTGGCCTTAGGCTGTTTTTGTGGCATAGAACCCCTTTTCAGGAACACCTTAAAGAAAATGTTTCTCTTTCTGAGAATACATGGTTACTCTATCTGGCAAAGGGTGCATCTTCTTTAAGCATCTCATAGGTACTGCATGGATACTCATTGGTGTGGTTGCTGATCATATTTTGCTCTTTGAATCTAAATCTCTGCATATTCTTGGTGGAGCCTTGGTGGAGCAGTGGGCTAATGCCTCCTTAAGTAACACCAGCTGCCTGCAATTAGTGCAGGTTCGCATCCCACCAGGCTCAAGGTTGACTCAGCCTTCCATCCTTCCGAGGTAGGTAAAATGAGGACCCAGATTGTTGGGGGCAATTAAGCTGACTTTGTAATAATGCCGCTTGGGGTGTGTGTGAAAGCCCTAATAAGCAGGCATATACATAGAATGAAGGCTACTGCTAAGCTTGTAAGCCGCCCTGAGTCTTCGGAGAAGGGCGGGATATAAATGGAATTAAAATAAAAATAAATAAATAAAAAAATATTCCTAGTATATATTCTTTTTCCTTCATTTGTTTTTCATTGAAACTAAAGAGATACTGGCCCCACTATACAATATTCACTTTTTTCAACCCTGGATGCTAGCTGATGAAATTTACCAATTCAAAGTTGGATAACTCAATATTATTTCTCAGTATTTGGGTCTTGGGATACAAAGTCTTCAAGGTCATATCCTTGGCTATCAGTCAAAGTCTAGTCCAGGATAATTGAACTATTTAAAAATTACATTACAGATCAGAGTAAAGCTTGATTTAGAGTTGTCTGTAACTGCCTATAGGTGTTGTCACATAATTACACTGTGAAAGGTTTGATTGGTAAGAGTAGGTTTCAGATGGCTCCCAAAATTCTAACTGTGCATTATGCACATCCTACATGCTGATTGGTTGATCCGATCTCCTGCTGAAAGGTGAACAGAAGGCAAGACACATTCAAGTGGCAAAATTAAGTAAATATGTAAAAATGCAACAACTGTGCAACGATATGAACAACAGATGCATAGGTTCCTTGATATGTAGTGAGGGAGAAGTGTAATCCAAACTTAAGTTTCAGCTTTTCTGCTTACATGAAACATTTCACCTGATGAAGTCTGCTCATTATGCAACTGATAAAAAGAGGTCTACAAGAAAAGTAAAACTATCTTAAATAAGCTACAGGAAGTGTGTGTGTATGTGTGTAGTAGTAGTAGTAGTAGTAGTATACACTCTGTATATTATAAGCTATATGTACAGTGAGTACTGTTGGCGTTGCAGTCTTCTTTTTACATAATATCATTTTATGCAATCATAAAATCCCATTCATATTCAGGCTTAATGGACACCTCTTCCCCATTATTAATATTTTTATTGACTCTGTGCTTGCATGCATACATATTGATACTATACAGAGAGCATGAATAGATACTTGAAAATGAAGGCAGACTCTCAGCATTTCAAGTGCTGGGACTTTGAAAACACACCAAATATCATATCATCATCTTGTCACTTGTTTTCAGTTAATCTTTGGCCCCTGTTGACAAGAAAGACAATCTCTTGCTCTCTGTCTCATGGTTGTACATTAAATCTGACAGAGGAACAGCTTAGAAATCTATAATAAATTTATCTAGGGTGTCACCAAGTACTTGTACACTAACTGATTCTGTGTCATTTTTTAAAAAAAAAATATCAATTATTATGTAGGAGGAAGAAGTAGAAGTATCTGTTTCTTCCTCCTTCATTATATTTCCACTAAAAGGCCTACAGTTTTCCATGTGTTATGAACGTCTGATTATCCTTTTCAAGCACTAGCCTTAAAAGAAGCTAATGTCTCTTGATTTAAATCATCTCCTGGTCATTATCTGGACAAATGTGGTTTTCTTGGAAACAGTACAGAACTTATTTGTCACTGCATTCATCTCAATATTTTCTTCAACTTTTTAGCCAAGCATATAAGTGCTGGGGTTCCATAATGAACCCATCCAATTACTAAGCAGATATCAACTCTACTTAGCATTTTCAAGATGTGATAAATTGGGCTAAATTCTAGCAACTTCAGTGACAGATAGAATTGGTCCACCCTTAGGCCAAATAAAGCTACCATTTAAAATGGCAAGCATTAAGACTATTTTTCTTGAGCCCTGAGCTTCCTCTGGAAGAACAATATGGCCCATCTTTTTCTTTTTACACAGCTTCAAATATGGTTAAGACTATCATTCCTTCACCAGTATTGAAGTCACATCAGCATCTATAAATGGAATTCAGAAGGATTAATTATCTTCATTTCATGGAACAAAATATTTAATAAACCTACAGGTTTCTTGCATGATTCACTGTCCTTGATTCCAGGTTTCTATATAACATAGAAGATCTATGTGAACAGGACACTACAGAAATTAAAGGCCCAAACAGGTTTGGAGCAGGTGTGACATTGATAGGACAGAGGGAAAGAAAACTTTCTCATATGATTGGCACAGTGTTAGCAGGAAATGTCTAAATAATATTAAATGTAACAGACATTTGACTCCTCTTCAATCTACCTCTATCCATATCAGCTACTACTGATACCACAAAAGACAAAACTAAGCCGTGGTGAATTGGCCTCATGAAAACTCAACAGAATATGCAGCAAAACCATGAAAAAGGAACAGCAAGACCAAGATGGCTCCTTCTAAGAACAGCTGCAGCTTGGGTGTAACAGCAAAAAACTGACATCAGAAGGAGCCTTTCAAGAGGAAGCAGGTGCAATCTCGTCAGACCCTGAACAGGGCCCCGCTGTCTTGGCTGAATCCCATCCAGGATGTAAATACTGTGTTTAGCTAATGGTGAAGCAGCAGCCCAGATGGATGATCCACTGACCTTATTTTATTTTATTTTTTGTCTTTTCTGCTTTGTTTTTCAATGTTATTTTCTTCAGTTAGGAGGATGAGTCCTGAGCTTCCTGGTTATAATCAGGAATAAGTTAGTCCTGCCAAACGAACAAGTAAAAACTGCTTACATTGACTGGGAAATCATATTGAACAATGTTCACCTAGAGGAAGTGATAGTCAGAATTGGGCTGAACAGGATCTGTGACTATTTGTACCAAAATTCAGAACAAAAAATGTTTTTTTTTTCAAAGAAGGGGTTGCACATCATTTCCTTGCTTTCCAAACAGAGGTGAGACTTTATCTGATAGCAAGGGAGTAAATATTCATTTTCTCATTGCCTACCATCTCCTGACTTCGGTGGGGTCACACAAGTGAAGCATAGTCATCCCTGCTGCTTCTTTAACGAGGAAACCCTGATAAAGTTTATTTTTATGGACAACAATGAGAACTCTTGCCCTTGATTGACACTTAGAAGTGACAACCAAACCATTTGATTCAGCAATATTTTTCACTCAAGGCAGTACAATTACATCAACAAATATAATCCTAAAAGTAATTTCAGTATTATGGGTACAGCCATAGCCTTAAAAAATGGGCCTTCTTGAATCAAATTATTTGAGTCAGGTTCCTTCTATAGTTATTTCAAGAGATCTCTGCAAAATAGCCCATTTGAAGTTAGTTTTAGGGACATATAATGTACTCTACTTTAGGGGTGTCAAACTGCCGGCCCATGGGCCAGATGCATCATAGCAAAACTGCACCCACCTCATTGCTGGCAATGGCAAAAAAGTCGTGATATGTCACAACACGTCACATGACATTGCGAGTTTGACACCCCTGCTCTACTTCTATCTATCTCTCTATCATACCCAGGCCTTTTGCTGAACGGTAGATTTTCAACCCTTGAATATCTAACAACACAAGATATAGTAATCATGAACTTTGGGTTATTTATTTATTATTTTATTTATTATTTGGATTTATATACTGCCCCTCTCCTGAAGGACTCGGGGCGGTGTACAGGACAATTAAAACACTATATACAACACATAATATACAAAAATTAAAATAAATTAAACCAAGTAGCCCTAAACAATAAAACACGTTCTAAAATGTAAAATGTAAAATCTAAAATCCCAGTTCCTCAGTCCAGGCTGGCAAGTTCAAATAGCCAAGTCTTCAGGTCGTGGCAAAAAGAGCGAAGGTCGGGAGCCATCCGGAGCTCAACAGGGAGCTGATTCCAGAGGTCAGGCGTGCCCACAGAGAATTCTCTGCCCCTGGGGGCCGCCAGTCGACATTCCCTGACCGATGGCACCCTGAGGAGGCCCTCTCTGTGGGAGTGCACAGGACGATGGGAAGTTAACGCCGGCAAAAGGTACTCCCGTAAATAATCCGGACCCATGCTATTCAGTGTAAGTGGCTTGAGAATCATGCTAGATAAAATATGAGGCTGTAGTCCTCAATGGAACTGCATCTACATGGAGGGAAATATGCAGTGAAATACTCCAAGGCTCTGTCTTAGGCCCAGTACTTCTCAATGTCTTCATAAATGATTTATATGAGGGATAGAATGGAAACTCATTAAATCTGTTGGCAGGAATACCCAACAGTACAGAAGATAGACATAATATAAGGAAGGATCTTGACAGACTTGAATATTAGGCCCTATCTAACAAAATGAAATTCAATGGTGAAAAAAGTAAGGTTCTACATTTAGGCAAGAAAAACCAAATGCACATGTACAGTATAGGTGGTACCTCACTCAATAGTAGTAACTGTGAGAGGGATCTCGGAGTCTTAGTGGACAATCAGTTAAATATGAGTCAGCAGTGTGCTGCAGCTGCCAAAAAAGCCAACACAATTCTAGGCTGCATTAACAGAGGGATAGAATCAAGATCACATGAACTGAATACTACTATGTAATGCCTTGGTAAGGCCACACTTGGAATACTGCATCCAGTCTTGGTCACCATGATGTAAAAAAGGTGTTGAGACTCTAGAAAGAGTGAGGAGAAGAGCAACAAAGATGATAGGGGACTGGAGGTTAAAACATATAAAGAACGGTTGCTGGAATTGGGTATGTCAAGTTTAATAAAAAAGGACTAGGGGTGACATGATAGCAGTGTCCTAATATCTCAGGGATTGCCACAAAGAAGAGGGAGTCAACCTAGTCTCCAAGGCACCTGAAGGCAGGACAAGAAGCAATGGAAAGAAACTGATCAGGGAGAGAAGCAACTAGAAGCAAGGAGCGATTTTGTGACAGTTAGAACAATTAATCAGTGGAACAACTGGTCTCCAAAAGTTATGGGTGGTCCATTACTGGAGGCTTTTAAGAAAAGACTGAACAGCCATTTGCCTGAAATAATGTAGAGTTTCCTAACTGTGCAAGAGATTGGACTAGAAGACCTCCCAGGCCCTTTCCAACCCTGTTATTCTGCTATTTTCTCATAGAAAAAAGTGCTATTCAGCTGCATTATTTAAGCAGCTTGTGGTTTTCTGCCATAGAAATGTTTAATAGATATTGAATTCTGTCAAGGAGGAGAAGAACTGGAAAAAAATAGATTCCATCAACAAGAAGATAATTCCCCTTGTTGAAACAATTAATTTATATCCTTTTTAGAAAAACATTCATTAATTGCTGGTGTTTGTTTGTTTTAGGACATTTAATATTGCCTTTAACTCCTGATCTAACATGTACTGTACATAGCAAGGGTCATCATGACAAGACAATAGACACCTTTACTGTCATACACACAGCACAAACTACCTATGAGCATTAGTGTCATATAACAAGATAAATTCTTTTCACATTAAAGCCTTGATGCACAGGTTGTAATTTTGATGTCATCACAGACTGTTATCAAATGGTTCAGGGAATTACTGTATAAATGATAAAATACAGGAACGTAAATATTATGAAACTTCAGGTAGAACATAGATGAGCAAGATGAAGCCAGGAATGTTGCGGAGATATATATACAAGAAGACTTGCTTCCTGTCCTATGATACTGAAGTGCCAGAGGCAAGTAAAGTATGGAATAATATTTGAAATGGTCAGATTGATTTATACTTTTCATTCAAGACTGCTTTGTTTGGAAATTTATGCATGTCAGAATCTTCTCTCCAATAACTTGAAATACAGTGGCTCTGCTCTAAGCACAAAAGTGGAATAATGCCTTGATTCCCACCATGGATGAATGGTTACCAAAGCTGATGGAATTAGCAGAGACAAGCAAATTGACTGTGCTGATAAAAGAAAAGAACACAAGTACTTTTGTTTCTACTTGGAAACCACTTCTGGACTTTGAGAGAAAAAGAAATGATATTATGATTTTGGGTTTTACCGATTAGACTGATTTGCCAATACAGAAATGGTTAGTGCATACTTCTATAGAAATGTAAAAAAGTTGACAATTGATTTTAATGTCTGATTTTACTGCAACAGAGAGTCAGAAATCAATGCCTTTTGTTTCTTCCCCTCCCTTTCTTCACACCTTTTTTGTTTTCCCTTTTTCTACTATTTGCTTTTGTATTTTCACTTTTTATGTCATAAATGAATAAAACTAATTTAAAAAAGAAAAAGAAATACAGTAGCTCTGGTTGACATCCTTTCTTGTTTCTTCATGCCTTTCTCTCTTTTTTTGGTAAAGACAGGTGTCAATATTGCTGCTAATCCTGATATCCAGAGGGAAAAATGTTACACAACAAGTCATCAAAGAATAGAGATTCATTATTTTTCCCAGATAATTTCTGCATACTGCCTTTATTATTGTGCCAGTGAAGATTATTGTAAAGATTTCTAGTTAATCAATTATTCTCAAATGGATTTGCCTTGCCCCTTGATTAATATTTGCATCATTTAAAAATATCCTACACATTGCCAATGTATCAGCAAGCTTTTTCTAATATAAAAGATGCAAATGTAGTAAAGTTAGTCCAAGCAAATACCCAGGAATGTTTTTCAAATCTATCTTCAGAAATATAAGCATTACAATATATTAACTGCAGAGAGTATATGTCTCTCCTCCATTCTCTTATGAGCTGTGTTCAAACCATATAGTTGAGCTTCCACAACACATTGACTAATGGATACAATGATGACCTGATTTTACACTTATGGAAATTATTGGGATATGATCTGATTCAGAAATATGTATTAACATCCACTTCATGAAATCAAGATCTTTCCTAAAATGGAGATCTCTAACACAGGAAAGACTGGGCTTGCAGTTCCCAATCTGTTTGGACCAAAAGATCCATTTAGATGTTTCAGAATCCACTGGCAGAGCTCTCTCAAATGGTGGGAGTTGCATGCTATAAAGCATTCATTTACCATTAAAAAGATAATGAACTTGCTTCTTGCCATTTCATTCAGTTATTCAGTGTAGAGGACTATGGAGATGGCCTTGAAGAAAGCATGCATCAGCCATTGGGGAGAAAAATAGCAACCATGAGAAAGAAATTCAAGATTTGGAACATTGTGCCCCCCCCACATGAGATCTCCACCCACCCTTTTGGCCTTCTTTTAAATAATTTAAATCCCTCTAGCTGTAGAAGATCTCACGTTCTCTCCTCATATGCATCTTGCTCCTTTCCTTCCCACCTTTGCCAATTTTAAACTAAAATCATATTATTATTTACTGTTTTAATGTTTGTATCAGTTTTTAATGAATGTAAGCTGCCTAGAGTCATTTCTAGACAAAATGGGTGCCATATATTGTAAGGTAAATAAGTAAGTAAGTAAAATAAGATTGGCCTGGCTTGTCTGTGTCTGGTATAAGAAGAAAGGAAAGAGAAATGCTGTCAGGCTTTCAGAGTTCTATTATTACTGCCTATTTCATCAAGTTTAGTTTCAATATTTCTTATGGTATCTGGGAGCATACCAATTTATTTCAAAGGAATGATATCAATCTTCTCTTCTAGACTAACTTGTCATATCATCCAACATAAGGGAGGACAAGAAGCAATGGATGGAAACTAATCAAAGAGAGAAGCAAGAACCTAGAACTAAGCAGAATTTTCCTGACAGTTAGAACAGTCAATCAGTGGAACAACCTGCCTCCAGATGTTGTGAATGCTCCAACACTGTAGGTTTTTAAGAAGAGACTGGACAACCATTTGTCTGAAATGGTGTAGAGTTTCCTATCTGAATAGGGCATTGGACTTGAAGACTTCCAAGGTCCCTTTCAATATTATTATTATTATTATTATTATTATTATTATTATTATTATTATTATTATTATTATTATCATCATCATCATCATCATCATCATCATCATCATCATCATCATCTTGCCCTGTGCAATCCTCTTCTAAAACTGCTCACAGTCATTCAAGCTTTCCTCACCTCCATATTAGATTACTGCAACACACTCTACATAGACCTGTCCTTGAAGAGTATCCAAAACCTTCAGCTGATGCAAAATGTAGCCATGCAAGCAGTTATGGGTGCCTGTTGTTCAGCCCATGTGACTCTTGGCTACCAATATGTTTCAGAGTACAATTCAAGGAATTGCTAGTTACAATTAAGCCCTTCATGGCTTGGAGCTGATCTATTTATGATGATTGTTGCTGCTGTTGCTCAACTGCTATTTTATGTTATTCATACTGTTAGGAAGTTTTCTCTGATGCCCAAACAAATCAGTTTACTATGGTTTCTTCTCCTATCTCTTGAAACAGCTCTGCCCCATCTTCTACATGATGACCTTTCACGAAGTTAAAAAGAGTTATTGTATTCCCATGTAATTTTCTCTTCTCCAAACTAAACAGTTTGGTGCCTTCAACCACTCCTCACAAGTTTGTTTTTTCCTTCCAGGCCTCATTTTCCTTTTGTGAACAACCAAGATGCACTTTATTTAGAAAATTAAAAATTAGAATTACTACTTCACACCTGGTTATTTGTTTGAATTTTAGGCCATCTGCATTTATTGTTCTATAAATTATTCTTTATTCTTCACTAACTGATCTACAAGGGTGGAAAAAAACTGTATACTTTAAAGTACCTATCCATTATACTATTAATACATTAGATAAACACAGTCAATTACACATATTTTTCAGCATGATCTAATTACAAAGCAAATATTATTTCAAAAATGTATGCAACATCATGATGTAATCTGGCAGTGAAACCTCATAGAGCACACTACCAAGATTTTGTTAAATATTGTGATGGCAACAGTAGTCTTTCATGTCAAAATAGAAGACATCTATTATCAATAATAATTACTTCAAGTTGCTACATCTATTGATCTCAGTTTATACTGAGCTGGCCCGTGTTTGCATTTACTTTCAAGAGCAAACAATTAGAAAAGAAAGTAGTTTCTCTGAGGCCACATTTATATGAACTGTTTGCATGTAGAAAACAATCAATTGGAACCAAACCTATGCAGCAACAGTAATAACAGCTTGGTAAAAGCAGCTGCTGTACAAAGAAAAACAAATATATAACTGTTCACTAGAAAAGAGGTATTATGTGAATTGGTTTTGTCTGCCTCTTTTTCTCCATGAAGCTAGAAAAAAGACAGAAGGAAATATATGGGGCCCAGATACTGTCACACCAAGACTGGCCCTATCCAGTGAAATACATGCTGCTTGTGACATATTGAATTCCCATGGGATAGCCTCTGCCTTTTTTTATTGAATGATATGCCTGTGCTCACAAAGCGATTCGCATCTCTAAGACAGGGCTTTTCAACCTTTTCACCCATTGTAGCACTTTTAGGATAAGGCAATGTCCGAGTACCACCAGTCGCCCAGCAAGGTGTCAAAAACTTGACCAAAACAAAAAGGAAAAAAATGATAAAGTACAGGTAGTCCTCGACTTACAACAATTCACTTAGTGACTGTTCGAAGTTACGACAGCACTGAAAAAAGTGACCATTTTGACCATTTTTCACACATGACTGTTGCAACATCCCCAGGGTCATGTGATTTATATCCGGATGCTTGGCAACTGATTCATACTTACGACGGTCACAGTGTCCCAGAGTCATGTGATCACCTTTTGCAACTTTTTGACAAGCGAAATCAATGGTCGGGGAGGATGGGTGGGGCAGCTCATCACTCAGGTTGCAGTGTGCCTGTTTGTGGGGAAATCCATGGGTGTCTGGTGGAGGGGGGTGGGACTAGGGTGGGTGCCCTCCTTCCTCCCTCTCTCCCATTGTTCCTTCCCTCCTTCCTTCTTTCTTTCCTTTCTTTCCTCTTTCTTTGTCCCTTCCTCCTTCCTTCCCTCCCTTCCATTGTCCATCCCTCCCTCCCTCAGGTTGCAGGGTGCCTGTGGGGGGGGGGGGAATCCATGGGTTACTATTGTGAGCAGACAGGAGGGAAACCAAACTTTTCAATAGGCATGTTACTGATTATAATCTGAAGGGCAAATATCCCTACCTTTCTTCTTTCCTTCCTTCCTTCCTTCCCTCCCTCCCTTTGTCCCTTTCTTCCTTCCCTCCCTCTCTCCCACTCTCCCTCCCTTTCTTCTTTCCTTCCTTCCTTGTTTTTTTTTCTTTTAACTTGATCGTATTTGAAGAAGTTTTATTTTAATTCCTCCACCAACCTCGGTTCATTCTCAGCAGTTCACAATTCTGGGCTTCTTCTTTTGTCACCTTTTTGCTTTTCCAGTTTTTCCCTAAGATTTTTGGGTCGCTTCTTCTCTTCTTTTCTCCTCCATTCTCCGAGCAATTGTGCTTTCAACTCCCCCACCCCACCCCACCCTACCCTGTCTCCTTTCCCCATTATTTCCTCTTGCTACCAGGCACTCTCGGTTTAGGAAAACTGCTTTCTGAAGTCCAAGATAGGGAGGTATCAGACACAGTCACGCTTCCATTGCAGTTGCCCTTAAAGTCCCAAAATTGGGCTTATTTTGCTTCCATAAAGATTGTTCTTTCCCACACGGGCTTTGGCTGCCTCAGAAGGTGTGAGGGGCCTTGCTCCTTATTGGAGACGCACAGAGAGAGGCCAGAAATCCACCCTCAGACGGCATTGGGGTGGGGGAAAGAGCCTCGGGCTGGGTGGGTAACACCCAATGACCTCCTTGGGGATGCACCCATTGGAAAAGGACAGTGGCGGTGGGCACATGGAAGACAGGCATGGCGCTGAGGCAATGAACAGAGCACGGTCTGGGAGGATGCGGCATCTCCGCAGCCTCACTTCGGAGGGGACTTCTACCCACCCGCCCGCCCGCGTCTGCGGCTCCTTCCCTGGGCGCTTCATGTCCAATTCTATGGCAGGCCTGCAAAGGATGATGGGAGAGGAGCGGGCGCAGGGCCAATTAGGAGCCCTGCTAGGGGGCAAGCTGGAATGGAGACAGAGAGAGAGAGAGAAAAAAGGGAAGCGCAAGTGCCCCCCCCTCTCTCTCTCTCTCTCTCTCTCTCTCTCCAAATGGTGGAGGACTGGGAGCTGTAGTTGAAGGCTGAAACGCCTTCAGCTGTAACTGCTTGCACGCGTTTGTGTGTGTGTGAGAGCAGGGATCAATGCTACTTTCCAGGTGGTATGTCCTACTTTGGGGCTCAACAGATGTGCCGGGATCAGTGCTGCTTTCCATGTGATTGGTGTTTATTCGGGGCTCAGCAGCTCCAGCTGGAGCCTGGCGCTGATCCTGGCACTTCCGCTGAGCCCTGGCAGCCCCGAAGAAGCGCCTATCAGCTGCAAAGTGGCGCTGATCCTGGCACTTGAGCCCTGGCAGCCCCAGTGCCAGGCCACCACCTCCCTCCCAGCCTCCTCACTGGCCGGGGCTGCTGTGGGGAAGCCATCGACCTGCTGGGAGCTCTCTGTGGACTGGAGCCAATCAGCAGTGGTCAGGGCGGCCGTATGGAGTCACCAGCTGATCGGCATGTACAGCCGGCCCTGATCTCCGCCAATGGGCTCCAGTCCATGGAGAACTCCCAGCAGGTCAATGCAGCAAGGCTGGTGCATGGGCGCAACATGGGGGAGAGGAGGAAGGCGACACCGCATACCACCAGCCCAGTGCTTGCATATCACCAGTGGTACGCATACCACCGGTTGAAAAGCCCTGCTCTAAGACACCATCCATTCACTATATTCAAGAAAGATTTAAACTGCACAGTCAAGCTGAATTCTATAAATGGAATAATACCAAGTAAAGGCACATTTGATCTTTACTTGAATCCACAAGGCAACAAAGTGTTTTGGTTTGGTTTGGCTCTGTCTTGGACCCAAAGTAGAATCTTTTTGCTTGATTTTCACATGAAAGTTTCAGAAAATGATCAATATCTTTGGTTAGCTCCCACCATTTTCCACAGTGTTATTTGATTATTTGTTTGTTTGGTTCTGGTTTCCAAGTGGACATGGTGATGACATGGTAACATCATCTGGACATAGATGGGAAGAGTAGTGTGAAGGCTTTTTAAAGCCTAGTAGAAAGATAACATGCATATTTTCATTTTCCTAAAAATAATGTTTTTATGTTTTGTCACTCAGTTTGAAGATTAAGTCTTTCAAGAAATATAAAAATGATGCAGTGAGGGCTGTGTGCAGCCCTTGACTTGAAGTGCACCAAATTCTGTTCTATCATACCGGTGCTGAAATGAATTGAGCTCCTGGTATTAGGAACAAATAACACATTCTGAACTTACCCTGAAGCCATTGGAAAGTTAGAGCTGAGTAAAAAGGTGAATCTAATTTGCAAATGCATTTATCAATTTTAGACTTGCCCCACCAACAGTTCAAAGCCCCAGATGCAACAAACCAGTTAAGAATATCCCTTTTCTTTTACAGATGAGAAAAACAGGAATGTTTGGTCTTTACTTCATGGTCTTGCACTCTCAGGCAGTACAATAGCTTATTGCTGTTCAGGTGCTCAGTTATTTCTGACTCCTCGTGACCCAATAAACATCATTTCATGAAGACTGCACCAGTAAGCACTTCTTTCAGTTCTTTTCAAATCGTGTGTTCATCATTCACAGTAAAATCTTGTCTTCTGTCAGACTTTTTTAAAAATATAATTTGCTTTGATTTTCAAATTTCTTCTCCTAGGACTCTTGCCTTTGCATTATGTGTCCAAAATATTTAGGCATTAGTTTTATTATTGCTGTTTTGGTGAACAGCCATGTTTTACTTCATTTAGTACTGAATAACAGTGGCTTGCCACCATCAATTATTTTGTTTTTGTAAGAAAACTTATGGCCATCTGAAAGTCAGAGGTATCCTTGGAAATAAAAATAAAGTAATGTTTTGTTCTACAAATGGCAACTTCTCTTTTCAGCATTGCAAGACCTTTAACAGTGTTAAAGAGTTATTAAATCTGTGGGTGCTAAAGGGACATAATTGCCATTCAGTGTGCATTTTAAGGACTCCAATATTATATATACAAGTCTATCTCATCTGGACTGCTAAATGGGTTAAACTAAAACTCCCCAAATTCCCAGATTTATGAAATAAGTATGGTATTAAGAGAAAGATGAATATAGCTATATTAACTTCATGTAACAGCTTAAAGCTTATTATGGATGAATACTTTAAAGCAGACATGTCAAACTCGCGACATCACGTGATGTTGCAAGATGTATCAGGACTATTTTGCCATTGCCAGCAATGGGTGTGGCTTCTGGATGATGCGTCCATCCCGCAGGCCAGTAGTTTGACACCCCTGCTTTAAAGCCACCAAGAATGCTACCATTTTCAACAGACAAATGTCTAAGATCGTCTAAATGCATTTTGCTGATGGAACTAACATTTCATATGAAAACCCAACAGATCATTTAACATAAGAGGGGTGCATGCTGTTGCTGCTTAGAACTTTAAGTTTACTGTGCCATTTTTCTAAATAACTTTGATATGTAATTTCTTGTGCTTTATTATCCACAAGATTTCTGAGATGTTCATCAAGGTTATAAACTGCTAGTAGTTTCTATTACGTACCATACTGTTATTAAATAATTACTTTAAAATATTAGAGTTAAACGCTCTAGGCCAAGGGTCTTCAAACTTGGCCCTTTTATGACTTGTGGACTTCAACTCCCAGAATTCCTCAGCCAGACACGCTGGCTGAGGAATTCTGGGAGTTGAGGTCCACAAGTCATAAAAGGGCCAAGTTTGAAGACCCTTGCTCTAGGCTTACTAGCAGGCAAGCTAAACTTATTACCTATTTGATATTTTAGATAACTTAGTTGCAAAGCAATATGCAAAAATTAAAATTTTGTTTTCTATGCTAAAGGTTTTGGGTTTTTAAAAATCACTTCTATTCAAATATCTAGTATTTCTGGGGTTTTTTTGTGAATACATAATATTTTTTTTCTCTTTTTAATTCCATAACCTCTTCAGAGCAGTTAAAATTATGTTAAAAAAAACTCATTAACTTTGACGAGATATTGATGATGCCAAGTAGTTAATTATAAGCCAGCTGGTGTTGTGGTAAAAATTAAAAAGTTAGACATTAGAAGTTTTCTTTTTAAAAAAGTAAAAAATCAATATTATTTCTTTTGGTAAGCAGAAACAAGTGTACTGTACTTTAATCCTACTGTCTTGAGAATACATTTAATACCAAAAATTTTCCACTGAGTCCCCTCACCCATCACTAAAGGGAACTATTAAAGCATGTGAATAATTAACTTAGTCCATTAGAATAATCACTTGGGATGAAGTTGAGAGCAAAGGTCAGAACAATAGCTGTGCAACCAAATTTTTGAATGCTGAAAGTATTTTTTTTACATTAGATTTTTAAAATCTCACTCAGTCCCATTGGTGTTTCATGAAGAAGGCCACTTCTTATGCCTATATTTTTAATACATAATATGTATTCTTTTCAAATGTTAAATCACTCTTTAGTTGATGAATGCAGTGCACCTGCCAACCAAATACATTCCTTTATAAATCTTACTAGAGTTTTTTCAACAGTTAACAAAACAAGGATCTCAATCATCAAATTGAAACAAATAGAGAAATACATATGAATAAATATTAGGATGAAGGTTTATAGATAATAAATTTGTTAAATAAAAGGGTCTGAGATTTTTACTATCTTTTCTTTCAAGATAACCTCGTGAAAATGGATTTACAAGATCTGTATAACTAACCCAGATTTTTAATGTTCTGAATGTTACACTGACTTTATAGATTTCACTCCAGATATTGAACTTTTTCAACATATGCAAATGCATACATCTTATTAATATTTATAAATATATTAAATGTAAGGCAAAATAAAAAATAGTATTAAAACATTATTTCATATATATACATATCTAACAAAAAAGAGTTTTGTGTCACATGGTCTTAAAAAGTAGAGGAAACATTGTACTGGACTACTTAAAACTGATAGCAAGAAAAAACTTTACAGAAAAGAAAAAAGTAACCAAAAAAATTTAAAAATGAAAGAAGAGAGTATTAAACTTTTTTGAACAACAAGTAATTTCCTAATGTTAGGATATATCATTAAACAGAAAATGGCATCTTAATGGCATCTGATATAGAAAGTTAGGTAAGAGAAATACGTTAACACAGTACATATCAAATGTACTGTGTTAACGTACAAGACAGCAGTTTTTGACATCATTTCTACGGGTCTCAGAGAAACTGTACAATTTCTAAAGACAACATCATTGAGAAGGACATTAAGACAAAAGAATTAGTTCAGATTAAAAAAAGAATACATGAAATTGCAAGGATGCGAATAAAAAAACTCTAAAGTGGTTTGGGTGAGAATGGCAGTGTTGATCAATGCAATTATGGAAGTTCCACATCACAGTGATAGTCTTTGTGGAGGGAGAATGTCATATAATTAAAAGAGAACAAATGTTCATATTTGTTCTTATCTTCAATCCAAACTGAACTTTTGAATTATGCTACAAACCTGATTTGCCTCAAGACAGCTATGGTAATTGACATGCTTCATAACCTTCTTGTCTGCTTAGAATGTGAAGGGGGGGTGATAATGCTCTGCAATGTCCAATTATTGTCAAATAAAATGCGTGTCTTGTACCTGCTTTCAAATCATTTTTGTTGTATTCGTGATATCAAGACAGGAGATACTGAAAGTATATACTGTATCACCAAATAAAACCATCACCAAGCAAAAGCATATGAATCTCGGAAGCCAAGGACCTCAAGAGTTACTATATATAATATATAGATCAAAGTGTGTTTCTTTAAATTTTTACTATGTGGAAAATAGATAAAGCAGACCATTTCCAAGTGGATTATGACATAACCGTATTTGTCACTGAACATTTCTCATATAGCAAACTGTATCTTGTGAACTGAAATAATCTCTTGTACGTCATCTTCATTGCTCAACCAAAGGAATTACAAGTAATATTACACTGCTTTTCTCTACCATGCTTCAAAAGCTATCTTCAGTTCTCAGAAATAAATATAGGAGCTGCAGAAACAGTGAGAAGCTCTTCCATTTTTCCAATGAATACTTTGCATAATAATAAAATATTTACGTATTAGTGTTAATACAATCAGTCCATAGTGATGGCCCATGTCAACCAGGCAAGAACAGAAGTCTGGGAAACAACCAGACTTGTCTAGTGTGCATCAATTGATAGCACACAAACACTAACAGCAACACAACTATATTTGTCAAAAAAATAAAAATAAAAAACCATTGATATCTTACCTGTATGTTAATATTAAGCAGGATAACATCTTATGAATAATAATAATAATAATAATAATAATAATAATAATAATAATAATAATAATAATAATAATAATAATAATAAGTTGGAAGGGACATTGGAGGTCATTAAGTCCAACTCTCTGCTCAGGCAGGAAACCATATACCATTTCAGACAAAGACATTTCAGAGTCTTTGGAATCAGAGGAATCTTATTTGAATAACATGTAATAGAAAATCTGGAGCAAATAATATGTCAATTATAACTCACTGGCAGTAGAAACAGAATAAGAAAAAAAATCTGCTTTCACTTTTATGCATTTCCAAGTCTATTAATCATGGTGCTTCTAGGTATGACCCCATATTCATAGGTATTCAACTAAAGTAAGAAATCTTTCAAATTCATGGCCAAAAAAAGTTGTTTGATCCTCTTGCCAAACAAAACAAAGTGAAATTAAAGTCCAGATGCTTGGCACACATGACTAATGAATTAATTTTATACATGTTAATCCACCCCTTCAATTCTGAAATGTTCTCAGAAAAGGTCACAAAGCAAATTCTCTGAGTCACAGGCCAGACATTTTATATATTTTACACACACACACACACACACACACACACACACACACACACACATATGTAGTTTTCAATTTGGATGGCTAGGCTAGGATGGTTTTAAGATTAACCTGAATACAATGGGTCCAATTGCTTCACTTGAGCTTCTCAAGATACCTCAACTTACTTTTTGTTATATGAACACATGTGTAAACAAGGCATGAGGCTGAATCCTTTAACGTATTTATTTTCTGAGTTTAGACAGCATACAGAACCATTTTGGTGAATAAAGGTTTTAATATATGTTCTTTTTCAATTAAAAAAAGAATATCTAAAAAAGCTAATAGATAGGACATAGAAACTTGTGGGGTCTATACTGAAATGTTTTTCTTATTTATCAAATGTTGGACTCAGTTGACCCTTTCTCATAACTTCTACATTATACAACATCTACATCCTAGAGCCATCACAGAAAACAACCATAATGACGAGAAAATTTTGGAAATTATAATTCTAACATTTTTATCAGCCTGACTGGATACATTTTATGACACATGTTAGAGATCCTCGATCTTTGTGCCTCCTTTCCTGTTTCTTTGTTGCATAAGTGTAATTATTTTGGTTTCTCCAACTTATAAACATTCTGATGACCTGACAGAAGATGATAAGTAATTGTAATTCTAATACAGGCATTCTGTTGAAGGGGTCATAAATACATTAACAGTGTCAGGAAGTCAGAACAGAAAGTGAGAACATTTCTACTGCTAATGTAGAATATGTTATTTACTGGATAGACTTTCTATAGGACACAGCTTTTTCTCTTGTTCTTCTGACTCCTTCTTCATTGCCTGCAATAAATATTGTAAAAAAGCACATTACACCTGCACACTCAGAGACTTCAGTTTTTGTAACCTTCAGCATATTTGAAGATATGCTGTCAGTTTCTTGAAGTATGGAGGGCTTTGGTGGGAAAACAACAACAACAAATCCAAAATGATTGACTGACTGATTCCAATAGCAGAAAACGTTGGTGAAAGGCAGTTATAACCCCATACTATATTGGGTAGCAATGTCAAATGATGAAAGGTTTGTCACTTATGGGAGGGAAGAGGGTAACCTTAACAGGCTGCAACATTTATTTACCCATCTATCAATTTTATTAATTTTATTTTTAAAAAAATACAAAAAAGAATCCCAGCATTGTTAATGCTGGAAAATTTAGCATTTTCAAGCTAACAATAACCAGAAAGGAGCATTTTATTTTATTATTTTGTTTATTCTGGTATATGCATATGACACTATAAAAACAATATTTCCTTCAGTCACCATGATTATGTTTAAACTTCTTTTTTAATCTAATAATTTTATTAAAGTTTGCAGTTACAGAGATAGAGGAGAAATACAAAGTAAAGGGATAAAAATAACTGGAGAATAGGGGCAAAGAAAGTGCAGAAAAGAAGATGTAAAGAATCTATAAAAGAAGGAAGAATAAGAATATAGTAAAGAAAAAGAAAATCAATATATAAGAAATTATTTCCCTCTTCATCACACCTTCTCTTTCCATATTATATCCCTTTTCTATGAAGACATTCTTAAAGCCAATTCAGCCCTACTCATTTATATTTTATCCTTGATCAGATAAATCAACTTTAAATTCCTTCCCTTTGATTTTAATAGTCTCTATCTTTAATATCTTTAAATAATGTTCCAGAGCTTGTTTTTATTTGGTTAAACAACAGTATTTTCCTGCAGGAAGGTTTCTTGTACTTAATTTCAAAAATAATTTCAATTCACTACAGACCCCTAATCTTTTTATAAATTTCTGAAATCAATGTAATCACCCTTTAGCAATTTATTCCACCACCCCCATCACCCAAACACCCACTTTTTAAAAAGTCCTTAATCTTGTACTTAAAACTTCTTTCTTCAAGGTTTGAGGAAGATTCACCTGGAGAATTGCAGTAAAACCTGATGATCCAAAGGTTCTTGATAATTACAAAAACAATTTAAAAATAGCTTTCAAAGTGATTACAAAATGAGGCTCATCTGAGCTTTTTGTCCATATAGTCTACATAAAATGGCTGTAAGCTTGATGGAACTCCCTCAGCTCCCAGCCACTTCACTCACAAACTGACTGCAATAACCTTGAATCTTGCAGTTTCCTCATGAGGAGAGCTGTCCAGAGTGCATGTGGGCAATCTCACAATCTCTCCTTTTTCCAGAGACATGATGTCTGGTATTTGCCTTCTAATCCCTGATTTTTGCTGCAATATGATCCCCACTTCTTCAAGAGGATTCAGCTCACCATGTCTTCACTGGAAGTAGTTCTCTTTAAACCTCTGACATGCATGTCATTTCTGAAAGGGTTATGAATTTCCCAGTGCAATTATATATAAATATCTACCCTGGCTTTGGTTCAGCATAATAAAAGGGATCTAACATTAATCTGATTTTGTATTTGTGTGGTTACGTGTTCTGATATACATGGCATATTACCCAGTATCACCCAGTTGGAGAATAAGCTGCCACTTACTCCTTGCAAAACAAAGATTATTGCTTTTTAGAGAATCAGCCTTAAAAGATATAATGAACTTGCTATTTGAAAAGAATCAAAATTTAACAATGTTTTCCTGCTGTTTCTACATCTTCATTTATTTTGTTGTTCCACATACTGATTTAAAAAGCTTCAAGTTTCTATTAGACTAAACATAAGCCCCATAATTCAATTACTTCCACACCATTGGGGTTAGAGCAGGCATGTCAAACTGCTGGCCCGGGGGCCAGATGCGTCATGCCAAAACCACTCCCATCCCATTGCCAGCAATGGGGAAAAAGTCCCAATATGTCATGCAACATCACTTAACATCACGAGTTTGACATGCCTGAGTTAAAGCCATGATAGTTTCAGCTGATTCTTAGGATCTTGAGTATGTTCACAATGCAGTAAACTAGAGGCTTTCAATTCTTTTTTTCAGATTTCCTTTACTATCATACTGTAGACACTATTTTTTATAATAGACAAGATACGGCAAGACCACCAAATAGCATATATGTTTGGCATTCACTCTCAGCATTTTTAGAATTTTGGCATTCTCTTTCAAAATTTGCAAAACCCAGGTAATTCTTAAAGAACAACATATGTTTTTAAATTAAATTCTAGCTGCATCAATCACTATGTGGAGTATACAAGGCTGCTATGGCTACTGTGGGCATAGTATATATGCTCCTTGATTTAAGCTTTGACTGCTTAACCCTAGTTGTAAGTTGCAAAATATAATCATTGGAGTTTGTCCAAACCAAGCTAACCATATTATTTTGTGTATCATGCCAAGCAAATCCCCTTACTTTGTATATCTGACCTCTATATTTAAGCTCTTCTGAAGTATTGGCTAAATTGATAAATTTACATAATCTCTTCTCTCTCTCTCTCTCTCTCTCTCTCTCTCTCTCTCTCTCTCTCTCTCTCTCTCTCTCTCTCTCTCTCTCTCTCTCTCTCTCTCTCTCTCTCTCCTGATCTTTACAACACACCTTACAACATTCCTGTGAGGTGAGGTATGTTGATTGTGAAATAATGACCAAACCAGTGAGTTTGATTGCAGATTGAAGATTTGAACTACAGTACATGTAATTTTAGTTTTATAATTTCACCATATGAAGATGTGAAGGACAAGGTTAGTTTCAGGCCCCAGAGACTGCAGTGCTCTACAATGTTTACATTTTCATCATATATAGGATGAAATAGGAATTCTTTAAGACGTGAGAATCATACACCAGCATCCAGGGAACATAGAAAACTTGCTTATAAGGCTTCTTAAGGCTATACAGTTCAACTGGCCTTTTCATTTAAAGATCTGGGCTATTGAAAAGGGCTACCTGATGCAGACTGCCAATCTGACAACACTTAGGTGGCAGGAAAGTATAGGGTATCTTGTTGTTGCCATCTAGCAATCATCTGGATTTTTGCAGTCCAGATCTGGAAGACTAAGTGAAGCATCTGCTAAGTCACTGAAAAATGTTTGCCACTCAAGACAACTTGTGTGGATATACTGCACAGCTGAATTACTTCAAAATAACTTCTTCACTATATGAGATGTCATTACTTATTCAAGAGACCAATTCAACAGATGAATATCTATTAATAGGTTAAAATTAACCCAATAATCATTCCTGATTTGCAATGATACAAACATGTTGGAGAGAATATGTGCTCAATATAAATTATGATAGATAAGTCCTTACTAAATCTTTTAGGATTTTTCATGAAAATATTTTTGTTTGTTTTTGGCAAAGCTGCTGCAGTAAATCAGACTTTTTGTTAGTGTAGTCAAAAGCATGGAAATAGACAAAGTGAAGGATTTATCCTACAGCTTTCAAAATATGATTGCTTATAAAAGTGATCATATCTTTTGAAAGTGCTAAAAATGAAGGCCACCAATTGCCATTAGTGTAAAAATCCATAGGAACCATATTATCTATAATGTGTACAACATGTTTCATGCAGCAAATTATTGCATTTTGCAGCCTGGTTTCTTGAAGTATAAAATATATTCTGTGGCTTAAGCCATCTTTTAGTGGAAATTATGAAAATGGATTTGATTTCATTTAACATTTACTTCAGGTTCAGTGAGTTTATATAATGAGAAAAGAAATATAAATACATTAATTAATTCTATATGTCTAAATTGGAATATACCAGTTTCTCAAAGTAATCTATTGATTTCAATGGAATCAAGGGAAGATAATGAAAAACTAGTTCTGCGATATAGATTGGCTATAACAATACAGAGTCAAGAACAAATATGGATTATTTTCACTAGGGAAATATTGGATTCATTGAAATTTTATTTGTTCAAAGCATCTTTACCCATGCAATAAAAACATATAGGATAGAAAAATTAAAGAGAGATGATAATAGCTTGCAGTCTACAATCTGAGCTATAATTTCTATTGAAATTGATTAAATGATGCATTTGAAGTCATCCAATACTACATACCTTTTTTAATGAAGATCTCTATCAAGGAAACTATAGAGGCAATTATGTTCTTTGATAATAGATTGTAAAGGTGTACTGCCAGATTAGGGAGAGTTATGGAAAATATTACTTGATGGTTCCCCATCTTGACACAGATATTGCTCCTATTTTTCTTCCCTTGTACTTCTACCTTTCTTATATTTAATAGTAGAGTAGACAAAATGAACGCTCTTCCATCTCTTCAAAATCAAGCTTCTTCTGGAATTGTGTTGGGCTTCCTGGAAGATTAAAACTGAGAGAAAGAGAGTTATGTTTTTGTATAGTTGTTCTTCAGCTGCAACTAAGCACAGCAACCTGGGCATGCTAGGAAGCAAACTGCTACTCTGGAAGCCAGTCAGAGACCAACTGACCAGAAGTTTCATTTGAAACTTTTCCAGATGCTAAGTGGGGGGTGCCAAAGCAATCAGATATTGGGTTGAGATTCATCACCATGTCCAACTCAAGAGTCATTCTCCAGTTGGCTGAACTGGTTGGCATTCTTAGTTTGGAAAAACAGTTACAGATAAAAATGGAACTCAGCTGATGCAGTCTGCAGTGTTTCACTCAGTACATCATGGCTTGCAGTCACCAGCTATATTCATCTGCCAGACTGCTATTGTCTCTGATGTGGAACTTATTGCATAGCAGGGTATCCAGTCTATTCCCATAGATCCATCCCTCCTGGTGCAATTGTGAAAGCCTTCTCTGGGCTTTGTAATTTCTCTTTGTAGAAGAGCTATGGGACCAGATCTTTATGAAGTAGGAAAGTGTAATGATAAATGGTAAATAGTTCACCTCACTTAGGGTTAACAGATATCTGAACAAAGGAGGAGGAGACAAACAATTGGAAAGGAGGGTAAGGTTGGGGAGGAGAACACACCTACTGGAACAAAAATTTCAGTGAATAATTGCAACAAAAATGTATTTAGGCTATATACATATGAAACAATTTCACCATCAGAAAGACTGGTTTTTCAGTCATAGGAAATGTTAAACTTAACACGAGAGAGAGAGAGAGAGAGAGAGAGAGAGAGAGAGAGAGAGAGAGAGAGAGAGAGAGAGAGAGAGAGAGAGAGAGAGAATCAGAATGAGCTGATAATACAGCATTATGTTGTATCTTTCCTGGTATACTGACTGTAAAGTAGGAGTAGTAGCCAAGAGATAAACAATTAGAGTAAATTATGAGTTTATATCTCTACAAAAAGAGAGGGAGGGAGGGAGGGAGGGAGGGATATATATATGGCTGACTGATGAGAACAAATAAGTTTGAAATGATCATATTGGTCTCCCTTTATTCTTTGTTAGCAATCCAAAAAAATTACACAAATATGAGCTGCCACTGCTGTGGCTACTGCCTGTAGATGGCCTTGGGCTAGGCTGAAACAGGAAATAAGATTTGTCCCGTGTCTGGGACCAAGCAAGTGTATTCTGAATGCTTAACAAACATTTAACACATATCTTCCTTGCTTCTCAGCTAACATAGAGAGATACCTACAATCATTCCCAGAGAAAAATCATCTAGATGTCCTAAGCTCTATGGTCTGCCCAAGATACACAAAGAAGGAACCCCACTCAGACCCATAGTCAGCTCCATAAGCTCACCTCTACAAAATCTAGCCAAATTTCTTGCCAAACAACTACAGCCTTACGCAAATTCCATCACATCACACGTACAAAACTCATTCCAATTCATAGAGATCATAAGTAAACTAAACTTACAGCCCTGTGACCTACTTGTGAGCTTCGATGTCATATCCCTCTTCACCCAAGTGCCAATCAAAGAAGCCTTGACAGCTATCCTAAATAAATACAACCCCCCAAAACACATCCTAGATCTGACCAACCACTGCCTATCAAACACATACTTCATCTACAATGGACAAAGATACAAACAAATGGAAGGAGCACCCATGGGATCACCCCTTTCACCTGTCATCGCAAACCTCTACATGGAACACTTTGAAACCCTCGCTCTAGAAAAATCCAACCACAAACCCAAACTCTGGCTCAGATACATAGATGACAGCTTTGTAATCTGGCCACACGGCAAAGAAAAACTGAATGACTTCCTCACACACCTCAATAGCCTACACCCCAAAATACAATTCACCATGGAAACAGAAGCTAACAATCAACTTCCCTTCCTTGATATCTTAGTCTACAAGAAATCCAACAGCTCCCTAGGACACACTATCTACCATAAAAAAACACACACAAACCGCTATCTGAACACACTCTCACACCACCATCCAGCACAGATCAACTCCGTAGCCAAGACACTCATCTCCAGAACAAAACACCTAGCCGACGAACAACACCTAAAAACCGAACTACACACTCTCACTAATGTACTAACAGCCAATGGATTCCAAAGAAACATGATTACCAATTTAATCCAAAGAGAGACACCCACAAAAACCCAAGACAGAGAACAAGAAAATGGCAAAGCCCTCCTCCCATACTTAAAAGGGACCACAGACAGAATCAGCAAGATCCTCCAAAAACACAACATCAAAACAGCATTCTACACAGACAGAAAAATATCCACCATCCTAAGAAACCCAAAAGACATAATTGGGTTAGAAAACCAAGGAGTATACGAAATCCCATGCACCACCTGCCCCACCACATACATCGGACAGACCAACAGAAGAATAAGTGCATGCATTGAAGAGCACAGGAACTCACTCAGAAAGGGAGAACAAACTTCATCCCTGTTCCAACACTTTAAAGCCACGGGACATGAAATTGATTTTAAAAAAAACCAAAACTATCGCCAAAATTTATTTATTTATTTATTTATTTTATTTTATTTTATTTTATTGGATTTGTATACCGCCCTATTCCCGTAGGACTCAGGGCGGTTTACAGGTCAGTTAAAACCATGAAATACAAAAAATTAAAATCAATTAAAACAAATTAAATTCAAGCCCCAAGAGTAAATCTAAAACCTAGTTAAATTAACAACCCCACAGTCTGACCAAACAGATCAAAGAGCCAAGTTTTCAGGTCCCGGCGAAATGAGCGAAGGTCGGGGGCAGTCCTACGTTCCGTGGGTAGTTGGTTCCATAGGGCAGGCGCACCCACAGAGAACGCCCTTAACAACAGAATAATCAGAGAAGCCATTGAGATAGAAAAACGCCCCCACAGCATGAACAAACGAGATGATACCTCTCGCCTACCAGCCATTTGGAAACCCGCCTTGATTGACAGACGAGTCCCAACCACCAAGAATGATACCAGACCCAAACTCATGATAACATCACATGACATCACCACCACACAACCATTCAAAAAGCAAATCCGAACCCACAACGATAATGACACACAACCACAAAACAGAAACATAACCACAGCTGCAACATCAGCCACTTTAAACCCCTCCAAACCACACAATAAGCAAACTGACAGCCACTATAAAACATGGCATCACCACAAACACAGAGCCGAACAAAAGCAGCACAACTCACCAGTTCAGGTCTAAGGCTGGCAGCTGAGACCAGCCCATCCACTCAAAACACCCCCCACCCAATCAGAACACAGCCCCCATTCAAAACACACCCCCACCCAATCAGAACACAGCTAACCCCCCACCCAATCAGAGCACACCTCCACCCACAGAACACCCCCTCTGGCAGTTTAAAAAAGAGGAACAAACAGCCACTACCACACACTTCTCCCAGAAGAACGAAGCTGAAGCCACCAGCCTGAGGATGACGGATGAGATTTTGTCAAAACGTTGCTCTTACACCTTCAATTCTACGTGCTAGTCGTTTCCGACTCTAGGGGCCGGTGCTCATCTCCGTTTCAAAGCTTGTCCGAGGACGTCTCCATGATCATGTGGCTGGCATGACTAGACGCCAAAGGCGCACGGAACGCTGTTACCTTCCCACCGTAGTGGTCCCTATTTTTCTACTTGCATTTTTACGTGCTTTTGAACTGCTAGGTTGGCAGAAGCTGGGACGAGTAACAGGCGCTCACTCTGCTACGCGGCACTCGGGATTCGACCCGCCAAACTGCTGACCTTCTGATCGACAAGCTCAGCGTCCTAACCCACTGAGCCACCACGTCCCAATATATATATATACATATATGTTAAGTATTTGTCAAGGCTTTTTGAAAGCACCTTGCTAATTAACTCTTTCATTCCTGTTTTGGCCTATCTTCAAGGCTTATCCACAGGATATAGTCAACTATGACAGCTCATTATTTGTGCAAATTATTCAGGTTGCTAATAAAGAATTTTGGGAGGCTGAGATGGCCATTTCGAACTCTTTATGTTCTCATCAGTCAGTCATACCCTTTATCTGAGATTCGAACCTGGGCTGATTGTATCTTAGGCAGTTGTTTTTAACTTGCTGAGCCACAGGTTCTTTCTCTCTTTTTATTAGCTATTATATAATGATACAGATAGATAGATAGATAGATAGATAGATAGATAGATAGATAGATAGATAGATAGATAGATAGATAGATAGATAGATAGATAGATAGATAGATAGATAGACAGACAGATAGATGATAGATAGATAGATAGATAGATAGATAGATAGATAGATAGATAGATAGATAGATAGATAGATAGATAGACAGACAGACATGCAGGCAGACAGGCAGGCAGGCAGACAGACAGAAACAGACAGATAGTAACCCAATATTTTAATTACATATTAGGCTTTACTCAAACAACCTATAGGAAAAAATCTGTCTTGTTATCTTCACAACTTCCTTTTCCCTGTCTTGCACAAAAACTAATCACAGACGTTTTCCCTCTATGATTACTTTTTATCCAAGACAGGGAACAGGAACTTGTGAAGATAACAAGATTTCATTCATTTATTCTTTAAATTGATACCATGGCTTTTATGACTTGGCTTTTAAATCACTTTTTTCAGACCCATTGTAGCTTTGAATTGCCATTAAACAAATGGTTGTAAGTCAAGGACTACCTGTAAGTTGGCTGAGGAAAAAGTGACTGATTATTATTAGTATTAGATTTTATCCTGCCTTTTTAATACAACACCTCAAGGCAGCAAATATACCTACAACATCTGCCTCCTATTTTCCCCACAACAATTACCTTGTGAGATAGATTGGGTAGAAAGAGTGATGGGCACAAACTCACCCACTAGTTTTTTATGCCTAAGGCAGGCCTGAAATTCACCATTTCCTGCTTTTTGAGCCAGCACCTTTGCAGAATTAAACTGCTTTGTACTTTATAAGCAAGAGGTAGAATAAGAAAGACAGAGATCTTTTTACTGTTATTACAATAGGTATTTCTCTAGTTCTCTCCATGAAAAACACATGTTAATTCAGAATTAATGTTCTAGCTAGAGAGTGATGATTATTCAAAGCCTCGAAAGATGGTTGTACAAGATAGTGGAGTTCTCATTTGCTTGGCTATGCTGAAAAAATCTCTTATTTTCCTTTTCCTGTCCCTCTGCAAATGTATTTTTAATGGATGGGTGTTTCCTTTCTACCTTCTATCACACAATGGGACTCCTGCTCAATGGGAGTCTCCCGATACTCCCATGTAACACCTCTACTCCGCGAGCTGCATTGGCTTCCGGTTGCCCTCCGGGTGAGATTCAAGGTGCTGGTGATGACCTATAAAGCCCTACATGGCTTGGGTCTGGGATATCTGAGGGAACACCTGCTGCCGGCATCAAGTTCCCTTCGTCCAGTGCGCTCCCACAGGGAAGGTCTTCTCAGGGTGCCACCGGTAAGAGATTGCCGGCAGACGACACCCAGGGATAGGGCCTTCTCAGTGGGGGCGCCTGCCCTTTGGAACCAGCTGCCAGTGGAGCTGAGGACTGCCCCCGACCTCCGTTCATTCCGCCGGGACCTGAAGACCTGGCTCTTCGAGCTCTCTGGCCCAGGCTGAGGATTAATCTTATTTTAACTGGAGTTTTACTTATACAGGGACAAATTTAATTTTTTTTAAACTTGTTTTTAACTTTTGTATTTTGGTTTTTAATTACCCTGTAAACCGCCCTGAGTCCTTCGGGAAAGGGCGGTATATAAATGTAATAAAATAAATAAATAAATAAAATAAATTACTATTATAGCCAGGCTACTTTCTTTCTTTCTTTTTTCTTTCTTTCTTTCTTTCTTTCTTTCTTTCTTTCTTTCTTTCTTTCTTTCTCTTTCTTTCTTTCTTTTTCTTTTCTTTTTCTTTTTCTTTCCTTTCCTTTCCTTTTCTTTTCTTTTCTTTTCTTTTTTTTAACTCCCAAAGGAAATTTTCTGATTTCTGGGGATTATAATGGAGAAAATTCCCAAGAGATTCTGAAACCATAGACATTTTGTTTTGATTTGCCCATAAAAATATGGCAGTGACTTTATTATTTATTTTGTACTGCTGATTAACGCAGCAGCCTTCCCTTCCTGCTTAAAAAATATATACACAGTATAATTTCCTATTCTCTTCTGATAAGAAAAACCTGTCTTCTCTCACCTTTGAAAGTTTTGCCATCTATTTCTAACATGATTACTAATAATGAAAGCAAAGAATTTATTTATTTGCTGTATACTACATAGACTTTGTTCATTATGTATTGCGGCCTTAACATAAATCTTTGTCATCCCAGGATCCATTGTATTTCACTCATCAATATTCATCTCTTATCAGACTTTCAATAAATATTGAAAAGGATTTCAGCAACTCACAAAAACATTCCTTATTTTACAAGAACCGGTTATATTATGAAAACATCTTCAGTAGGATTAGGAGACTGTTCCGGTATTCCAACTGAGATACAATCATATAACTGGGCTAAAAGATGCAAATATTTAGAATGCACACTTACTATATCTCTCCTAAACTTGCTGTGAATGCTTGGAATAAAAATTAAAGATATCATATATTATATAATGTATAAAGATATCAGTGAGCTGTTCTGAAACTTAGTGGGTGACTTGGATCAATCATCAACACTTAGCCTAACCAACTCACTGAATTGTGAGAATCATATCAAACAATGAACTTGTATTATGGGTGTGCAGTACCTTGGGTCTGAAGCAGTGGTGGGATTCAGCCAGTTCGCACCACTTTGGCAGAACCGGTAGCTAATTTTTTGTCACCCAGGCCCAGAATGGACTTCCAGAAGCAGCATCCACACAGAGAACTGGGTTGTTCACATATTTGAATCCCACCACTGGTCTGAAAATAAATTTTTAAAAAACAGAGTTTGCAGGTGCACTTGCCTGCAGCTCTTTAAAGTTGCTGCATCTTAGGGACTTTCCTTCACAGGGACAGTGCAGTCCTGGGAAAAGACTGATTAGGTGTTAGATTTGGAAGAAAGGACCCATTGTTCTGCCAAATCCTCTTTTTGTCTTTGAGTCCAAAGGACTGTATTACATTGAACAAATGGCTTGAGCTTAGAGGAAAGACAAAATAGAAAATAAATAAATACCTATTTTTCCAAAGTATATCAAAGTTAATAACTTAAACCCTTGACATCATTCTGCTCCTTACCTTGTTTCACTGTCTAGGCAATGTCTAGTTCTTTTGGTGCAACAATGACTAACCAAGCTAAATAGAGGGAGCCTTATTCTGAAACATTAGAATATGAATCACTTTCCTTATTCCTGATCACTGATTTTCTAAAATCTCAGCCTTATGGAAATGATCTGCTGACCAATTTCTCTGTCTCTTAACCTCCTTGGAGAAAATATTCAGAAGCAGTTCCAAAAAATAAAAGGGAGAAAAGCATGCCTTAAGCCCTGGAATAGGAGAAAGAATTTGAAAGAGACTCAGCCAGACTCCTCCCTTATTCATTGGAATATAAGGAAACACACACTCAGCTTTGCTTCTTAATATAGTTTGTCTTATTTAAACATAGTTCTAGTCTTCTTGTGGTGTTGGTTTTCTGATGTGAGCAACACATTTTTATCAGCCTTCTCTCTTAATTCAAGTCCTTTTCACATAGAGCTGGGCATACAATAACTAAAAGGTAAAGGTAAAGGTTCCCCCGCACATGTGTGCTAGTCGTTTCCAACTCTAGGGGCCAGTGCTCATCTCCGTTTGAGGACGTCTCTGTGGTCATGTGGCCGGCATGACTAGACACCAAAGGCGCATCGAACAATGTTACCTTCCTACCGTAGTGGTCCCTATTTTTCTACTTGCATTTTTACATACTTTCGAACTGCTAGGTTGGCAGAAGCTGGGACGAGTAACAGGCACTCACTCTGTTATGTGGCACTCGGGATTCGACCCGCCAAACTGCCAACCTTCTGATCAACAAGCTCAGCATCCTAACCCACTGAGCCACCACGTCCCTTATACAATAACTACTCCTCATTTAAAATTCTTTCTTACAACACTTCTACCAGAGATCTCAACAGGGGTAAATCTCAAGTTTCATAAACCTTGACCTAGAGGTAGGCATTGTGAAATTATTTTTTTAAGGGAAAGACAGGAGTGAGCAATAAATTGGGCCAGACTCCCAACCCCAGGATAGAAGGAAAACCTTTAAGGGAGTTGTAGAGATGATGCGATGAAACCAGTCATGTATCAGGAAAAAGCTAACAATTTCCGTTGTACATTGTTTGCTCGCAATGTCTTAATGAGTACCAGTATTTATAACGTTAATAGATATTTAACATAACATTCATAACATTCAAGAATGGAACTGAATTATCTTGAAACATGTAGTGCTATCAGCATTTCCCCATGTCACTCTCCAATCCATTACAGTTGAGTTGTTTGTATACTGCTGTAATGCGGAAAGGAATATTTTCATTTACTTGATCCTGGATTAATCTAAGCACCAATTTCCAAAATGATTTGGAAAAGTTTCATGGCCCTTGCACTTATAAAAGCATTGAGATTTTGTGGTTTACGGTGTTTTTAAAAATTATTTTACAAAAATATATATTTTAAAGCTTAACATCTTAAATATATTCATTTTATAATTGCCTTTTGTTGGGAGACATTCCTCTTTTCATTTAGAAAACATGTATTCTGTAATACAATCTTTATAAAAACTCACCTTTAGAAAATAAATAAATAAATAAATAAATAAATAAATAAATAAATAAATAAATAAGAGGCAAGATAAACTTTTGTATGGAATTTTGACTATTTGCGCCAAAAAATGCCATTTTAAGTATATGTTATTTTGATGAGGTTTCAGCAGTGCAAGGAGGTAAATATTATTTTTTTAAACCTCAGTGTAGACAATAGAAAGAATGGAGCTTGTTAAAATAAATCACAATTGCTGAAATAAATTGTAACTTCTGAGCAGGATTACATTTATAGAAACTTCACAGAAGCATAAAAGAAATCATAGATGTCTAAGTAAAACCCAACAGCTATGTTGATTATAATATTTACTTGGTGATGGGATTCAGATATGTGAACAACCTGTTCTCTGAGTGGATGCCGCTTCCAGAAATCCATTCTGGGTCTGGGCAACAAAAAACTAGCTACTGGTTCGGACTTCTGGTTTGCTGACATGGCTGCCATGGACGCTTGGAAGATGAGCTCTGTCTTCCTCATCCAATTTTGCATTGCTGGGGGACCCTGAAAAGGGTTGAAAGTCATCCTGTACAGGCGACCAGCAAGGAGGGTCCCTTGCTGGATCGCACTCTCCCGCTAGAGCTGAAGCAACCCTCCAAACTGGTAAATGAAAGACCGGCCATAGTAATATGTCCTGTCACTAGGCTGCGGATAGCTGAAGTCACACTTTATTGTAGTATCTTCTTTTTTATTTTCTTTGAAGAAGAATTCCATTTCTTTTTTTGTTAACTCTATAAATTCTTTTTCCTTTAATATGGAAAGATTTAAAGTCCATCTTAGCCTTTTTTGTATTCCTTTCCATATCATTTTCAAGGGATTACGATCTGCCCATATGCCTATTTCTATTTCAATGTCCTGAACATTCATTCTCATATCGGCAGTCATCCAGATCATATCAATTCTTGACCAAGATTTCTGGCTGTTTGAGTAAAAAGTATATTGCAATTTTTGTGGATTTACTTCCTTGCATCTGGTGATGAAATAAGAGCCTACAGAAAATAACAAGAAAGCAGCCCAGATATTCAAACTCAAACTTTGACCACAATTAAAAAATCATCTATATAGAAGACAACAGAAAAAATGGAACAATTAAATATCATGACAGAAGATTTAACTGTTCAACAAACACAGATAATGGAAAATCCAGAAAAGAAATTGACAATATGGAAAAAGGAAAAGACTTCCTCTATAAACCAGAAGGAACCTGAAGATCAAGAAGAAGAACAGATGGAAGAGAAGATAAACAGTTCAGGACAACTATGTCGAGATGAAAAAATAAAGAGACAATCTACTAGACCTGCTAGACTGCTAGCCCTCTCAAAAAAATGGTGACCAGATGGTTTTTTCAACATCAAATAATATATATAACAATACAAAATTTGTTTCATGACTCAAAAGCACGGAAATGGAAGACGATTTGGCAAAGAAAGAAAGCTAGACTAAGACTGAAGAAGAATGGGCTTTTGACCTACTTATGATAATTAAAATAGAATAAGCTCAAATAGACAAGATGTGTACTTTGAATATAATATTGTTATGAATGGAGATAAAGAAAATGTTGGTCATTTAAAATTTAGAAGTATAAATACTAACACTTAAAATTGAATATTAATTTGCTTATAAAGGTCATGTAAAGGTGATTAAGATATATATAAGCCAAAAACTTATTAATGAATGTAATAAACATGTCTTGACGTAGCAGTAAGAATAAAAAATATTATTTTAAATATGAGATAGTAGATACAAAGAGGAAGAGAGACAAAGTATTAAAGGTTGAAATAAAAGAAATTTTAGTTACTAAATTTAAGACATTTGGAAATTATTAGAAAATAAGAATATTACATTGTATTATTAAATTGTTGATGTAGATGGTGAGAACTTAAATAGATAAGATGTGTACCCTGAATACCAGATTTTCTGAGGAATTGTGATAAAGGGAATTGGGGTCATTTAAAATTTGAAAATGATAAATATTAAACGTTAAAATTTAAATATTAATGGAAAAATAAAATTGGGAAAAAATCACCAGGTTATTGATTGTTAAAATTATATATATATATATATATAGCCACTTTAAACCCCTCCAAACCACACAATAAGCAAACTGACACCCACTATAAAAACATAGCACCACCACAAACACAAAGCCGAACAAAAGCAGCACAACTCACCAGCTCAGGTCTAAGGCTGGCAGCTGAGACCAGCCCATCCACTCAAAACACACCCCCACCCAATCAGAACACACCCACCATTCAAAACACACTCCCACCCAATCAGAACACACTTAATCCCCCACCCAATCAGAGCACACCTCCACCCACAGAACACACCCCCTCTGGCAGTTTAAAAAAGAGGAACAAACAGCCACTACCACATGCTTCTCCCAGAAGAAGGAAGCTGAAGCCACCAGCCTGAGGATGACGGATGGGATTCCGTCAAAACGTTGCTCCTACACCTTTAATTCTACGCGGGGAAAAACCCGAATGACCAAAGATCCATATATATATAACTATTGATAAATGTAAGAAAGTCGTTTTATTTGATTGATAGAACAAAAATTGTATTAATTTAAATATGAGACAGTACACATTAAGAAGGAAAGAGAGGAAATATTTACTGTAATAGTCTGAGATTTGTACTAATGACGTTTTTATGTAATTGAATTAGTGTAACTTAGCCGCCATGTTGCTTTTCAAATATGTAAATGTAATACAGAAAATAAACAATAAATAAATAAATAAATAAATAATAGCTACTGGTTTTGCCAAAATGGTGCAAACCGACTGAATCCCATCACTGTATTTACTTCAGATTCTATTGTCCCAAATGTTGGCAGTTCAAATCAATGTGAGTATAACAATAAATTTAGTGGCCCTTTATTTGCATTTAGTGCAAATTATCTATGTTTAACATACTGCTTTCTTTCACAAATGGCAAATGTTTGGAAACTGTAGAAAATTTTTACCACTAAGGATGAGGAGCCTTTTTACTGAATTAATCCTCACTTTTGTAAAGGAGCGAAACCAAATATTTGTACTTTTGGAATGAGTACACCCACTGTTGATGCTTCGAAATCTATGGGCATTTTGAAAGAATTGATCACCAGGAAAGTCCCAAGAACTAGAGAAGTGTTTTCATCCTCAGAAACCTTAAGATGTTTGGACTGGCAGAAGAATTCTGGAAGTTGAAGTCCAGATATAAATTTGTTGAGGTTGAGAAACACTGACTAAAAGCGTAGTAAAAGTGTACCCCTTTTACTGCATCGTCTTTTAAGATTTTGAACAGCTCAGCTAGAATACTGTCACCTCCACTAGCTTTTTTGTTGCTCAGCTTTCCTAAGGCCCACTTCACTTCACATTCAAGGATGTCTGGCTCAAGGTCAGTGACCACCTCATTGTGGTTATCAGGGACATTAAGCTCATTCTTGTATAATTATTCTGTGTAATTTTGCCACCTCTTCTTAATCTCTTCTGCCTCTGTTAGGTCCCTGCCATTTTGGTCTTTTAGCGTGCCCATTTTTGCATGAAACGTTCCCTTCATCTCTTCAATTTTCTTGAAGAGATCTCTGGTCCTCCCTATTCTATTCTTTTCTTCTGTTTCTTTGCACTGTTCATTTAAGAAGGCATTCTTATCTCTTCTAGCTATTCTCTGGAATTCTGCATTCAATTGAGCATATCTTTCTTTTTCTCCCTTGCCTTTCGCTTCCCTCCTTTCCTCAGCTATTTGCAAAGCTTCCTCAGACAGCCATTTTGCTTTCTTGCATTTCTTTTTCTTTGGGATGGTTTTAGTTGCTACTTCTTGTACAATGTTGTGAACCTCTGTCCATAGTTCTTCAGGCACTCTGCCTATCAGATCTAATTCCTTAAATCTATTTGTCACCTCTACTGTATAATCATCAGGGATATGATTTAATTCATACCTGAGTGGCCTAGTGCTTTCTTCAGTTTAAGCCTAAACTTTGCAATGAGAAGCTCATGGTCTGAGCCACAGTCAGCTCCTGGTCTTGTTTTTATTGACTGTATAGAGCCTCTCCATCGTGGCTGCAGAGCACATAGTCAATCTGATTTCTGTGTTGACCGTCTGGTGATGTCCATGTGTAGAGCCGTCTCTTGGGTTGTTGGAAAAGAGTGTTTGCTATGACCATCGTATTCTTTTGACAAAATTGTAACAGCCTATGCCCTGCTTCATTTTGTACTCCAAGGCCAAACTTGCCTGTTATTATGCTTATCTTTGGCTCCCTACTTTAGCATTCCAATGCCCCATGATGCATTGGAATGCTAAAGTATTCCAATGCATCATTTTTTGGTGTTAGTTCTATAAGGTGCTGTAGGGCTTCATAGAACCGGTCAATTTCATCCTCTTCAGCACCGGTGATTGGGGCATAGATTTGGACTACTGTAATATTGAATGGTTTGCCTTGGATTCGAACTGAGATCATTCTGTCATTTTGGGGGTTGTATCCCAGTATTGCTTTTCCTACTCTTTTATTGACTATGAAGGCTACTCCATTTCTTCTGAGGGATTCTTGCCCGCAGTAGTATACCTGATGGTCATCTGAATTAAATTCACCCATTCCTGTCCATTTTAGTTCACTGATTCCTAAGATGTCGATGTTCAGTCTTGTCATCTCTTCTTTGACCACGTCCAGATTTCTTTGATTCATGGATCTTACATTCCAGGTTCCTATGGAGAAAAAATCTTTACAGCATCAGACTTTTCTTTCACACCAGATACATCCACAGCTAAGCGTCCTTTTGGCTTTGGCCCAGTTGCTTCATTCTTTCTGGCGCTACTAGTACTAGCCCCCTGCTCTTCCCCAGTAGCATATTGGATGCCTTCCGACCTGAGGGGCTCATCTTCCAGCATCATATCGTTTTGCCTTTTGGTACTGTCCATAGGGTTTTCATGGCAAAGATACTGGAGTGGGTTGCCATTTCCTTCTCCAGTGGATCACGTTTTGTCAGAACTCTCTGTTATGACCTGTCCGTCTTGGGTGGCCATGCACAGCATAGCTCATAGCTTCATTGAATTACACAAGCCCCTTCGCCACAACGAGGCAGTAATCCAAGAAGGGGTACCAATATTTACCTTATTAAAAACTAAAATTGACACATTTGTTGCCACTATTACTCTCACAACTGATTGATGGGGTTTTAATATGTTATTATTCAGTGTAGGCTGTCAAATAATTAGAAGGTCTTCATGGATCCCCAGGGTCCTAAGAGCACATTTTAACAAACAATGACTTAAGAGGATCAAAATAGGAGGCAAAGTAGAATATTAATGACTCAAATTCAGTCAATTTGGAAGTCTTTAACAGTTTCCTATCAGGAATAATTCAATTGACAAAGCTGTCCCAATTTTCACACAGCCAGAAAACTAAAAATAATTTCTCAATATTTCTGCTTTATGTGTAGTTGTTAAAAGACAATATTGCACATATCAACCCTACATAAGCCAAATATCAAAAGAAATCGAAATGCAGAAGACACAAAAAGCTACATCTTGCAGGGTAAAGACTAAATAAGTTTCACAGTTGACTTCTAAAGAGGCCTTCCTTTCTTTGGAAACCAGGAACCCTTTCATCTGCCTCAGGAAGAACAAAAGTAGAAGAAATTGTCTAACTAAAGAAATATAAGAATTGAAATGAAGAATAATTGTATCTAGAACAGCACAAAAACAACAGAATATGATTGTGTACATTAAACCTGATCCAAAGAAACACCTAGCACAAACATTAAAGGATGCCAATGCTGTAATATCAAATACAAGCACCAGCTTATTGTAAGAAGCAAACCAACTAATATCCAGTACAGCTGCAGTTATAACTGAATACAAAGATGCAAAATCAACAAAGTTGAACAAAAGTCAAACAGAGTATAACTAAAATGGAAGTTCAGGCTGAAAATAGAATCAGTAAGCTGAGATTAGATGCAAACAAGCTAGAACAGATGAAAGAAAAGAAGCTGAAGAACAAGAAGACCACAGAATACCCAATCAAGAAATACCACATAGAAACAAGGAAGATCAAGGAAGAACTGGAAATCAGATGCCTAGAAATAACAGGAGACAGTAGAAACATCAGAAATGTTGTGCAAAGTTCAACGGCACAATGGAAGACAGACTCTATCTACCAAGAAGAATAGATGGGTGTGAAATGTTGCTTCTCAGATGGTTGAAGGAGAAAAGGCATACTGGAATAGTGAAGAAGATAAACTGAAGCTAATGTATGAGAAAGATTCACTGAATACTTAAGAGACCCAACTGGCCTACAGGAAAGGTCAAATGAAGAAGAAAAAAGAGATATGGAAAACAAACTATTGCATGGCCAGCACATTAAAAAAGAAGATTCTTAAGAACAAATGCATAGAATTGAATTCACACAATAATTGAAAAGACAGCAACAGAAAGCAAGTGCAAAGAAGTTGACTAACTACAAACAATAGTATAACAAAGTAATAACAATGGTTTATTAGAGAATCTGCAAGAAATACCATTTGTCTGTAAGTAAGAACTGGTGGAACCATAAAATAAGAAAGTAACAGAAAATGAATATGCTAAAGTGCTCCTGCAACATAACACCTCACATTTAACGATTGTCTATAAAAAAGACAAAGAAGACTAGACTGGACATTGCAGAACTTGGAGACTGCAGAAGAAATGAGAAAGAATTGAAGAAAACAAAATACAATTACCTACAAATAGAAACAGAGCTTTGGTGGAGCAGTGGGCTAATGCCTCCTTAAGTAACACCAGCTGCCTGCAATTAGTGCAGGTTCGCATCCCACCAGGCTCAAGGTTGACTCAGCCTTCCATCCTTCCGAGGTAGGTAAAATGAGGACCCAGATTGTTGGGGGCAATTAAGCTGACTTTGTAATAATGCCGCTTGGGGTGTGTGTGTGAAAGCCCTAATAAGCAGGCATATACATAGAATGAAGGCTACTGCTAAGCTTGTAAGCCGCCCTGAGTCTTCGGAGAAGGGCGGGATATAAATGGAATTAAAAAAAACAGAATGAATATGGCAGATAATTGTACTCAAAGTCATCAAGCCATCTTTCATGCATAAAGGACTCGAAGAACTCACAGCATTTGTGTTTGTAGGCCAGGACCTGATTGGATATGCTCACCATGGCAGTTATCTTGGGAATCTACAAGTTCTCTTCATGACATCCATCTTCTTGGATACTATCAATATGCTCTCAAAATTCTAGCTGTGCCACTGGACCAAAAACCTTGTCTAATCCTATTTTAGATTTTGATGAATTATTGCTTATCTCAATACTAACCAACACAATCAATGTTAAGATACAATGGAAACTCTATTCTACCTGGAAAGCCACATTTTCGCTCATGATTAATTAAACCATATAGCTTGATATAGCTTTTTCATTTCTATCAATATAGTATCTTTGAAGAGCTGTGGAATTATTGAAATTGACTCATATCCCACTGGTATTCATAACATTGGTTTCATTGTCATCCATGAGCTTTGAGCAGAGCTGGTGGTTTCTCCTTGCTGAAAGTATTTAAACTAGATGAATTATCATTTTGTCAGGAAAGCTGCAACAATGGAAACTACATGAATGCAGATGGGGCTAGCTAGGTGATCTCTAAAGTCACTTGCAAAAGAGGTGACAATCAATGATTGCCAGAATTAGAAGGAGCTTTGTAGCACTTTCTCAGACTGACAAATTTTATTCAAAAGCCTAAGCATTCCTGAACTACAGAACATTTCCATTGATGGAATTCCAAACTTTACATTCTATTATCTCTGAGCATTAGATGTCTAAAACAATGCTGTAAGTCGTTCTTGCTGAGTTCTCTGTCAGAAATTTCTTCTGCATTTTTCCATGCCATTCCATCCTAAAGGATATTTTGTTGTAGTGATGGTGGTGGTGGTTATTTTTAAATAAAAATATTTTTTATGGAAAAAGGAAATGTTAATGTCCATGACTCAGGAATAGGGCTTACAAAATTGCTGGGGCAAGGGGAGTGAAGTGGATTATTGTCCTATTTTTCCATCTCTTCAGTATTTTTGGCTTCTCATACCACAATTAAATCTCAGAGGAAGACATCATGAGGAACTAATCCTGTGAAGTTCTTTGGATGAGAAGCAGCAGTAGCCAAAGAAACTACAAAATGACAATGTGTGATACTAGCTGCTGTTTTGCAGGAATAAAATAAGTACAGCATTACCCAAATAAATTGCAAAGACAATTTATAACAGAAGTCTTTTACATGTCACATGGGAGATATTTGGGGGAAATTAGAATAGATTTTTGACCCTATCCACAATCATATCCCCAATTCTCATTTCTAAGAGACTTTCTTTTTTAATATTATTATTATTATTAATTTTATTTATAAAATTTTATTTTATTTATAAAATTTATTTATAAAAAATTTTTCCCAACAGTTATGTTGAAGCCTAAGAGAATCCCAGTACTGTATCTGTTATTATCTGCAAAAACCTGGAGCAAACTCATAGCAAGGCTCCTGTACTATTTCCTGTTAATGTAGGCTGCTGTAAAAAAAAAGGATTATCATTTCCCTCAGGATATAGCAGAACATCTTCTAGCACCACATTGCATTTAATGGCAACTGATTGCATACAAAATTGAGTAATTTGTAAAGGGTCTCCCAGTCATTAGTGAGAATTAATGAGGTTCTACCATAATAAAACCTCACTTTAAGATACAGAGTTTCACTGAAACATATGGGATTATAAAAGTAAATTTGCGTCTCACATAATCTTATGTCAGTTATAAAGCACATTTCTTGAAGAAAAAAAGAAAAGAAAAGAAAAAGGAGCCATCCACAGGTCTGAACAACTTTATTTTTATGTAGGTTCTGGAAGCGCCACACAGTGCTTACTTGTCACTTTTTCTTCCATCATAGCACCAAGATGCCCTGGGGAAAAATGATGTCTCACTTCACCTTGCTATTATAGCTCTACCTTTGCAAGGCTCTGTATGGCCTGGAGGAAGTTTGGCAATGCACAAGAATTTTGGTTTCCATTTCTGTCATATTGTTATTTGCAATTAATGGGGTATTGCCATAAGAGTTTTGCAATGTAAACCAAGCCTGCCCACAGCAGAAACTCTCTATATTCTATACCTTATTCCGGTTATAAAATTATTTTTATCATCGTACCATCATCTTTTTTATTACATCTTGGACTTGAAGAGTCCAAAAAGCAGATGTAACTCATGATGACCTGACTTCAGTGGGAGAATGAAGCAGGTGGCTAATTGTCTCTCAAACAAATATGCTGATAATTAGCAGGGGAGCAGAATGGAAGAGAAGCCGAACACCAACCTTTATTTAAGTTAAGCAAATGGAGGGGGGGAATTCACAATGCAGCTGCATTATGCTCTGAAAAGTTAATAACAGAGCCATATTTCATCTCGTCAATCCCCATTCACCAAAGGATGCCCTCAGGACTTGTTTATGGATGACTTTGACACTGGGCATATAAAAAGCTCATGGAATGCAACCAGTTTGCAATTGGGAACAAGGGGCTTTGAAAACCTCATTATGTCAGGTTAGTACCTTACACCTTCCCTCAGGAGAGTAGCATAGGATCCCTTTAGGGAACATTCATGTGAGCAGTGTCATTTTAGCTGCCGTTTGTCCACATTATAAACCAAACATCATCCTTTGTTCAGGACAACCTAAGAACGAAAAGCAGCAGGGTTGACAGTTGAGATCAAATTGCATTGGCAGGCAGTGACTTAATGCTTCAACGTTTTCTGCCCAGACAATTTTTGGCTGCAGCTACTGTTATCCATTCTCTGTCTTTCACAAAATGTGAGACCCACCATGGATTTAATTATTGTCTTTTTATATTAAGCATTTTTTAAAAAAATCACTAATGTGTAGGGGGATAAAAAAGTAGTTTGCAAATCATATCAAAATTCTAAGGACAATTGAGGCCAGTAGTAAAGATTACTATGCACTAAGGACTAAAATACATCTATAAATGGAAAACAAAATATTTCAATGAAGTTTTGGATGATCTTTCAGAAAAATTAGCAATTAGATTTCTTTCAAATATTAGAGGATTTTTTTTCATGATAAGTTTCACTATTAGTAACAACAGTTACTATTCCAGAAAAACCTTTTGACTCTTAACAAGTATATAATACTCAGGGGGAAAAATCCATTTTATTCTTCAGTCTGGTTTTATGTGCTCCTCAGTCTAATTTCAAAAGTTCTCTACATGAAATCAGCTGCAGGTCCAAGCATTTACAGTTTGGCAACAATTCCTACTTTTGCAGGAAGAAGATACCAAAAGGGATACAGAAGAGAGACAGAGAATAATTAACTTTTAGTTAATATAATTCAAGGAGGGGTGTCAAAAAAGTTGAAATAACAATTGCAAATATGAAATTGAAGTTCTGTCCCCTTTATGTGTTGTATATGTAAAAACTATGATGGTTTCAATTGTATAGTTTTGATAACAATCTTGATCTGTTCGCCTGCCTCAACATCTCTATTGATTCTGTCAGTTCTGAGATAAGGCCTTTTCACTGTTTCCTTCAACATCACCTACCATCAGCACCTAACCACCTATTTTAAGAAGAATCAGAGTTCTTAACAGAGAAAATATGTCCATCTGTACTTTTTCATAAGAAATAACAGCAGGCAAAACTGTCACTTGTTTGCTTTAATTACAGTTATATCCATGTGATTGAAAATTCAAATCTACAGTTACATCAATTCAACAGTTGTAATTATACTTGCTCATCTACTCATCTACTCCATTCACTTTCTCTTAAAAATACTGATTCTTCTTAACTTACTACATCCTGCTTGTTAATACCTTTTCATTAGGGCTAGTAAACAAACTGAATACTCAAAAACAAATTAAGGCAACAAATAATTTATTTGTTGATTGATTTATTCTCCATAGTACCTGAGAGCAGGACAAGAAGCAATGGAAGCTTGTCAGAGGGAGGTCCAACCTTGAAATAAAGAACAATTTCCTGACAATGAGAAAGATATATACCTATGAATGTCCTAGGATTATTTAATTTAGTTTTTATTTTCCAAAATTCACATGCATTCACATTTTGTTCAGTGAAGACATTTCATCAAGAACAAAAGGGGGCTTATTTCCTTCTCTTCCTCCACCATCATTTAAATAGTTTCATCTTCAGTCACATATCAACTCACTACCTAAGGGTAAGGCACAACAGGGATTGGTGATTGGCCTTGATTATTTGAATGCCTGGTTTAACTTCCTTGTTCATATGCAATATGCACAAAGACAAGCTCAGCTCCTGGTGACTGCATGGCAGCAGAATAAAATTGATTTGCCATTGACTTCTTCCAGATTATCTTTCTTCTTCTCTCTTTCCTTCTTGTCACCTTTATAAAATAGATCAGAATAAGAATCTAATGCCATGTAGGCCAGGGCTACTATTATTGCAACAGCTATAATAGTCTTTCAAATCTGAATATGCTTTCCTCTTCTCTCATTTTATCGTTGTGTCAACTAGGCTGGAACTTGTCTGACACATTTTCTTACTTTATGTTCTTCACCAGGACTAGGTCCCACTAATCTGACTGTTGTAAAAATTTACTACTGTTCTTCAGGGCCATTCCCTATGCCATCTACATCACTCTAACCTGCTGATCTTCTCCTTTATTTATTTTATTTATTTATTTTTATTTTTATTCCATTTATATCCCGCCCTTCTCCGAAGACTCAGGGCGGCTTACAAGCTTAGCAGTAGCCTTTATTCTATGTATATGCCTGCTTATTAGGGCTTTCACACACACCCCAAGCGGCATTATTACAAAGTCAGCTTAATTGCCCCCAACAATCTGGGTCCTCATTTTACCTACCTCGGAAGGATGGAAGGCTGAGTCAACCTTGAGCCTGGTGGGATGCGAACCTGCACTAATTGCAGGCAGCTGGTGTTACCTAAGGAGGCATTCGCCCACTGCTCCACCAAGGCTCTTTAGCCTCTACTGATCTGCCCAGATATGCAAGGTGCAATGTAAACTAGAGTGCTGCATGTCTCAAAAATGATTCTAAAGTAGCATTTTGATCACATATAGTATCTTCCTGTTATTCATTAAAGCATCCTTGTCTTTTCTTCAGGATGCCATGCAAATCTGAGAAAAGATGTCATAATTTTGAGAGTTGCTTTTGTTGTTGTTGGTGGTGGTGGTAGCTGCGAAGTCGTGTCTGACCCATTGCGACCCTATGGACAACGTTCCTCCAGACCTTCCTGTCCTCTACCATGTTCTGGAGTCCATTTAAGCTCACACCTACTGCTTCAGTGACTCCATACAGCCACCTCATTCTCTGTCATCCCTTTCTTCTATTGCCCTCAATCTTTTCCAGCATTAGGCTCTTCTCTACTGAGTCCTTCCTTCTCATTAGGTGGCCAAAGTATTTGAGTTTTAGCTTCAGGATCTGGCCTTCTAAAGAGCAGTCAGGGTTGATCTCCACTAGAACTGACCGGTTTGATAGCCTTGCAGTCCAAGGGACTTGCAGGAGTCTTCTCCAGCACCATAGTTCAAAGGCCTCAATTCTTTGGCGCTCAGCCTTTCTTATGGTCCAACTATCACTGCCATACATTGCAACCGGGAAGACCATAGCCTTGACTATATGCACTTTTGTTGACAGGGTGATGTCTCTGCTTTTTAGTGTGCTCTCTAGATTTGCCATGGCTTTCCTCCCCAGGAGCAAGCGTCTTTTAATTTCTTGGCTACAGTCCCCATCTGCGGTGATCCAGGAAAATAAAATCTGTCACTACCTCCATTTCTTCCCCATCTATTTGCCAGGAATTGAGAGGGCCGGATGCCATAATCTTAGTTTTCTTAATGTTAAGTTTCAACCCAACTTTTGCACTCCCCTTCTTCACCCGCAACAAGAGGCTCTTTAGTTCCTCTTCACTTTCTGCCATTAGAGTGGTATCATCTGCATATCTTAGGTTGTTGATATTTCTTACAGCAATCTTAATTCCAACTTTTGATTCATCTAGCCCTGCGTTTCTCATGATGTGCTCTGCATATAAGTTAAATAGGCAGGGCGACAGTATACAGCCTTACTGGACTCCTTTCCCAATTTTGAACCAATCAGTGGTTCCGTGTCCAGTTCTCACTGTAGCTTCTTGGCCCACATATAGGTTTCTCAAGAGACAAATAAGATGGTCTGGTACGCCCATCTCTTTAAGAACTTGCCACAGTTTGTTATGATCAACACAATCAAAGGCTTTAGCATAGTCAATGAAGCAGAAGTAAATGTTTTTCTGGAACTCTCTAGCTTTCTCCATGATCCAGTGTATGTTGGAAATTTGATCTCTAGTTCCTCTGCCTCTTCGAAATCCTGCCTGTACTTCTGGTAGTTCTCAATCCACATATTGCTGGAGTCTAGCTTGTAGGATTTTAGACATAACTTTACTAGCATGAGAAATGAGTGCAATGGTGCGATAGTTTGAACATTCTTTGGCACTGCCTTTCTTTGGAATTGGAATGTAAACTGATCTTTTCCAATCCTGTGGCCACTGTTGAGTTTTCCAAATTTGCTGGCAAATTGAGTGTACCACTTTTACTGCATCTTCTTTTAAGATTTTGAATAGCTCAGCTGGAATACTGTCACCTCCACTAGCTTTGTTGTTGCTCAGCTTTATTCTTCAAGAGTTTCTCTCCAAGGCAGAAGCACTTCTTCCTAAGATGCATAGCCTTAATGTTAATTACATGTACTTAACCCAACCTGTGAATGGGAATAGAATAGAATAGAATAGAATAGAATAGAATAGAATAGAATAGAATAGAATAGAATAGAATAGAATAGAATAGAATAGAATAGAATAGAATAGAATAGAATAGAATAGAATAGAATAGAATAGAATAGAATAATAATTTTATTGTCACTTTGAATGTACACTAATCAGCATGCATTAAAATGAAATTTCATTGCATTCAGCTCTCAAAGGGTCACCGCCTCCGATATACAATACATAAATATGGCATAAATAAATAAATAACTACAGAATTATGCATATACCCACATATATTATATGACTCAGATAAACAACAGTCTAACTCAGGTTATGTATACATGTGCATGGCGAGAAAAACAAATCTTGCAAGTAGCAGACAGATGGCATAGGGAACAAAGCTATTACAGAGTTGGATAGTCCTGCTATAAATATTTTGAAACCTCCTCCCAGAGGGGAGCAGCAGAAACAGACCGTAAAGTGGGTGTGTGGGGTCTCTAACAATGATTTGAGCTCTAAGTACATAGCCCTTACAAGCAGCATCCTGAATAACAGGAAGCAAGCTTCCTATGATCTTCTCAGCTGTCCTTACCATTCTCTGTATGGACTTTCTATCTGAGACACTGTTGCCATCAAACCAGACAGCGAGCAGTTTGTTAAAATGATTTCAACTGTGCCTCTGTAAAAACTGGCCAGGACAGAAGGAGAAAGATGTGCTCTCCTCATCCAATGCTGGTTTGCATGCTTCACTAAGAATGACATGTGGGGAGACCAATTCAGATTGTTACTTATCTGCACCCCCAAATACTTAATACTGTTGACCACCTCTACAGCTGCATCCTTGATACTGAGTGGAGTATGACTATGCCGGCTCTTTCTGAAATCTACAATGATCTCCTTTCTTTTATCAACATTTAGAACCAGGTTATTTTTATTGCACCAATCCATCAAAGCCTTCACCTCTTCCCTATAAGATAAGATAAGATAACCTTTATTGTCATTTTTTTTACTGTGGGCACAACGGCACACATCAAAAATGAAATTTAGTTGCCCACTCTCAAAGTGGAACACATACACGACACACACCTAACCATACTATATACACATATGTATAGATCCACACTCCTACATATACATAATAAATAAATATTAAATACTGTCCATCTTGAAAATATAATGGAGGGAGGAAGCTTGAGTGTTCACAAGGTTAATGCTGTATGAAATGAAACTATGGCTGAATCTGGATGTTCTGCTTCAGATACCATGGAGCCTCCTCCCAGAAGGTAACAAGGAAAACAGGTTGTGAAGAGGATGAGTAGTGTCCCAGATAATCTTACGGACCCTGCTCAAGCAACACTTCTGTGCTATGTCCTGGATGGAGGGGAGGGAACTGCCAATGATCTTTTTGGCCATCCTCACCACTTTCTGCACCGCCTTCCTGTCTGAAGCAGTGATGTTTCCAAACCAGACTGTGATACTATATGACAGGATGCTCTTGATCGTTCCCCTGTAGAAAGTGGTCAGGACAGGGGAAGGAAGATGTGCTTTTCTCATGCGATGCAGAAAATGCAGGCACTGCTGTGCCCACTTCACCAGTTTCTCACTGTTGAGCAACCAAGCCAGCCTACTCGTTAGCTGCACACCTAGGAATTTGATGCTGGTAACCATCTCCACAGGTGAATCATTTATGCACAGAGAAGTGTGGCTGTGCCTGCCTTTTCTGAAATCAACAAGCATCTTTATTGTCATCTCAGATAAGACCCACCACAGCTGTGTCATCTGCATACTTCAAATATGATTCATAGCAGATTTGGCACAGCAGTCATGGGTCTTCAAGGTGAACAGTAGCAGATTTAGGACACAGCCCTGTGGAAAACCTGTGCTCAAGGAGATGGAATTGGAAACTTTCTTTCCAACTCACACAACCTGGGGCCTATCAATAAGGAGATCAAGTATCCAATTACAAAAGGAGTATTAAAACCTAATAGGCCCAGTTTGATCACCAGACACTGAGGGATGATTGTGTTGAATGCTGAACTAAAATCCACAAATACATGAGTATTTTTCCTCTCCAAGTGTGCCAAGCTAAGATGAAGCACTCAGGAAAGTGCAACTTCTAAAGAGCAGTTCTTCCGATAGGCAAATCTATCAAATGTAGGGGGAGTCAAATGTAGGGGAAAGGCATGAAACCATGTAGTCCTTTACCAATCTCTCAAAACACTTCATCATAATGGAAGTGAGTGCAACTGGACGGTAATCATTAAGGCATGCGATTTTAGGTTTTTGGAGCACTGGTACAAAGATTGCAATCTTAAAACATGATGGAACCATGGCCTGATGCAATGAGAGATTGAAGATGACTATGAGAACAGTGTCCAGCTCGTTAACACACTCCTTAATTACTCGCCCAGGGATATTATCAGGACCTGCAGCTTTCCAAGTGTTGGCTTTCCACGGGACCTTCTGAACAGTAGTTGTATCAAAAGCAGTTGTTCCTATTAAGATACTTCAAAGACTACAAAATGACAAAGGGGAAAGAAGCACTTTTTATATGTGTAACCTGGCAACGAAAACCAAACTGTATCCATGACAGTCCTGAGGGCATGTCTCACTTTCAGACAGGTCACAAGATAACCTATCTTTCATCAGAAGAAATATTAATAAATAAATGCTTAACTTAAAATTTACAATAGCCAAAGACCATAAAACAATATAATATACAGAGGTTTCTTTTTTAAAAAAAATATGAACAATAGATAAATAGTCACTTTCTAGCCATGGATACCACCACTTTCTTTTCTCCATCCCCCATGTCGCAATGATACCCATGGGTATATTTCCATTTATTCATGGAGTGAAGCTCCCATAGAAATTCTTTTAGGTTTTTTTACCTGTGAGATTTGCAAATTATAACTAAGTTTCAGAATAACTTTGCTTCATAGTTATTTGTCAAACTCTATTCCTGCTGTCCATTCAGAGAATCATCTGGAAAAGCCTCTTTAATCCAAGATGGACCTTGAAGTGTGAGGGAAAAAAATGTATCTCTCCTTGCAGCTCAGTAAGGCTCTCTTTTTGTGCAGGCAGGCAGGTATGTGTTATGATCATGACAGATGGTTCTCATATTCTGGAATAGACACCTAATAAAAAGGAGAATAAAGCCAAAAAAAAACAAAAATAGGTAGGGCATGATGGAACAATAGCTGCATTAAAGAAAGGGCGGGGGGGGCATCAGATCTATGAGGCTTTCCATCTGCAGAGTTTACTTTGGCAAATAGAGAAAGCATTGAGGAAAATACTCCTGTCTAGTCTTGCTGCATATTAAAACAATTCACTGTTTGCTAAGCTTTGTGATTTTTCATTCTAAGGTATAAATAATTAGCTATGATTTACTAGTCTCAATGCAGAGAAGTAAGTTAAACACTGCTTCTTTCCGTTCCTTTGAAGGTCTAACCAGGAAGGGATTCAATAAGTGGCAAGAATTTAGGGGTTATTTTTCTATCACAAGATCATGTATCATTTTATAGACACATCACAGGATGTAATTAAAAACACCAGCTTCTGCTCACTGAGAACCTGGTCTCAACCAATTTCCACCAGGCCTGCTAGCATTAGTTGCTCAGCCTCAGCCTAAATAACTGTAGTCATTTCTGAGACAAATGTTCTATTTGTTAATTTAGTTGTAAGATGCTTGATCCAGCAGAAGCACATCAGCTGGCTTTAAGCTTATGAGGGTATCTTCGGACTTAATGGGATCACTTAAGTGTTTTAAATTTTTAAAGATCCTGTTGGGCTGACCCCTATACCTACAGTATCACCTTGTAAAATCAAGCCTTCCCAGAGATAAATATTAGATAGCCATACATATCAACTGGCCCTCCATCTTCCTCAGCCCACTTTGAATCATGTCTAAGAAGCATTAGGTAATTAATTTCCAGTTCCTGCAATATGACATGTCTTGACATAGCTTGTTTACTATTGCTGACATTTAGCCATTATTCAGAGACATGCTTTCAAGACTTTGGATTAGAGGAAGATAATCTAGTCTCTTTTTTGGTGTTTTGGATCACTGTTTTAGTCCATTCTTATTCAACAGGACTGGTGGGAATTTAAGTTCAAAAATATCAGGACTGCAAGTTTTTTCCATACCAGCTATAAATGTCATTGACCTTACTGAGATATTCTTTTATATTTATTAGTTTATTGAAGAATTTTATATAATAGTAAAAATGGCACAAATTTAAGAAAAAGAGAAAAGAGGGGTAAAAGTAGGAAATAAATAAAATAGAAAAGATTAAATATAAAGATAAAAATATAGAGATGTATCTTTTGATCTTCTTTACAGAGTTATAAATAAATTTATCATTTGTCCTACTTGAATAAGGTTATATCATGATTTCCTTCTTCCCATATTTTACTTTTTAAATTACGTTTTCCATTTTTAATAAAAAGTCCAGTGATAAATATAAATATAAATATTATTGTTGTCTTTTCCTTAATCAAACAAATTTGCCATTTCTGAAAATTCTGTCATCCTCTTCTACCATTCCTTTATTATCTTTATTTATTTATTTTATTTATTTATTTATAATTTATAAATAAAAAATAAATAAATATAGTCATCTAGTCCAACCCCCGCCTCAGGCAGGAAACCCCATACCATTTCAGACAAATGGCTGTCCAGTCTCTTCTTAAAAACTTCCAGTGTTGAAGCATTCACCGCTTCTGGAGGCAGGTTGTCTCACTGGTTAATTGTTCTAACCGTCAGGAAGTTTCTCCTTAGTTCTAGGTTGCTTCTTGTTTGCTGTTTCTTATATTTCAGAAAGATTGCAATATCTCCATATATTGCAGGAGACATTTTTTTCCAGAAGGAAACTAATGTGGAATATGGACAACAGTGTTCCAGCACTTAATCAAGGATTTGTTCTAATACTGTGGAGAAATGTAGAATTTAAACTCTTCTATATTTATTTTATTTATTTATTTTATTAAATTTCTATACCGCCCTTCTCCCAAAGGACTCATTCTTGGCCCATTCTTCTCTTCTCAAATCTAAAACCTGTATTCAGATTATGGAGAAAAACTCAGAGGACTTAATAGCTAAAGGAATCATCACATCTCTTTACAAACATGGTGGAAGATCATACCTTCTCTAGAGCCATCTAAAGATCCCCTTTTTGGTTCCTGTATAATTCAATAATAGATAAACCCAGCAATCCAGCTCTAAATATAAATGGTAACTTCTTTTGCAGCAGTAACTATAAATGATAGTTACTGCTGCAAGAGGAGCAGTAATTGCTGCTGCTCATTCAATGGTGAATGAAGTTTCATAAGAAACTATTTGTGCCTCTGTTCATAAGGAGCCACTTAATGTATATTCTGAGTTTCATGCTCTGTGAGACAATGCAATTGAATAAACAGTTATAATAAGTAAAATACAATCAGTGAACTGAGGTTTATATCTACTATAGGAATAGGATAGATCGGTGTTTTTCAAACTCGGAAACTTTAAAGGAATTCTGGGAGTTTAAGTCCACACATCTTAATTTTGCCAAGTTTGAAAAATACTAGGATTGATGAAGGTATTTAAATTGCCTATTGTAAAAATGTCTATTCTGTTTTCTTTTAAAAAAGAAATTCATTGTACACAACCTGGAGATGCAACATACACCACGAGGACGCCGATCTTCCAGAAAATGTCAACTTTGACCATGAAGTTGACAAGATCTAACAGCATCACTACAAAGAAACAAGGACTCCTTACAAGGCAGTTTCCTTTCCTCGGTGTCCCAGTTGTGTTGGCCACCACCAACACACAGACTGCAGGTTCCAGACAGCCACATGTCGGCCCTGCAGGAAGACCAGCCACATCGTTTCAGTCTGTAGAGGTCGACAGAAGGACTAACAATTGGACATTCCTATCAGGAGAGATACCAGGGCCCCGAAGCACCTTAGTGTAGGGTTTTGCTCCAGCCATCAAAGCATTTGCCACATGGGAGCTCGCCACCCCCTTAAGCCCAAGCTGCAACTTCAAGTCGAGCTGCAAGGCGTTCCTTGCAGGATGGAACTGGACACTGGTTCAGCTGTGTCCATTGTTTCCCTCAAAACATTCCATTTCATCTGCAACCGCAGCAAGAGGTGGGCCAAGCTTAGGCCATCTGACATCATCCTGACTGACTTCCAAAACTCTCAAGTTGCTGTCAAAGGCGAGGCCACATTGGCCATCAAGTTCAAGGGGTTTTCAGGGCCCCTGGATGTGATTGTGGTAGAGGGCCAGCGAATGAGTTTAATAGGGCTTGATTGGTTTAATGCTCTGGGCACCCAGGTACCATAATCCACCAGACACAAGCGGCGAACTTGGTGTCAGTATGCGACGAGTTTGCAGACATTTTTGACACTAGCCTGGGAATGTACAAGGGCCCTCCGATAGCCTTTAAAATTGATCCTGCCATAATACCTATCAGGATCAAACCCCACAGAGTGCCATTTGTGCTTAAACATAAGATTGATGCAGAGCTGGATAAACTAGTTAACCAGGGGGTACTACAGCCCATGGATTGGGGTAATGGGAAACCCCAATTGTCACGCCACTTAAGGCCAATGGGGAGGTCAGGATTTGTTCTGATTACAAGGGCACCATAAATAGGGCACTTAAGCAGCATGCATACCCAGTGCCAGTCGTTAGCCACATCTTGGCATTGCTGCAAGGGGGTACTGTGTTTGCAAAATTAGATTTGGCACAGGCTTATCAGCAGTTACCTGTGGACAAGGCCAAAGCAGCTGCACAAAGCATTGTAATGCACAGGGGGGGCTTTTAAAGCCAAACGTCTCCAATTCGGGGTTAGTGTAGCCCCTGGCAGTTTTCAAGGAGTTATGGAGCATACGCTCAAGGGCATTCCGGGTGTTTGCCCCTATTTCAACGATGTGCTCATAGATGGTGAGTCCACTGAGGTGCTAGCAAGGAGGCTCAAAGCCGTCCTTCAACAGTTCCCGGAAGCAGTTTCCATATTGATGCTGAAGGCATCCACCCTACCGAGTCCAAGCTGAAGGCCATTGAGCTGGCACCTAGCCCCAGGTCAAAAGGAGAGCTTCAGGCATTCCTGGGTCTCCTTAATTTTTACCATGCATTCCTTCCTAACAAGGCCACAGTGGCAGAGCAGTTGCACCGGCTCTTGGATAAAAACGCCCCATGATAGTGGACCAAGGTTCACAAAAACAGCTTTAAGGCAGTAAAGTCACTACTGTCCTCAAATTCAGTACTCACTCACTTTAAAGAGTCATTGCCTGTATACCTTGCATGTGAAGCATCACCTTATGGGGTGGAGGCTGTTTTAAGTCATTTGGAAAGTGATGGTACTCAAGTCCCAATTGCCTATTATTCAAGGACATTGTCCTCTGCTGAGCGCAATTACACGCAAATTGACAAAGAGACCTTGGCCATTGTGGCCGGAGTGAAGAAATTCCATGATTATTTGTATGGCAGGAAATTCATGGTCTTCACTGACCATAAGCCACTATTGGGTTTATTTATTACAGATAGGCAGATGCCTCAAATACTGTCCCCTAGGATGTTAAGATGGTCCATCTTCATGTCAGCCTACAGCTACAGGCTGGTGCACAAACCTGGCAAAGACATGGGCCACGCAGACAGCCTTAGCAGGTTGCCATTGCCACAGATTGAGCCAGATCTGGCTCCAGCAGCTCGCATTTTGTCAATACAGGATTTGCCAGAGTTTCCCCTCCATGCTGGGGATGTGGCTGCAGAAACTGATGCAGACAAGGTTTTAAGTAGAGTTTTGTCCTGGATTCACACAGAGTGGCTTGAAAATAGTCCTGGACCTGGGTTCCAGAGCTCCTTCACATGTAGACATGAGCTTTCAGCTCACAAAGGCTGCATTTTATGGGGGAGCAGGGTCATTGTCCCCAGTTCATTAAGGGATTGCGTACTTCAATCTCTCCATGAGGGACATCTGGTCATCGTCCAGATGAAGGCATTGGCATGAAGCTACCTATGGTGGCCAGGGTTAGATAAGGCTATTGAGGCCTAAGTACACGGGTGTTACATGTGTCAACAGCCCAGACCAGAAATGCCACATGATCCTGTCCACAGATGGGAGGAAACTCATACTCCATGGTCAAGGATTCACATCAACTTCGCTGGGCCCTTTCAGGGACAGCAGTTTTTGATAGTGGTCGACAGCCACTCTAAATGGCTAAAAGTAATTCCTATTGCAAATATGACCGCTGCTAGGACCATCCAGGTGCTTAGAAAGCTTTTTGCCACACACGGGCTACTGGACATTGTAGTCTCCGATAACGGGACCCAGTTCACAGCGGCAGAGTTTCAAGCCTTCTTGAGGACGAACCTCATAAGGCATGCTACATCGGCTCCCTTTCACCCCTCGACTAATGGACAGGCCGAACATATGATGTGCACTACAAAGGAGTCACTCAAGCACATAGTGACTGGAGATTGGCACCATAGGCTGGCTGATTTCTTGCTTTGCCAGCACACTACGCTTTGCACAGCAACAGGCAAGAGCCCAGCAGAGCTTTGCTGGGGAAGAAGGCTCATCATGAAACTGGACAGATTGCATCCAGACCGGGTGGCAGCAGACACCTCTCACCCAAAGCCTCTGAGGGGGTTGCAAGTGGGTGAGGAGTGTGGGCTCAGAACTATAGGCATGGGAACTTGTGGGTGCCAGGTAAAATTGTCAAAGTCTCAGGCCCCCTCTCATATGAGGTGGCCCTGGATGCTGGGTGAGTCATTCTTCGCCATATTGATCAGCTGCAGAAGTGGTTCGCAGAACGGCCACAAAGCGAGGATCTCATGACGGGTCTGCTCCCAGAGCCAGAAACTGGCAGCCAAGCAGGGCAGTTCACATGCTCTGAGGACTCCACCAGTCAATACAATGGGGAGGTGGTCATAGATGGGCAAAGCCCGGGAGTGCAACATGGGCCCCCTGATGGGGAAAGTCAACCTGATCAAGACAGCCGCTGTGCTAACTCTGCTTCTTCATTGGACTTTGGTCTGGGCTGACCTGGAATGGCCAGCCAAAGGGACTCGATTCAATCTGACTCTCGTGAACTCCTGAGTCCTGGTCTACCCAGCCCGGCGGGCAAGCTGATGGACCGGGAGTTGCCTGGATCCCCCAGGTGATCTGCTAGGTCGCGCAGACCACCAACCTATTTACAAGATTTTGTTCTTAAATAAGTGTAATAATGTTGTACTTTATTCTGAACTATTTTGATAATGTTTGTACATTCTAGAAGAGAGGGGTATAATGTATTGGGCCTATTTACTTGAACTGTTTCCATGTGTCTTTGAATGCTGCTTGAGATTGCTTAATCAGGGAGTCTGTGTAACGGTCGCTGGCTTCCCAGACATGCAGTCTTCAGGACGATCATTGGTTGGTTCTAGGGCAGCAATAGGTTCCTTCAAACCTATTGGCCGCCGCCTAGTGGGCAGCAGTATAAGTAGCTGCGTAGAAGCCTTGTTTTCTAGTTCTCTTCCTGTTACTACAATAAAGCAATGTTCCTGTTTGAACCCTCTCGTCTCACCTCCTGCTTCCCAAGAATCCACCACACAACAGTGATCATCTGGGATTGAATGTTTCCAAGGGTTATATTTTTGTAAAATATAGCTGCAGATGGATGGAACTATTGTAGATTCCATCAACATCTTCCTACCCTTTTCTCCCCATGATACCTGTTCACATACTGTATATTATAGAGTTGCTTTTAATGGGGATCTATTGTGCATAGTTAAGAAAAACAGTGGGGGCAATTTGCACTAGGAAATGGCATCCAGAAGAGTGGTAGATTCCTTTCTAACACTGTGGCATCAATTCAAATATCTACTCAGGCTGCTTTGTATGAGACGTATCTGAGACCAAGAACAGGCCCTGAGTTAACTTTGTTCTTTAGGAAATTAGATCCGTTTTGTTTTTTTTGCACTGTGAATAAAAGCAACTGGAGCTAATTTTACTAAAGTCCCACCAGTATCTGTGCTCTGAAATATGCAGTCACAACCAGCGTTAGAAGAGTAAAAAGATGATCAGATTTAAACAAATGAATTGGCTGCTTTGTTGAGAGTTACAGGAATTGTTGGTATCTTTGAAAAGAATCATTAAACAACCTATAATTATGTCCTCTCATCTCCCAAATAATATCAAGCTAAAATATGGAGGAAAAAAGGAATCTCATTTTTAAGAATACTACAGGTCAAACTTAATGTATATTTACTTATTCATTCATTTATTCACTTCTAATATTCATAACATACTACTATGTCATTAATTCATTTTAAAAGTGGTTCACAATAGAATAGGAGATATAATAATATGATAATAAAGCATAAAGTAGACAAAATTATAAAGAAATGTTTATATAGTTAATTGGTTAGTTATCTAATTATTTAAAGCCTTTTACTCTATTATTGAGTAAAAAGAATTGTACATTCAATTACTTACAAACATAACAATCACAGAACAAAAGAAATGAAACCGAAAGAGGAAATCAAAAAAGGCCAAATATCAGATCAAAAGAGAGATTGAGATTTATGACACTGTATCAAGTAAAGCAACATAGACCAAATAACGAGCCAATACATTTAGACTTAACATACCTAATCTGTTTTAGTCACTGAGAATATTCTTTCTTTCCAGATTCTCCTTGAAATAATGCTGCACGATAGTGGGATTGAGAGCAGAAGTAACCCAAGGTAGTGGGCAAAAATCCAAGAAAGCAGTAGCAGAAAGAAAGGGGGAAAAATACATCCTGGTATTGTGTTTTCATTTAAATGCAATCTAAACAGACTTCCAATCCAACTGGGCTAGGTTTCACTTCCCATAATTCAAATCTCATTTGGAGAGCACCAGATACTTTGGGAAGTATTGGATAAATATAGAACGTATTTTAAAGTTACAAGTTTCCTTTAGGGAAAAAGTGCCATTCTTTAATAATGAGTTGTAGGTCTGTCCATGAACATATGTGCCCAAATAAATTCAAGTAAACTCCAATGTTAGAAGATGGACTAGGTGTGATAAACAATGGATCTAGGAAAAGTTTAGTCCTTTTCCAAATACTTATTTTACTATTAATTCCAGATGTTCTTCTTTGCTTGATGTGCTTTTAAATATTTTGCTTTTAATTTATTCCAAGAGCATCGTTTAAATACAAAAAAGATGGCTAAGTTCATACTACTGTATACACAAAACCTAAACCAGGGATAACAAAATTCAGTGGTTCTGTTCACATAACCTGCTATGCCCAAACAATTAAACCATATTAGGGCTTAATGTGCTTGGCCTAGTTTCCACAACATGCACAAGCTATGGCTCAATTTCTACAATGCACAACTATAAACTCCCCATCTCTATTTTAGCCTACACTAAAATAGCCTAGCCATTGGGGAAGAATGGAAAAAACAGATGGAGGCAATTTTGTCCTTTTATTGGCATAGAATTATGATGGTGATGAAATGTAACTTGTGTACATCCAATATCCAAGATAGCAGGATTTATCTATCAAATGTAAGTCATTGAAGTTAGTTTTCTGATACTGTTTTCTCCCCTATAAACCTATAAAATGAAATATGGGTGAAACATAAAGAATGCTTAAAGCTGCTACTGATGGACATCTACATATAGAGAGATGGCAAAGTGTTTATGCTCTTTACATGTTTTTCCTGTATTAATAGAAAGCTTTGTGATTACCAATCAAAAAAGACTCAAGAATTCTGCTTGTAAAGTACAACATTATAAAGATTTATACATATATCAGGGGAATAATATACAACATTGATGTTTTAAGAAGCTCAGTTTGGAATTTCTTTATTCAAAGAAAGCCTCGGAGATGAAATATATGTTTTTCCTCTGATACCAGTGTGAGCATCATTGCTTCTTTATGATGTGAGCTGGAGGGGAAAAAACCCCAATATGCAGATGCGTCCCAATATATTTCTGAAATAAAAGCAAAGTGAGGGGTTTTGCACTTCTACAAATCCATTAAAATGTAGCATTAGATAGCCCGAAAGCTCAGAGTACATAGGAGATAAACAGAAGACTGTAAATATGGAAATTTGGAGTTCCAGTACTTTCTTAATAGTGAAAGAGTTAACTTTCAGGTCACAGTTGTCCTTGCTTTGATTTATTTTTTTATTTTAATAATACATTGTTTTGGGGGGAATATGAGTGTTGGGGAAGAGTATTCAGGTCAGTGAATACTTGATGTGTATTATATAATAATAGATCAATATCAGATAGTCAAAGTTTCAGAAGTGGAATGAAAACAATGCTGTAACTGGTAACAATGGAGTCTTAGTAAGGGAATGAGGTCAAATGGGTCAATCTGATAAAGCAATGTTGTCCCATCTCTTTTGTATACATGTTGTAGTGTTGCATATGTATCCAGAAGGGAAGAGCTTGCAGTATGATGGTGCTATTGACAGAAACAAGAGGAGCCTGCTGATAAGCCCTTAGATTGTATGCAAAAGATACAGACAGTACCTACCTCTTTTTAGTTTTAGTTACTTTAGATCTATCCATTCTGAGTTGCAAAAATAAGGTTTACAAGAGAGAGAGGAGGAGGGAGGGAAGGAGGGAAGGAGGGAGAGGGAGAGAGAGAAAGAGGGAGAAAGAGAATCCTTTGCTCCCATCAGATGGCTATGTAGGGTTATGTGATGTAAGTTTTCTAGCCCTAAATGACCCATCTAGCCCAGGAATATAATAATAATAATAATAATAATAATAATAATAATAATAATAATAATAATAATAATAATAATAATAATAATAATAATAATAATAATAATAATAATAATAATAATTATTATTATTATTATTATTATTATTATTATTATTATTATTATTATTATTATTATTATTATTATTTTATTTATATACCGCCCTTCTCCCGAAGGACTCAGGGCGGTGAACAGGGCAAACATATAAAAATACAAAAATACAAAAGTTAAAAAAGAATTAAATACAATGCCCAAGCTAAAACAGTAAATACATATATTAAAAACAACAGTAAAATCCCAACCCATCCCCCATCAGGCCAGGCTGGCTTGTTCAAATAAGTGCGTCTTCAGATCGCGTCAGAAGGAGCAAAGGTCAGGCGCCATCCAGAGCTCGACCAGCAACCGATTCCATAAATCCGGGGCGTCCACAGAGAAGGACCTCCCCCTGGGGGCCACCAGATGGCATTCTCTGACCGGTGGCACTATGAGGAGGCCCTCTCTGTGGGAACGCACAGGGCGGAGGGAAGTTGATGCCGGCAGCAGGTGATCCCTAAGGTACTCCAGACCCATGCCACGTAGGGCCTTGAACACCATTACCAGTACCTTGAATCTCACCCGGAAGACAACTGGGAGCCAATGCACCTCACAGAGCAGAGGTGTAACATGGGAGTATCGGGAGACTCCCAACACAACTCTCGCAGCTACATTCTGTACCAGTTGGAGCCTCCGAGTGGTCCTCAAGGGGAGCCCCATGTAGAGAGCGTTGCAGTAGTCCAAACAAGAGGTCACGAGCGCATGAGTGACCGTACACAGGGCATCCAGGTCTAGATAGGGCCGCAACTGGTGCACCAGGTGAACCTGGGTGAAGGCCCCCCTAGTCACGGCCACTATGTGATCTTCCAAAGTAAGCCGTGAATCTAGGAGGACTCCCAAGTTGCGATCCCTATCTACGGGGGGTAATAGCTCACCCCCCATAGAAAGAGATGGAATATTCTGAATATCCCGGGATGCCGGTATGCACAGCCACTCAGTCTTGTTGGGGTTGAGTTGAAGTCTGTTCCTCCCCTATCAGACCCAAACCGCTTCCAGGCAACGGGACATCATGTCGAGGGCATCACTGGGGTGGTTTGGGGTTGAAATAAAAAGTTGGGTATCATCAGCATACTGATGATACCCAACTCCAAAACCACGAATGATCTCACCCAGCGGTTTCATGTAGATGTTGAACAGGAGAGGCGAGAGGACCGACCCCTGAGGAACTCCACAAGCGAGAGGCCTCGAGGTCGACCTCTGCCCCCCTGCCAACACCGACTGCAAACGTCCCAGGAGATAGGAGGAGAACCACTGAAAAACTGTGCCTCCCACTCCCAATCCCCTGAGACGCCGCAGCAGGATACCATGGTCGATGGTATCGAACGCCGCTGTTATCAGAAAAAGCTCTTCAGGATTCTGGGCAAAGCTCTTTTTCATTACTAGGAAATACCTTCTTTTCAGCTGAAGATGCCAGGGCAATGAAATATGAACTATGAACTTCCTAAGACATACATATTCATACATGGGAACATCATGATAGCTCTTATCTAATCAAAAGTTCCCTTCAATCAGTGTTATAGTCTAGTGCCAAAAAACTGTAAGATACAACAAAGGCTTATTTACTTGATGATGCTTAGACTTGTTCAACCACAGGAATATGCATATTAAATCAAAGGATTGGAAAACTGATGTCCTCCAGAAGATTTGGTCAACAATTTTCACAGTTCTCGACTGAAGCTAATAGAAGCAATAGTCTAAAATATCTGGAGGGCATATTACAGAAAGAGACAGGTAGCAGACAGCTAATCCACTTCTTTGGCCGTAATGTTTTTCCACAACTGACACAGCCAAAGATAGTTCTTATCTATACATTACAAATATGTTTAAGGCCAAAGACACATGAGGTCAAGAATGTAACTTATATTGTCTAAAACACTGTAGAATCGACATGGATTTTAGTTACAAACAACTAAGGCGGGGGAATACACCCTTGAATTAGCTAATGTAGGCATAACTAATGTTCGTCAAGCTTCCTAATGCAATTACCTCTTTCATTTTCTGTGGATGTCCATTTTCTCTGCTGTCAGTGAAAAGTGGGGGGGAGGGTGTCTTCTTTTATGCCTCAGTTGTTACAGCTTAAAAAAGGAACTTGGGCTAGAAATAGTCAAACTTATTTTAAACACTATAAGCCCAAAAATATGCATACTCATCATGTTGTTCCTTTCTGGGATAAGAAAAATTGTGTAGAGCTCAGAAAAAGTGTAAGGAATAAATCAGGAAAATCAAGGCATGAATGTGACTATATATATAAAAATTAGCTACTGGTTCTGCCAAACTGGTGCGAACCAGCTGAATCCCATGATGTGTGTGTGTGTGTGTGTGTGTGTGTGTGTGTGTGTGTGTGTGATTGAGACTAAGTCATCTAACCAGCTTTCATACCTAGAACTCAGTCTCCTAAATTCTAGCCTGGTACCTTAACCACTTAGACCAAAGTGGCTCTTATCTCTTTGCATACATTTTAGCGCTACATAAAATGTACAAATTAACCCCATCCAAAAAAAAAAAACCCATATTATTTTACTTTACTTCCTCTAAAGGCACATTGATGTATCATCATATTAGAATAATAATGGGTCCTGTTCTTTTTATTTGTTGGAAACATATCTATTGGCCAGATTGTGATCTTCAGTGCATGATGTGCAGCAAATCCACATGTGCAGAAGTGACTCTCTTCCATTCCCTTTTTAATACAGAGCAACAAATATCTTGCAGCCATAGACAGAAGCCAGCCAAGTATGGCAATAAAGAGTTGGAAGACAACAACATAAATCCAAATTTTATCATAACATATTCTGATTTGTATAACCTGCTTCTGGAGAGCATGAAAAGAGCATAGATTACCACGTCAAATATTTTGAGAGCTATATTCTATGTTTTAATCTTCTGTTTTATCTTTTGGCATGGAGAGATGAGAGACAGTGGGTTTGCTTAAAAAGCAAATATAAACAGCAATTCTATGGCATAGAAATAGAAGTGTAGTCTTCAATAGTTTTTCTCTGTTTTACTTAAGCAGAAATGCAGATTACAAGTATAGGCACATATGTTATGAGTTTGGTCAGATACTTATTTTTAAAATAAAGGTATACATCTGATTCAATTTACTTGGAAGTGCATTATTTTTGATACACTCAAATCTGTTACATTTTGAAATCAATTCCATGATAACTAGGAGTACTTACATTTCCTAGTCTCTCAAAACCAGTTCATTTGTGATGCACAATCATCTTCATTTCCACTTCTACATCTCATGACATGCTAAGAATAGAGATCATTTAATCACGACCTCCTACTGAGCTGCTGTTAGAGATATCTGGATATTAAAAATCCTCCCATTCCTATTCCATTCCAAGCAAAATAAAATCAATTGCTTTCATTTCCTCTTCTAGTTCACATCTTCAGTCTATTCCAGTGTTTTTCAACCATCGAAACTTTATGGTGAGCGTTCTTCAATTCCATATTGGTTGGGGAATTTCCAATGTGAGAAACACTGGTCTTTTCTGAGCTATATTACATATAAAGAAATTCTTGTATCAGCTCTTCGCTGTGCCATGATTCTATAACTCCAACTGCATCATGGATTCACCAGTGCAAGTTTGATAAAAAATTCTAGTTCTTAGGCAGCCCCAGAACATCAGGTTTTGCTTTAACCCATGTTTATGTCAGTTGTTAGGTTATTCTATTTCACCTACTTTTTGAGGTGATCACTCTTCTTTTTTTAGTGATTTTATCACCTTCTCTTCAAATATAATAAATGTTCATTTTTTCCCATATCTAATCTCTTATCTATAAGCAAATCCATAATCTCATCATTTCAGTTCTGATGTCAGCAAAAGTCCATTAAAGGTTACCAGAGAGAACAAAATATCTATTTAAAACTTGGCCAAATAAACCAACTTTATATTTCTTCCTTTTATATCTAACAACCTTGATCTTTAGTCCTTCAAATATTGTATTTTAATTTGATTTTTTTTCTTTGTTCTTTCTTCCAAAATTCTTCAGAGTTTTAACTAGCCTCTTTTGTAAATACAGTATAGAAAAATTACCCAGGTCACTCTCTTGATTTGTTATTTGTATATCCATTTTAATAAATAAGACATTAGTCAATTTCTTTGGAAGTCCACTATAACACTTTTTTCATATCATGCTTGTAGCCTGTCATTTTTAAATACATTTTCAAATCAGTCTCAATCATGTCAGGCAATACTTAGAATACTTAGTCCTCTTGCATAGCATCTTTTAAACATAGTCTGCCTATAGAGGCAGACACACTATTCAAAAATATCCTTCAATATGTACAGGGTTAACATAATTTGGTTCATTTTGTATTAAGCTGAGTATGAGTTTCTTCTCCTTCAGTTGTAATGTTTAATATCTTCTAGTTTTCTCTAATGTCCAGTTTTTTAAGTCTTAACTTATTATGTTCCTTTAAGAATTCAAAACAAAAGCATTTTCCCACAGGAAGGATTCTTTAAAATTAACTATGTAGACCCTTAGTCTATGACTTTCTAAAATTAAAATTTTAGTCACCCTTAATTTCAGAAAAAAATTAAACTTGTATGAACACAAAAAATGACAATAAAGGTTATCTTATCTTATCTTATCTTATCTTATCTTATCTTATCTTATCTTATCTTATCTTATCTTATCTTTATCTTATCTTACCTTACCTTACCTTACCTTACCTTATCTCATCCCATCCCATCCCATCCCATCCCATCTCATCTCTTTTTATCTTATCTTACCTTATCTTATTATGTCATCTTATCTTATCTTATCTTATCTTATCTTATCATCTTACCTTATCTTGCCTTGCCTTACCTTGCCTTACCTTATCTTATCTTATCTTACCTTACCTTATCTTATGTCTTGTCCTGTTTTGCCTTGCCTTGCCTTGCTTTATCGCATCTTGTTTTTAAAATGTCTTTTGCTAAGGATTGAAGGAAATTCATTCAGTGTTCTAAAAGATACCTAATAGTTAAAAGCCGTTAACAAAAAAAATTCTGAAAGTGATCAGAAAAACAAATGCACAAACCAAATGTCCTTTTAAAGGCTCCAACCATAGTTTCAGCAAAAAGATGACTATTCCCTCATCTCTAAAACCACTGGAGACCATTGTTTATGGCTCTTCATGAGGAGCAACTTTCTGGAATACTTGTAGGTGATCTCAAGTCTTCTCCTTCTCTGGAGAAAAATTATGAAGAGCTGGTCTACTCGCCAGCTTTCATTTCACCATAGTCATCAGCTCTGCTTTTCATAGATCCATCAATTTGCCATTTCCTCTCCAGAAATTTGTTTTCTGCACTTCACATGTCCTGACCACCTCTTTTTTTCTGTCATATCTGCTTTTTTCATTTCCAAACTCATATAGGAAGCAAATGTCCTTAGGAGGTCTGATTTTAAAACAGTGTCTTCCCTCTTAAACAGCCTTGGCAGTTTTTCCACAAATGCTACCTGGCATGCTTAACTGATCATTAATTTGATATTGTGCCCCTTCCTAGTCCTTGCTTGTATCCTTCAGGTTCATTCATATTTGGGCAATGGGACAGTCCACTTCTTTCAGCTGGGGTTTCCACCATTAAAAAATCAACCCTAATCTTCATTCAGGCTACTAAATTCCTATTAATAAAGAATATGAAGAATTGTGATTGGCCAATGAATTCTTTCTGGGTAGTGACATTGGGAATGAGGGAGGGCATAAAGCTATGGAATTTAACTACCGTAGTTTCCAGCGTATAACATGACTTTTTAACCCATGAAAATCTTCTCAAAAGTCAGGGGTCGTCTTATATGCTGGGTGCTGAAACTTTAGGGACAGGGCTGGCTGGAAAACCTGGAGCGGATCTTCCATTTAGTCTGCGCAGGGAAAGCGGGACCAATTGGAGTAGAAGCTGCAGTCTCTGATTTTTTACAGGCTGGGGTCTGGGCGTCTTTCCTTCTAAAGTTGAAGAGCAGCTGTAGGCAGGTGGGGAATGCAAGAGCAACTTGAAAGGCAGGTGGGGAATGCCGTAGCCAGCTCTAAGGACACATTTGACTCAGGAACTGGGCGGGCTGGCTGGAAAACCTGGAGCGGATCTCCCATTTGGTCTTTTTTTTTTAATCCCATTTATATCCCGTCCTTCTCCGAAGACTCAGAGCGGCTTACAATTTAAAGCACAAATCAATGTGCTTAGCAATAGCCTTCATTCTATGTATATGCCTGCTTATTATCACCCCCCCACACACAAGCAGCATTATTACAAAGTCAGCTTATTGCTCCCAACAATCTGAGTCCTCATTTTACCTACCTCGGAAGGATGGAAGGCTGACTCAACCTTGAGCCTGGTGGGATGAGAACCTGCACTAATTGCAGGCAGCTGGTGTTACTTAAGGCTCTGCACAGGGAAAGCTTTAGAGTGAATTAGGAAAAGTGAAAAAGTGAATTAGGAAAATAGGAAACGGTTGCTGGAATTGGGTATGTGTAGTTTAACGAAGAGAAGGGTGAGGGGTGACATGATAGCAGTGATCCAATATCTCAGGGGCTGCCACAAAGAAGAGGGAGCCAAGCTATTCTCCAAAGCACCTGAAAGCAGGACAAGAAGCAATGGATGGAAACTAGTCAAGGAGAGAAGCAACCTAGAACTAAGGAGAAACTTCCTGACAGTTAGAACAATTAACCAGTGGAACAACCTGCCTCCAGAAGTGGTGAATGCTCCAACACTGGAAGTTTTTAAGAAGAGACTGGACAGCCATTTGTCTGAAATGGTATAGGGTTTCCTGCCTTAGCAGGGGGTTGGACTAGATGACCTCCAAGGTCCCTTCCAACTTCTTATTATTATTATTATTATTATTATTATTATTATTATTATTATTATTATTATTATTATTATTATTATTATTATTATTATTATTATTATTATTATTATTATTATTATTATTATTATTTATTATTATTATTATTATTATTATTATTATTATTATTATTATTATTATTATTATTATTATTATTATGTTTAATCCATTTGCACTGTTTTATGTTTACATGTTTGATGACAAACAGCCTTATGTTTATAAGTGACAGTTTTCCTACTAAGTACCTGCATGTCATAAGCATTTGAATTAAAATTACCATATTAAAATCAAATCTGATGTTTTTAAATTTTTATTTGGTGTGCGTTGGAAGAGGGGTAGTCTTATACAGCGAGTATACCCCAAACCCTATAATTTAACAGGAAATGTAGGGGGTTGTCTTATATGCCCAGTCGTCTTATACGCCAGAAAATACGGTAATGGCTGAAGAGCAGAATAAGGCTTTGAAAGGAAGAACTAGTAGTGGCATCACAATTTGTATCTGCTGGTTGAATTTTCTGAAACATAAGAAGGGATGAAGAGCACTTTAATTCAGCAGTGGAGGAAAGCCCACAGATTAACATGATCAACTGAGATCAGCACAAAGGATTTGGAGTTTATCTTGGCATTATCCTGAGAATTCACTGTTAATGACCTACACATAAAGCAACTACCATGGTCCTTGAAACTGGCCATCATGTGATCCTACCAATCTACAATCTACAATTATTTGGTTCCACTAAATAATCCTCAATTTAAAAAGTAACAATTTCATTGCATGGCTCCACTGTCTGAAGTTCAACTTTCCAACCTGATACTTCAAATGTATGGGATAATTCAGCCACTATATTCTTTCTGCCACCCAGCTTCCTCCAAATTGAATAGACAAGGCTTTCTACTTCTGTGCCTGAAAAATTGCTATATTTTACGGAACTCTCATAAAATGTCAAAAATGTGCAGTAAGGGATTTTAAATCTCCACATTATAACCATGACCTCTGATCTTTCTGCTGGAATCACTGCCTACCCTATGCAGAGTCTGACACTTTTAATAGCCAAGAGCTAAATGATGTGGTGCAGGACATGTTTTCAGCTAATATTGAAGTGGCAGTATTTGGTTCATGTACCTAGGCACAATTAAAGAAGCTGCCACTGATGGACATATTAAGCATAAGCAACCCTTACAAAATGACAATAATTTGAAGATCCCCATATCTCAGTTTCTCAATACTTCCTCTTCTTTCTTCCTGTTACCTCATCAGAGATTTTTTTGATAATTAACTGGGAAGCCATAATATAAATAATCAGGAATTTACACAGTGGCTTGAAATCCTGCCTCATCACAGCTAAGAAATAGTGAGACACGACAAATTATTTTATTAAGGGATGCCTGAGGACTGAGGGAAGGAGGAAAAATTCTTAATCTAGCAACGAAAGCCTTCAAATTTTGCACTTCTGATGCAACTTCCTAAAATGAAGGGTAATTTTGGGTAACCTCTCCTCCCTTGAACCAAATTAAACCAGTTGTATATCAGTTAGTTTTAGAACTTATATTTTAGTCTGTATATCACAGGACTTCCCAAACTTCACAGCAACACAACTTCCCAGTGCAAGCTTACACACAGCTAAAATAGAAAGCAAAACCTGGAATAAGTTTTGATAGTGCTTCTGCTCTAAACAAGCCAGATGATTTTTTTTAAATAAAATTTTTAAATATTTTTTTTTAAATAAAATTCTCAGTTTTTCATAATCTCATGAAGGCTCCCAACTGACACTTTTGTAATCTTGTTCTAAACCAGGGTATGAAAAGTCAGAAAAGCATAAAATCTAACACAGTGGTTGCATGTTGTCCTCAACTTACAACCATAATAAAGCATGGTCAGTTTCTAAGTCAGTTGCTAATTAGGCCACCATGTGACCATGTCTGATTTTTTTATGTTAGCTGTTAAGTGAACACCATGGCTATTAAGTGAACCCATTGTCTGCAATTGGTGTTTTTTCCAGAAACTGGAAGTAAAAAAACAATTTCTGGCAGAAATGTTGTAAATCATGGTCACATGATCACTGGATGTTGCAAATGGCCAGAAATTCAGGACAATTGACAAGCAACTAAAATGCAATCACATGACCACATAGGTGGAGGTAGCCCTCGTAACTTCAAATTTGGATTGAGATTAGCCCTGGCAAGATCCATTCTAACTTCAAAAGTCACTAAGCAACTGGTTGTAAATCAAGGATTATCCTACAGTTTACAATGGCACCTTGACCTATAAAACTAAGTATGGTAAAGAAGAATAAATAAGAGGAGGAAAAAGGGGGAATTTAAAGTGCTTCATGTTATCTTGGTTAAGTCAAACAGAGGGGCTTGGGACAAAGCCTTAATTTATTCGGCCCATAATAAAATTCTTGAACATATTCATTTACTCTATTCTTAAATTCCATTCCATTACACCCTGAAGTAGGAATCTATCAATTTGCCTTTTGGAAAATAAACTGACCATTTTCATCATAACAACCACATTACAATATCTATGACATGTTTGCAATACTCTAAAAGTTTCCATTCGCCTAGAACAGACATGTCAAACTCATGTCACGTGACATTGTGCAATGTATCAGAGCTTTTTTTCCATTGCCAGTAATGGGGTGGGTGCGGTTTCCTGATGATGCGTCTAGCCCGCAGGCCGGCAGTTTGACACCCGTGGCCTAGAAGAATGCCATGCTGTACATGCATTTCCCACACTTTTATCCTATTTTAGAGATATGATGCCATGTCCAAATTCACTTAATTTGGGTTAATTTCATCTAACATTCAAATTAACATATGATATTAATCCTTAGTAATTTACAATTCAATAATGAATAACAAAATAACAGAGTGGAAAGGGACCTTGGAGGTCTTCTAGTCCAACCCTCGCTCTGGCAGGAAACCCTATACCATTCTGGGCAAATGACTGTCCAATCTCTTCTTTAAAATCTCCAGTGATGGAGTACCCACAACTTTTGAAAGCAAGCTGTTCCATTGATTAATTGTTCTAACTGTCAGGAAATATTGCATACAATAACAAACTCTGATGCTGAAATAAAAACATGACTTTAACTAATGTGCTGTTGGAAATCTTGGTGCATGTGACATGTGCTGAAATTAAATATTGGAATGGAAGGCACTGAGTCAATATTAAATATACCAATAGTGTATAAATATGCATACTAAGTACAAGAATTAAACAAGCAGTTGCTTCAGAGAACTGTATTAAGATCAAAAGGGTGGATGTATTTCCCAGAATCATATTGGCAATGTACTTTATATTCAGTTTGGATATACCTGTCAAATATAGGCAATGTCATGACTGGGGGGGGGATCTTTTTAACAGCTAAATCAAACAGTATTCCTATTTGGCCTGTTTAATACTTTCAAATGGAATTTTTCATCTTTAGATCCTTAAGTAAGGATCGTATCATCTGATCTTAGAGATAATTACTACAAAAAGAAAAATCATTTTCTGTCATGGTTGAAAATTATAAATCCTGTCCATCATCAATAAAGCCATTTTCCCTCTCATTTTAAGCATTATGGGAAATCACGGGTAATTAGGAGATGCTTATTAATATATTAATATCCTGTAATTGTGGTAATGCATATGAATGAAAATGAAGGGCAGTCTTTATGGATTCCTGCACATTTCTACTTACTTGTATTTTTAAAAAAGTGGTAAGACTTTCTATTAATAATGTCAATTGTGCATGCAAATGCTGTCTTATTTGATTTATAATTTTCCACACAATGTAAAATAAGGCTCCTGTCTGTGGTCCATCTCCCTCATTAGATAAACAGCCCTGAAACTAAAAGGGCCTGTGAATGCAAACACATCCTAAATTATTATGTCTTTTATTTTTATTAGTAGTAGAAAAAATAACAAGGAATACTCCAATTTAGGCAGAGTAGATAGAACAGAAGTCATAATAAAAATGTTCAGACAATGCAATTACTTGTAAGTATTAATTTAATTCTAAGAAAGAATAGGTCTAGGATTTGAAACAATACCCTGTCTCTCAAATATTTTGTTTTAGGAAATTAAACCACTATAAAAAATTACAATCTCAGAATTTTGGACTTTGACTGGTCTCCTGCTGCCCTTTATATTATGTATCAGTAAAATACAGCCCATCTTGCGGTTTTATTTCATTGTTTGTGGCCCATGGAAAATTCTGTTGTCCAGTTGCCCAGAGTAAATAAATGACAAATCAGGTTAGCTAATAAAGCAGTAACTGACCAAAGCTTGCTCAGGTTTCCCCCAATCCATCCCCTTCTAACTTTCTAAATGTATTATTGTCTACTTACTGTCTTCTCTACTCCTGTTATTTTCTTATATTGTGCTTAGGTCTTAGGAATGTGATTGTACTCACTTTAAAAAAAGCATACCGTTAGATAACCTTGAAAAAGTCACAAAAAGACGTTGAAAGATTTGAAAGATCTTGTAAATCCAGTCAGAAAGTTTATTCATTTATTTACAGCCCAACACCATGTTACAAAATCAAACCAGCATCTTACTCTTTAAAAGAGCTGATTTCAACAAACTCACAGAAAGCTTGAGAAGGATTCCATGGATGAAAATCTTAAAGGGGAAACTCAAGAAGCTGGGGAAATTCTGAAAAATGTGATTATAAAAGTTCAGTCCACCACAATTCCAGTGAAAAAGAAAAAGAAGAACCCAAAAAAGAAACCAGATTGTCTTCCTAGATTTTAAAGAAGTGATTGGGCAGCTATTTGTCCAGAATGATATAGGGTGTAATGAGCTAGGAGACATCTAAGGTCCCTTCCAACTCTGTTCTTTGTTCTTCTGTTACACAATTTAAAATACCACACAGTATTAATATATACATAAGTAACTGCATTACATGTAAAAGGAAGAAACCCCCAAAGTTAACATTTTACTGAAGGTCGAAACAATTTCTATAAGCTAAGGCTGTAAATAAATTTTTTGCTAGTGCTTTCAAAACTACTGGGTATTGGTCATTTAATAAGAATGGCTCAATGTCCTCATCATGAGTGGAATTTGTCAGACAAGAGCCAGTATACTAGTTCAAGTTCATCATTGTGAACACAGTGTGTACTTTAAAAGGAAGGAAATACTTAATTTTTATAAGCTAAGATGGTTTATTGACATTCTGTCACCCTAGTAGGAAGATTGTTGGCCAGAGAGATTATATATCACTAAGAGTAATCACAAAGCCATTTGTTATATTATTATGTTGGTTATGTTTGTCACAGTCATGCCATTTTCAGGTCTTTATATTTTGTGACTTTGTCCAGTTCTTTCTCTTACATCCTTCTCTTTCTAGGTGTGGCAATGTACACTATCTATAAAGGTAAAGGTAAAGGTTCCCCCGCACATGCGTGCTAGTTGTTTCCGATTCTAGGGGCCAGTGCTCATCTCTGTTTCAAAGCCGAAGAGCCAGCGTTTGTCCGAGGATGTCTCCGTGGTCATGTGGCCGGCATGACTAGATGCCAAAGGCGCAGGGAATGCGAGTTACCTTCCCACCGTCGTGGTCCCTATTTTTCTACTTGCATTTTTATGTGCTTTCAAACTGCTAGGTTGGCAGAAGCTGGGACGAGTAACAGGCGCTCACTCTGCTATGCGGCACTTGGGATTCGACCCGCCAAACTGCTGACCTTCTGATTGACAAGCTCAGCGTCCTAACAAAATAAGTTGGAAAGGATCTTGGAAGTCTTATAGCTCAATCCCCTGCTCAAGCAGGAGACCCTATACCATTCCAGACAAGTGGCTATCCAATATCTTCTTAAAAGCCTTGTTGTTGTTGTTAGCTGCGAAGTCATGTCCGACCCATCGCGACCCTATGGACAACATTCCTCCAGGCCTTCCTGTCCTCTACCATCTTCTGGAGTCCATTTAAGCTCACGCCTACTGCTTCAGTGACTCCATCCAGCCACCTCATTCTCTGTTGTCCCCTTCTTCTATTGCCCTCGATCTTTCCCAGCATTAGGCTCTTCTCCAGTGAGTCCTTCCTTCTCATTAGGTGGCCAAAGTATTTGAGTTTTAGCTTCAGGATCTGGCCTTCTAAAGAGCAGTCAGGATTGATCTCCTCTAGGACTGACCGGTTTGATCGCCTTGCAGTCCAAGGGACTCGCAGGAGTCTTCTCCAGCACCATAGTTCAAAGGCCTCAATTCTTTGGCGCTCAGCCTTTCTTATGGTCCAACTTTCACTGCCATACATTGCAACTGGGAAGACCATAGCCTTGACTATATGCACTTTTGTTGACAGGGTGATGTCTCTGCTTTTTAGTGTGCTGTCTAGATTTGCCATGGCTTTCCTCCCCAGGAGCAAGCGTCTTTTAATTTCTTGGCTACAGTCCCCATCTGCAGTGATCTTGGAGCCCAGGAAAACAAAATCTGTCACTACCTCCATTTCTTCCCCATCTATTTGCCAAGAATTGAGAGGGCCAGATGCCATGATCTTGGTTTTCTTAATGTTAAGTTTCAACCCAAGTTTTGCACTCTCCTTCTTCACCCGCAACAAGAGGCTCTTTAGTTCTTCTTCACTTTCTGCCATTAGAGTGGTATCATCTGCGTATCTTAGGTTGTTGATATTTCTTCCGGCAATCTTAATTCCAACTTTTGATTCATCTAGCCCTGCCTTTCTCATGATGTGCTCTGCATATAAGTTAAATAGGCAGGGCGACAGTATACAGCCTTGCCGGACTCCTTTCCCAATTTTGAACCAATCAGTGGTTCCGTGTCCAGTTCTCACTGTTGCTTCTTGACCCGCATATAGGTTTCTCAAGAGACAAATAAGATGGTCTGGTACTCCCATCTCTTTAAGAACTTGCCACAGTTTGTTATGATCCACACAATCAAAGGCTTTAGCATAGTCAATGAAGCAGAAGTAGATGTTTTTCTGGAACTCCCTAGCTTTCTCCATGATCCAGCATATGTTGGCAATTTGATCTCTAGTTCCTCTGCCTCTTCGAAATCCTGCCTGTACTTCTGGTAGTTCTCGATCCACATACTGCTGAAGTCTAGCTTGTAGGATTTTAAGCATGACTTTACTAGCATGAGAAATGAGTGCAATGGTGCGATAGTTTGAACATTCTTTGGCACTGCCTTTCTTTGGAATTGGAATGTAAACTGATCTTTTCCAATCCTGTGGCCACTGTTGAGTTTTCCAAATTTGCTGGCAAATTGAGTGTAGCACTTTTACTGCACTGTCTTTTAAGATTTTGAATACTCAGCTGGAATACTGTCACCTCCACTAGCTTTGTTGTTGCTCAGCTTTTCTAAGGCCCACTTCACCTCATATTCTAGGATGTCTGGCTCTAGGTCAGTGACCACCTCATTGTGATTATCTGGGACGTTAAGCTCATTCTTGTATAGTTCTTCTGTGTAATTTTGCCACCTCTTCTTAATCTCTTCTGCCTCTGTTAGGTCCCTGCCATTTTGGTCCTTTATCATGCCCATTTTTGCATGAAACGTTCCCTTCATCTCTCCAATTTTCTTGAAAAGATCTCTGGTCCTCCCTATTCTATTGTTTTCTTCTATTTCTTTGCACTGTTCATTTAAGAAGGCATTCTTATCTCTTCTAGCTATTCTCTGGAATTCTGCATTCAATTGGGCATATCTATGTTTTTCTCCCTTGCCTTTCGCTTCCCTCCTTTCCTCAGCTATTTGCAAAGCTTCCTCAGACAGCCATTTTGCTTTCTTGCATTTCTTTTTCTTTGGGATGGTTTTGGTTGCTACCTGTTGTACAATGTCGCGAACCTCTGTCCATAGTTCTTCAGGCACTCTGTCTATCAGATCTAATTCCTTAAATCTATTTGTCACCTCTACTGTATATTCAACAGGGATATGATTTAATTCATACCTGAGTGGCCTAGTGCTTTTCCCTACTTTCTTCAGTTTAAGCCTAAACTTTGCAAGGAGAAGCTCATGGTCTGAGCCACAGTCAGCTCCTGGTCTTGTTTTTACCGACTGTATAGAGCTTCTCCATCTTTGGCTGCAGAGCATATAGTCAATCTGATTTCTGTGTTGACCGTCTGGTGATGTCCATGTGTAGAGCCGTCTCTTGGGTTGTTGGAAAAGAGTGTTTGCTAAAAGCCTACAGTGATGGAACAACCACAACTTCTGAAGGCAAGCTGTTCCACTGGTTAATTGTTCTCACTGTTAGAAAATTTCTCCTTAATTCTAGGTTGCTTCTCTCCCTGAGTAGTTTCTACATTGAATTTCATTTTATTAGATAGTGTCCAGCGTTCAAGTCTGTTGAGATTCATCTGGATCTTGAGCCCATCTTCTGGGGCAGGGTTGTCAATCTGCCAGCCCTTGGGCCAGATGCTTCATGGCAAAACCACGCCCACCCTACTGCCGGCAATGGAAAAAAAGCCACGATACGTCATGATGCATCACGTGATGTTGCGAGTTTGACACCCCTATTCTGGGGTGTTGGCTATTCCTGCCAGTTATAAAAAAAGTTTAGACTTTAATGTTTCTTATTAAAAGTGGTTGTCTTTAGTATTGTGTAGTGGGTGTTTGTCTGTTTAAGAATGTTGTCCAATTCTTGATTGCAGTTATTATTTCCTTCCCTCTCTTTTTTTTCATATCTACCGATATATAGTTTGATTGATCAATTGATTTTACTTTTTGTCATTTCAAATTAAGGATTTAATTAAGAGTAAATAGAGATTATAGCACTGGATGATACATCAGGGCAGTATCTCAAGTAAATTCAGTTAGTATAGCTCATATTATTAGCAGTCATGTCTTTTAAAACTCCAGATTACCACACTACACAAGACAATTAATAATCTATCTTTTAAACATAATTCTCTGGATCATATCATAAGACATTTGCAATGGAGTCTTAGTGCTTATCAACATATTTCAGTTCAATTCAATGAATGCTATTTTTCATAACTGGGATAGGTTCAGTAGTGGGATTCAAATATGTGAACAACCGGTTCTCTGTGTGGATGCCACTTCCTGAAGTCTGTTCTGGGCCTGGGCAACAAACAATTAGCTGCTGATTCTGCCGAACTGGTGTGAACTGACTGAATCCCACCACTGGATAGGTTCCAAACTAGAATTATTGGACAGGTTGTACTCTCACATTATTTGAATTGCAAAGAAAGTTCTCCAAATTGACCCTAAACAAAAAAATAAAAATAAAACTCAATCAATTATTTTTGTATTTCTTCTGAACAACCTAATTCTGTGTTGCTACTCTAGAAATCACAGCAAAGACAGTAACATTTATCCAATATTTAAGGTCTAAAAGAGGGATGAAGAATGTGCCTGGCAGTGTACAATGCTGTTGAATCTTTCCCTTTCCAATACCTATTTCCCTTGTTTTTTCCCAACTCTTAGATAAACCATTTGTCAAACAAGGAAGACTATTGAATTATTCTGGATTCTAGTTTTTTAAGACAAGAAGGAAAACAGAGACTGTATGTGCTGGGTTAGGTGAAGGAAGGAAGGAAGTCTATGATTACTGAAACTGCCCCCAATGATCTATGTTCCCAGATCTACTATCCTCTGTGATATCAGGAAAAATATTCAGTATCTGAATTTCAGAACCTGAATTTACTTATTTCCCTCCATTGTTTAAATTCCTAATTAAATAGACTTGAAAGGTCTCAAGCATATACTGTAGATGTTACAACACAAAATCAGGCCTTTTGGCAAAGACTTTTTAAATAGAGTGGTGGACCAATGCTTGAAGAAAATTTGACTGCAATTTCCTTTGCAGATAAGATTATATGTTTCCTCAAAGCAAGGCTGAAGTCAATGGGCCCTCCAAAACATAGAACAAAGAAAGAACGTCTCTAGTTACGGTAACTTAGAAATTTCGTCCCAGAAATATGGTACACAAAACCAAGATCTTGAAGGGTGCACATCTGCCCTGAGCTCGATTTACAGAATTAACTCTTTCCAATATAATTCAATACTTGAAATTATGAGACAGCTTAATGGCTTTTATTTAAAACTTTTAATCTCAAGAGTTTTTTCAATACTTCTAGTTTTTTCACGTTTTCCTTTACTGAGCTATTGGTTTCAATGGGAAAAAGGGGGATTAAAAAAAAGAGAGAGAGAAAAGGTAAGTATGGGACTTAAAGTTGTATTCTAACCCTGGATGTCTCAAAGAGTTTTAAAGGGACTGTTCCCATATCAGTTCACGTGCAATAACTTAGAAGATGATTATAGACCCTCTTTTGATTTAGTAGGTCTGTCTGTAACATAGACTGGCAGCTGACTGAAATTTAGAGTGTCATAGTCATTTTATGCACTAGGGCTTCAAAAACAGCCTCCTGTTTTTTCTACCGAAGGAAAAGCCCTGCTGAAATTCACTCTGGAACCATAAATGGATTCAGGGCAAACTGAGCTCTATAAACAAATGAGGTGGGGGTGGGGTGGGAGGAAGCATTTCTATAGAAATATGTAAAAAGATCCTGGATAAAAATGCTTTAGAGAAACAATCAGCTTAGTTGTAAAATGAGTTTAAATTAGGCTTTTAAAGGGATTGCTAAATCTTGACACATATATGAGCAGCTTATTATCATGCAATTGTGCAGTAGTTGCTTGATCTTGTTACTGATGTGCCACATATGAATAAGTGATTAATTACCACAAAGGCTAAAACAGAGCAGAGTGAGAGTACTGTAGCTCACCCTGAAAGAGGGGCTTAAACACGTTTATTGCCCTTTAAGTGCATTTCATTAAGGCCAATTAAGGACTTTCATGTCTTATTAGAAAAATGAAGTAGATTTATGAGGTTTCATAGGCAGTAAATGCTAGGGCTAGCAAATACAAAATGTACAGAATTGTGGTGCTTAAGAGCTAAAAAAAATATGTAAAATACACACTGAAAGGAGTAAGTTGGACCAGGTAAAGGGATCTGTCCAAATGAGAAAATGGGATCATGGGATCTGCTGAGTGGCATTTATTCATGAGAATCCTTTGGGTCACATTATGCTAATAAAGTTCTAGCAGCAATTTGACATACTACAGGACCCACATATCCAGAAATGTCTCTCTCCTGGTAGCATTCCAAAACATCATCAGAAGCCTGCAGCAGGTAAGGTAAGACAAATGGCTATGGCTGTCTTTTTAGTGGTGGCCTCCAGTTGTTGACTATCCTTCCCCACAGAATCACACAACACTTATTTATTTTCCCAACCCTTTGTAAATATTTTTAAATGTTCTTACTCCCCATATGTAGTATCTGCTTCTTCTTTTATTATTAATTAAGCACATGTTTTTATACAGAAACACATACTGATGCTTTAAAGCAGTGTTTTTCAAACTTGGAAATTTAAAATGTCTGGACTTCAGTTCCCAGAATTTCCCAGCTAGCGTGCCTGTATACTAAGGTCCATACATCTTAAACAAGTCACATTTGAAGAAATGTTGTTTTAAATCCTTTGTTTTTAATCCTTCTGGCCACTTTTACAGTTAGGGAATGAGGGAGAGGTACCGGTACTATACATCCAATTGTGCTTTCAGCTAAAAGAACAGAGAGGATGAAACTCTGTTGTATTTCATTATTGATTTGACTAACAGTCATCCTCATCATTTTGTGAAAAAATGTGTAACTACGTAACCTTCACATTTTTAAAAATTGGCCAGAATTATGACACCTCACAAAATGGTTAGATCTCATCTCAAGACCCATGAACACTTTTTGTTTATGTTACAGATTATCATTCTAGAGATAGACATGGAGTAGCCATTTACACATTTCATTAAAAATGTATAATTAATAAAAAGAATATACTCCAATATTTATAGGGAAATATAAAAAGTATATATTTTTGCACGATGGAGATTCCTCTATCCCCCATAAAAAGTATACAAGAGAATATGAGAAAAGATTTTTCGATGCCATTGGATGTTGCCCATAGACAAAATCGCTACTTATTTCAAGAAAAACTTCTTCAGAGGTTAAAGTAAATGTAACATTATCATTAGGGATTAGAACTGCTTCATAGCTATTCATACAGTTAAGTCTAAAATGTATGGAACAGAGGCAGCCTTTTTACATATCATACAAGCTATAAATTTTTTAACATGCATTATTTACTCAGTGGACTGAAATAGCTCTAGCAACTGGGAGGAATACAGATTTAGAAATATTTTTAAATGCACATTATTTACCCCACAGAATAAGCTGTTCCAATCTATCAGATAGCCTAATTAAAAAAACTTATATAAACATTTTGGGAAGACGTTTTATATCTGTGCAGAAACAACCTTTGGAGTTTTATTATCTTAGCTTCTTTTTATTTATTTTTTTCAAATTAGGAAGCATTTAATCGTTTTATGGTCTAATCAGCTGCCAATTTTCTTGTTAAAATTAAACTATATAGAACTTATTAAGTATTAGAGACATCAAAAGTTGATCCATTAATGCCATGCCTTTTTAATTTTATTGATATAATTTTAAGATACTGCCTCGCTTTATCCTCAGCGATATAGAGTTCCTTATATACCAAGAATTCATGTTGCTTTGTAAATAACTTTCTAGCAAGAATTTCTGACACTCTTTTTGAAAGACTTCTGAAAAGAAATCAAGCTATTACACAACATATTAAGTGCATAAGGAAGAAACCTGTTAATTTATTAAAGAACAGTTACTGGAATTGGGTATGTCTAGTTTAATGAAGAGAAGGATGAGGGGTGACATGGTAGCAGTGTTCCAATATCTCAGGGGTTGCCACAAAGAAGAGGGAGTCAAGCTATTCTCCAAAGCACCTAAAGGCAGGACAAGAAGCAAGGGATGGAAACTAATCAAGGAGAGAAGCAACCTAGAACTAAGGAGAAACTTCCTGAGAGTTAGAACAATTAACCAGCGGAACAACCTGCCTCCAGAAGCAGTGAATGCTCCAACACTGGAAGTTTTTAAGAAGAGAGTGGACAGCCATTTGTCTGAAATGGTATGGGGTTTCCTGCCTGAGCAGGGGATTGGACTAGATGAACGCCAAGGTCCTTTCCAACTTTTATTATTATTATTATTATTATTATTATTATTATTATTATTATTATTATTATTATTATTATTGAATTACTTATTATAATCAAGTCAAGCCATTAATATACAGTAAAATCTTCTGTCTTTGTGGATTAGAAAAGAGTCAAACAGAAGGCTTCAAACAGACGGCTTCAATATAAGTTAGCTTTAATAATACTTAAAGTGTTTTATGCCATTTTAAATATATATAATTAACTGTCCCAAACATTGAATGGGAAAATAGAAATCACGTGAACAAACTTCATAACTATGTGCTAGAGTTACCAGCAAAACTGCTTCCTTCCAGATGTTGTTGGAATTTTAACTCTCAGAACTGCTATATGGCCAAAGAAAATTGTAGTCCCAATGCAGTTGAATAATGTCTAGACATCAGTATATCGATGCGCTCTTCTTACAAGAATGAGCAATGCACATAGTCTGTCTTCATATAAGCAAGTCACAGGAAATGCAAATAATGGCTTCTTTGTGTTCATTAGATGTACACCAAATGTAGGGAATTAATTATTTTTCATTTCTATGAAAGGCTTTAAGAGCTATATTCAAATTTTGATGAAGTCAAAGTTAAAGATAGATAGATAGATAGATAGATAGATAGATAGATAGATGATAGATAGATAGATAGATAGATAGATAGATAGATAGATAGATAGATAGATAGATAGATAGATGAAAATTCTTAAATTGTAGAATCTTTAATATTTGCAGGAGCATTAAGATAGCAGCTGAAGGGTGGCTTTGGGTATGTTCATAATCTTTCAACTCTACTTCTAGCTATTCATTTCTCAGTTGATTAATAAATAAATTCCAGGTGGAAGCAGACCAAAATGGTGGGAACTGTCATGGATTGTTCCCATTCAGAACATGACACAAAAATAAAGGAGGGGAAAGGAAGTATTACAAAAGAAAAGTCACCAAAAAAGATATGCTTCCAGTCCTAACCACACAATAGATGAGAATGCATGTATGAGTGCATCGATGGCTTCCTTCTCCTTTTCCTTCCTTTTCCCAGCCACTGACCCCCAAGTTGAAGTTTCTCCATAATCCAAGCCCAAGATGGAGAAGGTCTCCTGGTCACATAGATTTCTACTCATAATCTAAATATTATACTGAACTGCAGTTATTTATTTATTATTCATTCATTTATTTGTCCAACGTATATGGCTGCCCATCTCAATGTGACTTTGGGCAATTGATAATTAAGCTAAAGTAAGAACAATTAGAAACACTACAAAAATACAAAGCAGGTAAGAAACCTTAAACCCAATCATTAACACAACCAATCACTAATCCATTCACTAGCACAACCAATCATTAACATAACAACCATAACTTGCTGTTACTTATTAGTACCTTTCTTGTATTAGTAGCCATTCTGGCATGTGGTGAGTACTCAGAAAGTCATACTCTAACTTTCTGGTAGTGGATATCAAAAGAAATTATTTTTGTATTTGCTCCTGGAATAGTAAAGAAGGCAAAATAAAATATATGATTGAAGATAAAGGAAAGAGCAAAGGAGAAAAGTTCATTGCCTGGGGTATGATAACACAGTTACTCAGAATAAGCTTTAATTTCTTCATTGTGTTAGAATGGTTGTACATTATTCAGATTTCTATTGTTGAGTTGGGCAGCTTTATAAAAACAATAATAAATAAAAATAAAGTTATTTTTTATACAAGGAATGCTGCACTTTTATGAATCCAACATGCAACTTTCCCTTCTAAACAGAAATCTACCAAGTTACATTAACAGAATGCATCACAAAGTCATTTATGGGACAAAATGAGAAAATATGGTAAAGGTACCCATCAAGAAAAAGTGTAAAAGTAAACTGTATTTAATTCATTCTTCAAAAAGGCTTTCATGTTCGACTTACTGATCTGATGTATGCAAGAGGCATTTGCCAGTAGGACTTAAATAAGCTGTACTCAGTGATTTAATGGAATGGGGAAACTGTCTTATGCAGTATCCTTTCTTCATCATAGATGAGGTAAGCCATATCTGGTAAACCATTCCTTAAAATCAATGGTAAATTAACAGTCTAACTGGGATGACAAAAGCATGCTGTCCAACAGAAAACCAGTCCTAAACCAGCTCCATCGATAGCGACACAGTCTGCTGCAGTGTGGGGTAGGTGCCAGGGAAGGGATCAGCCACAAACCTAACAGACATACAATCCAGAGCTTGGCATCTGGGTTCTTCAGCTGCCAATCTTGCCTCATGAACAGACACAATGATTGGCTGTTGTGTTGAAAACAGCACAGAAAAAGCCTAAAGATGTCCATGTGCCACACTGCCAGCAATGGGAGTAGGCAGTGCCAAGTCAACACTGCAGTTGTGGGTCGGTGCCAATGTGCTTTAGAATCATTTTTACATTTCCAAAAGTCACAGAATTCCTACATAAAGCAAAGCAAGCTTAAACACTAAAAATTATTTCTTTCCCATCTCTATTTATTTTTCGTTTACCTCTTTCTAAAAAAAAACCTTTTTTAAAATTTTACTGTATCAAATAGATGCAAGTACATATGTTCCTTCTTAACAAGAAGAAAACCCTATTGAGAGCAATAAAATTTAACTTTTGAGTAGACAAACATAGGGTCACATTGCCTGTCATCATAAGGTGGCAAGCACCAGATAGCCAGAGATAAGTTCTTGTAGTCAGTCAAGGGTAAATCAAGGAACTAAGCTATTTGCAGCTAAAATTCTGCCTAGAATTTTAACAGATTGAGTTTCATAATTGCTTAATAATAGCCATTTTGCCTCCTGCACACATGATGTTTGCTTTCCAGAAACCAAGATTGTACCCCACATTTTTCATAAGCTATAAATTTAAACTTCCATAAACTAAACATAGTAGTCAGCCACAGAGCTTGCTTAAAATACAGATTATGCACTTTTGTCAGTTACCTTTTTAGCTTAGTGTATTATATCAATATGGAAAATGAGCCACTTTGTTTGAGGGTCCTTTTTGTCAGAATAACATTTTGGTATCTAAAGAAAATAGAATAGGCCCGTCCCATTTTGCTAGTATCAATGTTATTATTACTCCTTTAGTTAGGATATACCCTATTAGTTAGGGTAATGGTATGTGGGAATAACCTTGGGAAGAGCATCAGACCAGACCAGACTACGGTCAGATAAGTGACAGCTGCACCCACAAAAGGAATGTGGACACAGCAAATGCCTCTGAAGGGTCCGTCTCTGTAGTTCCTTGGACTGTGAAAGCAAGGGGAAAGAGATGCCCTTTCAGAATTGCAAGAATCTATTAATGTAGCTTTAAAGTGAAGATAGAGCCAGCAGTGGCGTATCGTGGGTTGTCAGCACCCGGGGCAAGGCAAGTAATTTGTGCCCCCTAACCTTCTTTCCACTGTCCCTCCCCCAGATAGTCCCTCACTCTCTCTCCGCACCGCACCGCACCGCACACCTGGCACCCCCCCCCCTCCACAGTGGGCGGCGACCCGGTGGCTCGGATCGGATTCGCACAGCCAGCACTGCAGTGAGAGAGAGTGAGTGAGCCAGGCAGAGGCAGAGAGCTGCGAGTGCGAGCGCGCCCCCCAGATGTTGCGCCCGGTGCAGCCGTCCCCCCCTGCACCCCCCACGCTACCCCACTGAGAGCCAGTCCCCTGGGTGTGTTTCTTATCTAGACTACACTGTTACACTCACACAGGTGGGTTACCTGCAACAGTTACCTTTACTGTTGTCTTCCAAGCAAGAAAACTGAGGGTTCCCATCCACACCCTTTTTCTACTGGTTTTTTTTTTAACTTTTAATCATAGTATAAAATGTTTTCAATGCACTTTCCCAGTTTCAGCACATCCCTGGTTTCTGTTCTTCTTAGGGAGACTTACATTTGGATCAGCTTCTAGGTATTAGTTCCCTGTTTGGATGCCTACAGAAACTGGACATTTCTTATTCTAAATACCTGAAGACTTTAGTTGCAAGAATCTTCTAAAATGTGTGCCACTTTCATTACTTCACAACTGCCTCTTGAGCAATTTCATGCTATTTTGCCTGAACTGCTTGCCTTTTACTTCAATTTGTTTGAGGATTAGAATCCCAAAGAAATTTTAACTTTATTTCTAATTTTCAAATATTGAAAAAAAGAAAGTGTTGGAAGGGTAAGATAAATTTAGGATATGTGTATGATCATGTAAGTTCCTTATTTCATCACCCTAAAGAATGCAGCAGAAATAGTGAAGAATTTGCCGACAATTAAGAAATGAGTTGAGTTGAATTACATTTCAATCATTTAGTTTGAAGACCTGTATTTTATTTGTGAATAATGGTACAAAGTGGAGAAAACAATACTTCAATGTGCTTTTGCAGACTGCATATAGTTTTTCTCTAAAGAACAGACACTTTAATGAATGTATCCAATAAATTTTATCATCTGGCCTGGTTCAAGTGTAATGACAAACTATAGCCAGCAGGAGGTAGCCTTTTTTTCTTTCTTATTTTTCCTTATATGTCCAGGACTTACAGCTACAATTTAGCAGCATCAGTCAAACAGACATTGGGATGAGATAATGATGTAATAAAGTAGTACGTTAAGCCTTACAGAATAGAAAGAACAGAAAAACCATGTAGTGATGTGGGAAGATGTTGCAGAGGTACAAGGGACACCATTCTGGGCAACTTCGGACTAGTCATTCTCAGATCAATATACTTCACAACATTGTTGAGACAATATAATGAGAAGAGATCCTTGTGAATATTGCCTTGAATTTCCAGAAAGAAGGCCCAATATACATGCAAAAAATGGACAAAGAAGGAAAGATGTTTAAAAAAAAATTCTTTCAGCTCTCCCTAACTAAGATCTACTCCTGAAATTCCTTTTTCCAGTACAACATTAGACACATTGGCTTTACAAAGATTAATTCCAGGAAAATGTTAATAAAGAAATGAAGTTATTAGATGAGATACATATTGGTGCAGAAGAATGAAGACACAACTTACAGTTTTATTTTAAAGTTGTCTGAGGTTATCAACAGGGATGAAGATACAAATGGAAGCAGTCAGCATTATTTACTTGTTCTATGGGGAAATATAATTTGGAAAGATTGTTAACTCAAGAAAAAAGAAAAAAGAATATGATGAAGAGATATGTAATTATGCAGGGACTGGACAAATTTGAAAGGACCATTTTCTTTTGGTATTAAAATCCAGCATTATCTATTCAAGTTAAATACTGAAAAATTTTAGAACCAAAAAAGGATTTCCTTCACCCAGATCATACTGATTTTATGGAAATTACTTTCATAAAATATAGCATCAGCATCAATTTGTGCAGATTGATTAAAAGCCCATAAAGGATAAGGCTATCAGATGGCTAAATACTGCCTCTAGAAAAATAGAAGTGTACCTGAAGATACTTGATCCCAAGTGCATGTGGGAGAGTGCTATTGGGTTTATGCCTTGCTTGCCACTCATTTCCATAGTCTGCTCTAGGTCAATATGAAAAGTATACTTGACTAGATAGGCCTTTGATCTGAACCTGCATCATTCTGAAGAATTTTTTTTATCACACAAGTATATATCCCTTATGATAGATTTCATAATCTTGGACAATATTTATTAGGAATAATATAATATACAATCCCAATATATCAAAGAGTGTCAGGCTGGTGACAATTGCTTTATGCTATTATGTGAATGAGAAAGCATTAATATATTTGTTGTCCTAGTTTATCTTTAGTATTCCCAACCTTCAACCTTCATTTTCTTCATTCATTGCTGCAGCAGGACTACATTCTTAAATAAACATTATTTAGATATGCAAGAACACGGTGTTGAAGAGGAATTTTGGCTTGCTATAAGCAGATTACCTTTATTTATATATACTTCAGAATCCTAATTTCCACAGGATTTTCATCAGCAGAACAGATGTTACAATGTATGAGAGCAGATAGATCTGAACAACAGGAATCATATAAAAGAGAGTTGGAACAAGATAGGACAGGAACAAGATGGAATCTCTAGTACCATACAGTCTCTTACACCATTATAACAAGATTTGGGGATTATGGTTTTCATCCAGCTCTGATTGCAGCTACATTAGTCCTGTTTGCATAAAATAAATTGCAAGACCAAAAAGTTCCCAACATAATAGGTAAAGGTAAAGGTTCCCCTGCACATTTGTGCTAGTTGTTTCCGACTCTAGGTGCCGATGCTCATCTCCGTTTCAAAGCTGAAGAGCCAGCACTTGTCCGAGGACATGTCCGTGGTCATGTGGCCAGCATGACTAGATGCCAAAGGCACACAGAACGCTGTTACCTTCCCACCGTAGTGGTCCCTATTTTTCTACTTGCATTTTTACGTGCTTTTGAACTGCTAGGTTGGCAGAAGCTGGGCCAAGCAAATGGGAACATGGTAGAAACTGTGAAGCTGAACAGAGAAGTAGAGCAATGAGAAGGTCTCTCCTTTCCTCTTCCACATACGGTCTTCCCTAAAGAGTTACCATCGCTGTACCCCCTTCACTGCATCCATAAAATCTTCTCCTTGGGAGGTTACACCTCTTCCAGTCACCTTCAGAGACAGCTATTATATCTCCTCTGCCTCAGAAAGTGGCTGCAGTATCCCTTTAAAAAGAAAAGAAATGAAATGAAATGTCAAATATTGCCTTTTGACTTATATATCAAAATAAAACTGCAACATAAACAGCATCATGGGATAATGCATACCTCCCCTTCCAGATACTGCTTTTTGGATACTTGAGCCCTTGGGAGTACTGAAATACTTTTGATATTCCGGTATCAAAACATGATATTTTTATTCTGTTTCTAAAAATAATGCATTAAAAAAAACAGCAAACAGAAGGTTTGGTTTATAATACAAACAAAATTGTTACATTTTGAATGGGTTGTAAGTACCTGATTCTTTGCCTTTTTACTCATCCTTGTTTTAAAAAAAAAGAAGAAGAAACTGGAAAAAATCTGCAAATCCATTTGGTAACCAGCTGCACCTCTGTACAGAACAGATAACAACCTGTATAAGCCAGGCTTTGCAGTGAATCGGTGCTGATAGGCCTGAATCTCATAGCTTTTTAAAAATGCTAATGACAAGAAGCATTTCCAAAGCCAAAATGCTCTTGTAGATCTGTCTACTTCTATTATGACTGATATTTGCTTGTAAGTACATAGAACACTTATTCACTGTGCCTTATCTTCCATGGTGCAGCATGCTGACCTACATACCATTCAGCACAATATGATGCACAAACATCTTCTATATAATTTTTCATTTTCGACTTAAAAACAGTAGAGGCAAAATAGGATTGCTGCAAATCTAACAAAGAGATGGCATTATTTCCAAATAAAAATGTGCATTTTTCCAAAGAATTTATTTGTCTAGCAGCATGAAGTTCATCCATAGCAATGCGTGAAAAAGAGTGTTGAATTGCGATTAGGGAGGAAAAACTCAGGAACAAGAACAAACTGCAGCTTTTAGACTTACACGAAATAATTAAGCTTAACTTATTACTTGTCACAATGAAAAGTTCATCCTTTTCTGAAGCATCTTTTTTTGCAATGTCACTAAATGCTGCTAATAGAAGAATGCTAAAATAAATATGATAACAGCAATAAAAATGAAGGATAAAACTTAGGAAGGGAGCTGAAATGATAGCTTATTACCTATATTATATAAAAGAATACACAGATAGAACTCTATCATTTTTATCATTGCTGAAATATCTACTCTGCTGTGTGGTTCTCATCTCTATAACAAAGGAAATGAATACGTCAGGTCTTGCTGTTTATAAACAGAAGTTGATGCCAACTTTTCCCAATCTCATGATTCTACTGGTGCAGCAGTAGGATTCAAGTTCTTTCCCCAGATGCCAAATTTCCTTTGAGGAAAATTGCTAAGGAAGTAACAACCTTCAGGCTAAATAGACTCTGCGTTCTGCTTGGCTGGCCTGGTGTCTCCATAAGCTGGATGTGGCCCTACACGACAGCAAATGAATGGCAGCATCAGGGAATGTAGTGCAGTGGAAGTATAGGCATGTTTGTTTGTTTGTTTACTTATTGTTACTATTATTTCAGTTTTGATTCTAGGGGTATCCTGAATGGCTTACAGATAAAAATATATGTTTAGAGGAAAATGAAGATAGAAAGCAAAATCCAAGCAGCCAAAAGGCAACCGAAAGAATCTCCATTCTGGCCCAGCAACTGGGATGAAGACCAGACATTAAACAATTTAGGAACAGTCAAAGGAGTGGGAACAATACAAATCTATGGATGTCATTCCATTAGACCAGACATGTCAAACACAAGGCCCAGGGGCCGGATCCGGCCCATGAAGTGGTTTCATGTGGCCCACAAAGCCACCCTGGAAACAGTGAGGGAACGGCCCCTGGTGCCTTGGCCCTGACCCAGAGACCCTCCTTCTGCCAGAGACCCTCAGATCTGTCCCACTCCTGCCCAGGCCCCCATAGGCACCCTTGATGCCAATGATGTAGAGCTGGCCATGCCCACCCAGTAGGCCATACACACTCTAGCCACGCCCACCCAGTAGGCCATGCCCACCCTGGCCACACCTACCCAGCCCCCTGAGGGCAACCGCAATGCTAATGCAGCCCTCAATGAAATTGAGTTTGACACCCCTGCATTAGACAGTAACTTTACTGTGAAGACACACTTTCTGACCTGAACTTAGTGATCTGACCAAAAAAGGAACAAGCCAAGTAGCAACCAATGCAGCTTGTGGAGCAGTGTGAACACATGCATGTTCTCCCGCACACACACATCACTGCCTTCATCACTACATATCACTATAGATTCTGTATGTAAAAGTTGAACTAGAGAAAACATCAAATCTGTGACTCCATATAAAGGAGGAACTTAGAGATTGACCTTTGCTTGCCCATCAATACAGGTGGAACCAGCTTTGAAGCAGAAAAATCAGGTTCTAGACCTGACCAGGTCTAGATAATCCTCTCCCCAAGGATCTTTTGGAACTGAAGCCTGATCATCTCTCTACTACCTTTCCCAGAAGGACAAAGTTGGAGACCAGATGAAAATTATCCAGAATGGTTGGATCCAGCAATAAGCTTTTAAGAAGTGGCACACTATACTACCTTTAAGGGTGAAGGGACAATTGCCTCCCACAGAGACTCAGATACCTGTGCGTGGGTCCAACAATAGGTTTCTTCCAGGAGCCCTTAACCATCCAAGAGAAGCCTGTATCTATCAAATACATGGCCAAGCTTACTGACTGGAGGATCCTGTTCACTTCCTTATGAGTTATTGGAGTAACTAGAGTAATTGAAGTTCCTCATGAACTGGTGATATCCATGGGAAGCTACTTGTCATCTGGAAGTCTTACCAACTGTACAAATTTATCCACCAAACAGTGAAACTATTCCTCACAGAACCTTGCAGCTAGTCTTGTAATCCAATCATTCTCAATGTGATAGATCATTTTAAAGGACCACCAAGCATCTATTGCAAGATACAATAAAGCCAGAGAAATAATGCTTAGCCACCTTTATTTCCATAATGATGATTATCCATTTAGTTGACTCTGATTCTTGGTGATTTTCTGGGCCAAGTCTTTCCACATTTTCTGATCTTGCACTATTTCTTTGAGTTTTTCTATGTTGTGTCAGCTTTGATAGTGTCCAGCCACGGTGTTCTTTGACAGCCTGGTTTCCTTGTTTTCTCCCCTGCATGACATGGCCAAGTAAGTGACATGCAGTTTTGTTATTTTGCCTTCAAGTGAGATGTCAGATATTATGCACTCCAGTACTTGCCTGTTAGTCACCTTTGTAACCCCTTATATGGGTAATTACCTATACTTGGTTGGATTCACTCTTCTTCCTCCATCCAAGATGCTTAGAGTATGTTGCTCAAACAAGCCCATTCTCCCTCAAAATAGGATGACACTAGTAAGACTAGAGAGAGATCTGATAAAGGCAATAGATTGACAATAATGTCCTCTAAAACCAGATCATATTGCAATTGATCTGAAATAAAAACAAGTCTAGTGTATGGGCCTTAGTGTGTGATGGGCTCATAATGATTTGGAACACCCCATGGTTTCTATGAAAGACACAAAATCCTGAGCTTAACACTTGCAGGAGGCAGATTTAAATCCCCAAGCATCACTAATCTTGGAGTTTCTATCGTCAGCGTACCAATGAAATCCAGCAATTAAGGCAGGGGTGATGCTGGACAACAGAGAAGCCAGTATACCAGTAGCAACCCAACTGTTCCCTAAAACCCATCTTCAGCCAGAAGGCCTCACACACAGTTATCTATACAGTAGAGCATAGTCTCTGAAAGCACACAATTATTCATCAATTACAAGTGCCACTCCATATCCCTATTCTACAGTCTCCAGTAGTGCTAGATTCAAAACTCTGATGGGCATATTTCTAAAAAAGGAAAACCTCTCTTAGACTTCCCAGGTCTTGGAAACATAAGAGATACAATAACTATTATTGGTATATTATCTATTCCAGAGGTGCCCAAAAGGTTCTATGGAGAGAGTATTTCCCCAGAATGGAGGGGGCATGGTTTTGTGTGCTGCCTACATCCTGTGGATGGGACTGCTTGTTTGTATAGACCGGTTGCTGGTATGTCGCGGCCCAGTACTGTTCCACAGACCAGGAGTTGGTGACCCCTGATCTATTCTATAAACTATAATTGATAAACCACGTTTTGGAATCATGGTGCAGATCCAAATTCTTCTTCCAAGGAACATGATGGGGAAAAGGAAGACATGGAGGGCTGCAGCATTTTTACATTTAGGATCTAACTTCAGTCAGGGAATAATTTGAGCAGAACTATGCTTTCTTCTAGGGACGCGGTGGCTCAGTGGGTTAGGACGCTGAGCTTGTTGATCAGAAGGTCGGCAGTTTGGCGGGTCAAATCCCTAGTGCCGCGTAACAGAGTGAGCGCCTGTTACTCGTCCCAGCTTTTGCCAACCTAGCAGTTCGAAAGCACGTAAAAATGCAAGTAGAAAAATAGGGACCACTACGGTGGGAAGGTAACAGCGTTCTGTGTGCCTTTGGCGTCCAGTCATGCCAGCCACATGACCATGGAGACATCCTCGGACAAGCGCTGGCTCTTCGGCTTTGAAACGGAGATGAGCACCGGCCCCTAGAGTCGGAAACGACTAGCACGCATGTGTGGGGGAACCTTTAGCTTTACCTTTACCTTTACCTTATGCTTTCTTCTGAATAACTGATTGGATGACCTTTGGTCAGTTGTTCTTCTCAGCCCAACCTCATAACTTCCTTGTGGAAGAATTCTGAAGGAGGAAAGCTAAATATGCCTCCTTCTATTCCCTGAAAAAAGGCAGGGTGGCAATTTAATAAAAGAAATAAAACAAAAGAAACATCAGTGGACAAATACTGTTTAGCACAGTGTTTTTCAGACTTGGCAACTTTAAGATGTGTGGATTTCAAAACCCACAATTCTCCAGTCAACTTGCTGGCTGGTGAATTCTGGGCATTGGAGTTCACACATAATAAGGTTGCCAAATTTGAAAAACACTGGTTCAACAAGGCAAGTTAGCAAAAATAAGCATGGGATACCTTTCTTGTTAGATAACAAGCCTGTTATTTTAGCAAAGGGATGCTGACTGCATCATTCTAGGAGAAGGTATAAAATGGGACATGATCCCAGGCAGCTCTGAGGTCTTTTTTAAAAATGACAGAGCTCCACCAAGTCAGAATCCAGCATCTACACTTCAATAAATACATTATAACCCATTCTCATTGTGGGTATACAATCTGCCCTAAAATTCTCAAAATACTGAACCTTGTAGTTGTGGTATCACATTACTCTCCCCCCTCCCCCCCTAATACTGGGCTTTACGTTATTTTTCTTTACTATTGTTAGTGATTATCTGTGCAATCCTATATGTAATTATTTAAAAAGAAGTCTTAGTCTCAGCTATCTTTCTATTATTTTAGAAGTAGTAATCTAACATATCCATATAGTTTTTGTATAAGATTGTACCCTCATCTTGGACATACATGTTGGGACTTTGCAAGATTCATCCTGGGGGCTGAATTCATACATCTTTCTAAGTATTCTTTTTTTAGACAGGGTTTATCAAATGAATCACAACTGGCTGAATTCAAGCCATAAAAAAGATGGGCACAATAGCTGATCCAGAGCAAACAGAATACATCATGAAATAGTATGATATATGAATCCTGATGATGTGGTTTCTTTGGAGTCTCTCTGTACAGGAAAGCTGTTTTTCTGCTAGCCATATTTAGGCATTTAGCCACTTTCCTCCCCATTTCTCATTTGTACTTTTATTCTCCCCTCCCCCCCCTTTTTGCTTCCTGTACGAAGAAAATCAACCTATTTAAACACCAGATCAGTTTGTTCCAACCCCACTTCTTCCTCTCTTGGATCCCTATGCTATCATCTGTGAGTCACAGCCCTCCTTTTCATTCCAGTAGTTTGCTTCTTAGAATGAATTGTGTGTGGAGAACTGATAAGCACTTGCAAGCCGAAAAGTGTTCCGTTACGATTAATAATTATTTCCCACTTGGTAATCACAGTCCTGGTGCTAGTGAAAAGGCCTAGATGCCTTAAAAGTTCAAAATAGTGTGTTTGTTTGTTTGTTCTTAAGGTGTGCTTTGAAGGCTCACTCACTCTAATGATAGATCTCCCTTCAAGATTGCTATAAAGGCATCCTGTTCTTTCATTTCTATTAGCTGTTAAGTGAGAAAGGGAGATTTTCACCCACGCAAAATGCTATAGGTTGGGCTTTTTAATGGTTTGTGTATATATCATTTCCTGAAGAAGCACGCAGCTAGCATTATTCTCCGGACTTACAATGTGTAACCATTTAGTGCTGAAAGAAAAAAATAATGTGAATTGACTTAATAATATGAAAGCTTCTGAACTACAGACTGTGTATTCCAAGTAGATGTTTATTTTATTTTATGTTTTTACATAGGACAGATGCATAATTTCCTGGGTAACATTGCACTCAGTGCTAGAAATAAAAATGAAATGTTACATTTTTTGGATTGTACTGGAAAAAAGACTACGTATTAAATGTTCATAATCAGTGAAGGCACAATCCATTTCTGCCATGCATAACTAATTTAACTAATATAGAACGGAAAACAGGATACTATTATAAAAGCATTTCAAGTAACAACTATAATGAAGCTGACAAATAGGGTCTTCTGAAGATACATCCAGTCAAATAAAATAATGTGAGCTCCCTGCATGGAATTTTATTTCAACATCACTGTTGCATCTGCAAAATGGGGATGTTTGTGTCCTACTTGACTAAAATAGATCATCTCCCTCAAGTGTGGTATAATTGCAATCATTATAACAGCCTGAAGCAGAAGGAGAACTGTGTGTGTGTGTGTGCACGCGCGCGTGCATGCACACATGCACACACAAGACCATCCCGTTGACTCTGAAAGAATAGCTCCCTTTGGCTTCACTACACCTGATTTTTTTTCTTCAAGCTGGTTGCAAGAATTGAAAGTTTGCCTTTTTCAATACTCACTCCACACCTTTTATTTCCTTTTTTATTTTTAAAATCAGTAATGAAATACATTAGCTGGCTGAACAATGTACACTGCTTTGCAATCATTAGAGTCCCTCATTATTAATCTAACGAACATTTTCATGGCATAGAATGTATGAGTTCAAAAGTATCTTATGGAGCATATAATTCAACTATCTGCTTTATACAAGAATTCTGGTCCATTTGAAAACTTCCCAGGAGATAAGGGAAAATACAATCTGTTGTGTACTGGGTTCGTTGCGCAGGAATGAAGATGAGACGAGTGAGTTCAGCAAAGATCATGGTTTATTGCTTGCAGGATCTGAACTAAGTAACAGGGCTGCAGATGCAGCAATTTATATCCTGGCCTCTAGGCGGCGGCCAATAGGTTTGAAGCAACCCATTGCCACCCTAGAGACGACCAATAGCGGTGCTGGAGATGGGTTGTCTGAGGAGCTGGGAGCCGTTAGCCAGGTTCCCTGCTCAAACAGTCTTCCAGCATTTACCACGTGGTGTTCCCTTAACAAAGCAAGCCCAATACATTACACAATCTAAGTCAGGTCAGGGGTCTCCAACTTATGGGCCATGGGGCTCTAGTGAGCTGTGAGGGGATTGCAGCCAGGCCACAGAAAAGGCTAGTGAGTGTGCATGCACACACACACGTTCACTTGTGCAAATGGAGCTGCGTGTGCGCGCTTGCCGGCCACTCATGCAAAACCATCCGCTCTCCTCTCCTCCACCAGTCCACAAAGCCATTGTGGACATCAAGTACATTGGAGTACTTGATCTAAGTGAATCCTTCCATTGCTTAATAACTGTTATCATCAGGAAATTCTTCCTAAACCTCATTCTGAATATACTACCTTTTCATTTCAAATTATTGGTCATTATGCTGCCCTGTCTGCATCAAGAACAAATCTACTTCCTCTTGTAACTTGAAACTGAAAGAAATGAAATTTTAATTTTGGGAATTGAAGATTTGAACCTTTATGATTATAGAAATATTGTATATTATTGTTAATTTTAGAGTAAGAAGTTAATGTATTTTATATTTGTATCTCTACCAAAGAAAGTCGAAAGTTACTCTTTTATATTTTCTTTCTTTTTCCTCCTTTTCAGCATTCCTAATTTTCCCCTCTTTTGTCTTTTATTTTTCAAATACTTTATTTGAATACTAATACTAATACTAATAAAATACTAATATTTTATCTTTGAAACTTAATAAAAATTTAATGGAAAAAAATTATTGGCCAGTAAACAATGACATTCAAGAAGTAGCTATTGGTGGTGATAAGAAATCCTGATATCTGTTTAATGTATACTGAATAGTCTCAAACCCTCCAAATAGTTTAGCTCAGGGGGGGGGGGTTCTGTGATATTAGTTAGTCTCTCCTTCCTTCCTTCCTTCCTTCCTTCCTTCCTTCCTTCCTTCCTTCCTTCCTTCCTTCCTTCCTCCCTCCCTCCCTCCCTCCCTCCCTTCCTCCCTTCCTCCTTCTTTCTTTCTTTCTTTCTTTCTTTCTTTCTTTCTTTCCAACCTTCTGCCAGATTTTCCATTGGCTTTACTTTTTGGAAGCCACAAGTGAAGGTGCAAATGACAATCACATGACCCAGAATGCTGCAACCATAGTCATTGCAAGCCAGTTGCCAAGCACCTATATCATGATCACATAACAAGAATGATGCTGCAGTGGCCATACAAGAAACAGTTATATGTCTCCTGATCACTGCCATCCTAGTTTCAAATAGTCACCAAACAAGTGGTCATTAACATGGACTAGCTGTTCTCAGAAAATGGTAAGTGGTCCCTATTGGGGAAAGGGGAAACAGAAAGTATGTATTTGCCCCATGACTAAGAACTAGTTTCTGAATACAAGGATGCCAGGATGCCTTTAAATGATTGGTTTTACTGTCTGAATGCATTGAGATACGTCTCAGCAATAATTGGATTGCTATTTTCATAACACTATAGGAAAATACAGGGATGTCAAAAAGAAATGAATATGTCTCATGCAATTCATTGACTCTTATATCCATGCTCTAAATGAACTCACAAGTATTTTTTAAAGGCCCACAAAGTGATTGGACGGCAAAAGATTTTATTTGGAAATCTCCTGCCCATCAATGATTGTCTTTAAGGAAATAATGTGGAATGTGAGCCTTGTATAAAACCCTAGGCTTTGAAATATTTTTTTATTATTATTTTTAAATATTAGTGTGTAAAGTACACTAGGAGGAAATTTGTCCTTGCAGAAATCTGGATTCTGAGCCATATATAATATATATGGCTTGTTACAATAAGCTGGAAGTTTACTCGAATTTTCAGTCTCTGATATTGCTGATTTGCAACACCTGTAGATTGTAAGTTAATAGATATTTTTTAAAAAGTCTTGTTTTAAAAATGATGCATTTTATATGTGAAGTATATGAATACCTTTCAATCAACTAAATTTAGTCCTTTCATCATAAAAGAAAGAGTAATTTGATAAGTAGATATATTAATATAAACAAGGATCACAGTATATGAATTATTACTTTTTCACCTTGGTAACTTTAAGATACATAAATTTCAGAATTCTAATATAACATATAGAAAATGTTTATTATGTAAAAAAACATCCTCCTGGTTAGCATCATAAAACCAGCAACAGAATTATAGACTTTTTGTTTAATTTACCAGAAGACCTCCCATCTCATGATTCCATTTCCATATGCGCAAGCACAATTCTATTTTAATTAATTATGGCTATCATTTCTGGGTTGCAAAAATGTGGTCAGCCATTAGATGATAGCAAAGAAAAACAGAAAACTCAAATGCTTTACTGTCACCTTGTGGTCATCTGGAATTTTGCAACATAAATACTTGAACCCATTAAAAAAACTACCTAAAAAGCCATTCTACCTTAATTCTGTTCATATTTGCTAATTTACATTTACATGAGAGTAACTTTTATTTATTCAATGTGTTTGTTCCTAAATAGGCATGTGTAGGATTGCAATGTTAAACATCTGTTTATGGGAAATTGGCATTTCAAATCTAAACTTGTATTCTGAAGAATGTTTATCATAGGACAGCATAAACTTTATATCAATTTGTTAAACAAGAAATCTCTTTCCATAAACATTCATAGAATGTATCCAACCAGCAGACCAACACCAATGGAAATGCATCTTTGTTTGCTGTACGAAATTGTTGCTAAGAGCAAATGTAAAATTGTTATTGTGGCAGCAACTGACTGAGGCAACATACTGTTTTTGTGTGTACAGTCAAACTGACAAAACAAATGTGGAGGGTTATAAAGGAAACAAGTGCATCAAAGCAAGCTCTTACAATAGTTTTATAGGCATACATTTACACATTTGCCAATAAAGGAAAGAATGCAACACAAACTTAGGGAGAAATCAGAAGTATTTCAGAGTGAATAAATATGAGTTCTAGCTCTATGTATTATTTACCATTGTCTTTTTTTACATATAGAATATTTGTTTATTTTTACATAGAGCTAATGTCAACTTTGAAAATGGCTGTGGCCATTTTCCCTATTCATTTTTGGTTGATACATTGAAGGGGGGAGGAGGGATTGCCAGGTGCTTCGCTAGTCAAAATAATCTTTTGTCCCATGGGAACCAAGGTCATCGGCTGCTCCTGAGACTGCTGGCTGGACGTTTTATGCAAAGCCCGCAAAGATGTATTGGAGAACATAGTTGTTTGCATAGTTTTAGAGGTGGGATTTCTTAACTTTGTATTGGGGAATTGTTACATGTGTCTTCAGACTTGGTTTCACTTTTGATGTGCTGATACTTTGTAACTAATACACATATTCTTTGAGGAATTTCCAAGCCTCAGAGTTCTGCTTTATTTGTCTCTGTCTGTCGGAAACTTGACAACTAATTCCTGAGTAAGAAAGGTCAGGACAATTTCAATGAAAGAGAATATATGTAACTCAGGGTTGAACTGTGGCATTCTTGGTTCTCTCTGAGATTGGTTATTTGCTTGCAAGTATTTCACACCTAACTAGGTAATGACATCAGTGTAAGTGAATGTGGAGTTTTGCTGTTTATATACAGTAGCCTGCCTTGCCAGTTTTGGTGGAGTTGTGGTTTTCTACTTGGTACTTCCTTAAGATTTTTTCTGCTTGATTGTTTGTCTAGGTGTCTGGCTGCTAGCTCCTGTTTCCTTCCTATTTTTTATTGTCTCCTTTGAATGGTGTGTATATATGTGCGGTTGTTTTTTTCTATTTTCAAATTACCTGGCTTCCAGGAATTCCTTAGCAAAATTAGCGATTTTGGATTTAGCTTTGTCTAGGGATGGTCATAGTTTTCCAGTTGGATTATGGTTAAGTTTGTCCATGTGTTGTGAGATTAAGGAATTTTCATTGTGTCTTCTGACAGCTAGCTGCTATTGTCTGCCTGTCAGTCCTACATTGCAGATGTTATAGTTCTTACACTGATGACTTATTTTTTTTCTTTTTCTTGGGCTATTGGATCTTTTGGTTAACTTGGATGGCTTTAGTTAGTTTGTGTGCTGTAGTGATGCCTTAGAAGCAACATTTTCACAATTTGCCACAGAGACATAAAAAAGGCAGGCAATCACACCACAGTCCAAAAGAAAACAAAAGCAAAAGACATCAATGGTCATATAGAAATGAACTATATTCACAATAGTCATATAGAAATAAACCAAAGAGATAAGAAAAAGTTAAGAAGCAAACCCAAAAGACCAGAACACATTCCCTCTAGCAGCCTACACCTAGATAAGTAGGGATTAATGCATACAAACAATCAAATAAAAAACAATACCTTAATCAAGAAACTACCAAGGAGAAAATTACACCTCACCAACACCGGCAGGGTAAGTTACTACATATAAACAGGGAATAAACACTCACACTTGCTAACCTAGTTAAGTAATGAAATGTCTGCAAACAAACAACAGAGTTCAGACAGCAAAGAATAACAGTTACTTTGAGTGGACAAATAAACAAATATTTATTTTCTTCCATCTGAAGCTTTCATATGAGAAAGAACTGTAAAACATAAAATTAGAAACTACTTATACAAAGAATACATCTCTTGCTAGCAGTAGAAAATATAAATAGTATGTGTTTAAGTAATGAGTTTTCTAATGCAGGAATTCAGGTAGAAACTTGCATATTTCCAGAACTGCTTTTGTCTTGGAGATTAACGTTACATCAGAGAAGAAATCCTTATACATCAGTTTATTTCCTTTTACACACACACACATATATATATATATTGACATTACATACTTTCTTATGATGGTGTGTGTCTTTTTAGAACTTCAAGAGGTTATCCTGGAAGGAATTTATACTTTCATTCTGCACTATGAAAGTCATAGGTATTCCTTAACTGAGGAACCTGATTTACTGCTTTGACAAATGCAGAACTTGCATGGAAAGAATCTATCTTATTTTGAAGAAAGAGCACAAATTGTTTTCTGATTGTATATTGTAATGATCAGCTACACTCAAATATCTACATGTCCTATATCCAGTGGGCAAAAAGCATACAGATGTATAGTTTGCATTTATGCACTATGGGGACATACTTGAATCTCATTAAAAAATGTCACTCAAGACATCTGGTCAGCTGTCCTAATCCATATTGGGGTTTTTAGACTATTGCTATGCCCCCAATATGTTTTAAACATTGCCAATATGCTTTCTCAGCAGTAACAGCAGCATGTCCCTTTTGGTTTCACAGCCCACCCCAGTGCTGGTTTTTATCACGTCACGTACTAGGCAAAATGAAAAGCCACATACTGTATCTCGTGTATCTGGCTAATAATATTGGTTGAACAAACCTTGTGTGATTAGGAACAGGGATGAATTGGCTTGGGGTCCAGTTCATCTTATGGACCGCAAAAGATTCAGCTGTCACTTGTGCCATGCAGCAGATGGACAGTTTGCATCCGATTGACAGTCCAGCGCCAAAGCCTTTAGAAGCTTTGGCAGCCCATTTGCCATCAGGCAGCAGACTTTGATGTCCTGCAGATGGTGGCCTCAGCCATCTTGCATTTGTGTCGTTGTGTCTGGTGCTGTTGTGCCTTCATTCCAATCACAGGAATTTTGCCGGTTCTGTCTCACTGCCTTTGGAACAGCCACACAACAACTGCACTAAAAAAATAAATAAAAGGGAGATACTTCTGTTTAAAATCCCTAATTGATGGATTTCAGAGGCTGGAAATAAATAAACAAATAAACACACATGCACGCACACACGCACATACAATGCATACCTATATTTATATTCCATATTATAAACATTTTAAGCCATTTGTTGCTTCTATTACATTAAAAATCCCAGGAATGGCTGTCAGAAACAACATAATAAAGCTTTATTTTTTTCAGTCTCCATCTAGAACCTGATAAATCTGCCCTTTCCTGAACAAATAACTGGATAATCACCAATCCCATTTTTGTGTGAATTAGACTAATACAGCTTTCCTTGCATTTGTTTCATTCTACCTAGCTTACAGTGCAGAACAAAAGATTTTATTTCAGTGGGTTCAAGCTAATCTTGGTCCATGAATAGCCTAGAGTAATCTGTTAGTATTAGAAGCCGTGACTGGAGATCTCCCAGAATTGCTGTTTTCACATTTGGTCAGGTTAGGTAGGAATTCTGACTGGCACAATTAGGAAAGAGCCATGTCAGTGAATCACAGAAAAGACTATGGTTTTCTCTTCTAGGTAGGATCAGCCCAGAATTTTCCACCCTTTTTTGCCATCTACCAAATTCCATTAAAAAAAAACCCTCTCTGAAGGAAGGAAGGAAGGAAGGAAGGAAGGAAGGAAGGAAGGAAGGAAGGAAGGAAGGAAGGAAGGAAATATATTCAGAGGTGTGTGATTTTCAGGTGCTTTAAGGTAATGAAAAATATTTTGTAGGAAAAATAGATGTATAAATTGTCAATTAATGCACACTGCTTACAGCCAGCAAACAGGGGGAAAAATAAACAGTTAATTAGGGGCTTTTTGAATCATTGTTATATATACGATGCATCATTTGCAGGTGCTACAATGGTGAAAGATAACCATTATAATTACCAGTATTCAAAGATTCATATTTTTCCCTATGTAATTGATTTAGGATTATCAGTTTTCTTGTGGTTATACAAAAGGCCTGTCAAGGTATTTCACACGTGTTTGGCTCATGCGTGTTCCAAAAACAAGTCAAACGCTGTTATTTTTTTCCCTGAAGCATAGCTGAAGGTATTGTGCAGAAAACAGGCCAAGTTTTACCTGTTCCTTGCCTTAATTAAATTGCATTACATATTTTTCTTATTTTTCCTCTCTTGCTCTTTTCCTACCATCCTCTTCCTCTTCCTACTTTTCCTCTCTATCTGTCAGTCAGTCTCTCCCCTTTCTCTCTGTTTCTCTCTTTCTTTGTTAAAATACATCTGTGATTGTTGACTGCCCCCAGATTATATCTAAGTGAGGAGTGGGAGTACTTGCACCTGGTACAGTATATGTCGTTTAACAATACATATCATTACATTATTTACAGCTCATTTTGTGTTATTCAATAGTAAACTGCACATTAACCCTTGGAGAGCCTGCACAGAGATATTCGTGCTCCCCATAAAGAGCTGCCCCCCTCCCTGCTCTTTCCTTTACAGCCCAGAGAAAGATGAAAGGAAGAACATCTATAGCTGAGTTCATAAACAGGGCAGCCTGTTCATTACAACCAGGAGAGTTACCTGGGCTGCTGAATTTCTCTCACAGGAAATCTGTTTCATAATGATATTCTTTAGCATGCCCCACTTGTACTTCTGCTGATAACACAGGTTACAAAAGGGACTTGGCACCAGAGTCAATTAATGTCCTGGCTTTTTAACCTCTTTTATTGGAATACATTCGGCACTGTGGGGACCTCACTATTATGTTGCTGGCAATACAAGGACCCTAGTGATGCAATTTCATACAATCTGAGCCTTGTCTTTAGTTCAGAGAAATAACACATCATGATCTGGCCTCATTAGGCCTGACTCAGCAGCCTCACTTCCACAGGGCAAGGCTGCAATCTGAGTTGAAAAAGCAAAAGAACTAGTCTTTTCTTCCTTGTTATCTGTGTCCCTCACTTGACCAGATATGGTAGATTTTCTTCGAGGTTTCATCTCTGAACCAGAATACAATTCTAGCTCAGCACAAGCTTACACAGAAAGGCATATAGCGAAGAAGATGGCTGCCTATATTCTCCTAGAAGATAGAATATAACAATTATTTCCCTCAGCAAAGTGGATGGGGGATTTTTATCTCTTTTAGGGAAATAAAAATCTGCACCAGTGCAATGATTGTACCATTAGACATTCCATAATTTATTATTTTCCTTCATTCAGAGAAAAATGAATTTAAAGTACCATTTTAGTTCTTTGAAAAAGGCTTTTGCAATTAAAATAACAAAAAAAATATCAGTGGTAGATTCCTATTCTAAGCAAATCCTGAACTCTAAACTACAAGTGTTTTCAGGAGGAGGTGAAAGAAGTGATAGAGGAATCTGAGAGAATTATAAATTGAAAAGAGCAATATCTGAACGCCCAATAAAATTGCATGAATGAGGCTGGATGATTGTATGGCCATAACCATTTGGAGTATTACAAAAAGTGGGAATGTGGAAATAAGTCTTAAATTGAACTGGAAAATGTTTACTGCTGGAGCAGGAAGGGGAAAAGATTGGTAAGATAATATTTACAACATTTTCAAACATTTCTTTCAATGTATGATATAATGACTTGTCTCTAAAAGTAGCATTCTCTTCATTGATGTGTAGCGGCAACCTCACTGACTCCAATTATTTCTCAAACACATGGCTCACCATTATACCATTTGTAAAAAATTTGCACAGATTGCACAATAGAGAGTGTATTAATGGCATAGCAAATACAGAAAGAGACAAGGAATCCATATGGCTATTCATAACCTTTAAATACTCACCAATATCTGTGTTGCTGAATTAATCAGTCTCATGATTATCAGCATTTTAGCTGCATTTTGTTAGTAATTAGCTTGATAAATTAGCATCTGCAATATAAAACTTGACATCTCATTGTTGTTTCCGCTTTATGCTAACTGCAGAAAAAAGATTGCAGTCTACTTGATAATAAAATTATCATTTCTCATATAATATAAATAGATGAAACCAACCAAACTTTGACATACTGGATATTAGACGAAAAAGTATTTCCTTTATATACACTGGGCTGAGCATCATAGCCTAATAGTTCATAACACAAACTTGAGTAAACATTATTTTAAAAAATAGTATTAGAATGTTTTCAGTGTGAGCTGCTGTGCTTTGTGAGCAAAATATAAGCTCAATTAATTCCTTTTCAGTGGAAGGAGCTGGGAAAAAGCTTTAAACCAAAGGGACTGAATAAATGGCAGCTTTTAAAATTCATTTACACAAGCTGGGTTAGTTTAAGAATAAGTGAAAAACAGAACATTTCTCACTTTTATTTCTCAGACCTATATTTATAAAAGGAGCTAAGGATTTCCAACATTTTGCAAACCAATTTCAGAAAGCATTGAAAATCATCTTTAACAGATGAGCATTTGAAGGCACTCTAGATTAAAATTTTCTAACTTCCGCATTAATAGAAATCAGAACTAGGTATCTTCCTCTGAAAATGCTAAAAATATAATAATTACCCTCTACAGATGTGCTGCTATAAACGCACAATTCTCTAGCATTTTCTTCAGCCATGGTTGCCACTATAGAAAATAGGACTAATAGAAACGTCCCTATTAATCTGAACTTGCAATATTCTTTACAATATATATTACCTTTCTGCTGCCTACAACCTTCTGCCAGAATTTTTCTTTCTTCTTTTTTTTATCCCCTTCTTTCTAGGATATACTTCGGAAGGAATATACCATGAGAACAATACACAGCTGCTGCTGTATAGAGATATCTAATTGTCAATATTGTGGAATTTCTACAGCTTATTACTTGCATTCAGTCTAATTCTGGGCAAATTGCCAAACACTTCAGGGATGTTCAAGTGAGCCATAATACACGTGATTCGACATCACAGCTTTAAGATACCCAACTGTTTTCCCTCTGGCCAAGGAATGTATGTACCAATGCTACCAAGTGAAAGGAAAGAATCTGATGACAAATAAAATAAAATTTGATTTTTTTTTCAAGTGGGCTGCATTTCAAGCCCAGATGTTAGTAATGAAAGATTCAATTTAAGGATTTAAATTACAAATAAATAAAGTATGAAACAGATGTGATTTTTAAGTTCAAATTATCTAGGAAGAAAAATATCTCTGTGTATGACAAAGTAATGGGGATTGTCTTGAAAGACTGTTGAAAACAATCTGCTGTACTAGATACACCCTTAGGACAGGATTGGTTTGGAATGGGAAGGACTGGTTGAGCTCGACATTAAACAAAAATTCTGTTTAATAAAACTTTATAACCGTGATTAATCCTATGAGGCCCTAAAGGAGTTTGCAGCTTCTGATAAACACATTTTCCTTGTTTGCAATAGTAATAATATTTTGAATTGAATGGAATCTGAACAAAACATTTTTTTGAAATTGAAAAAAAGGCATCAAGAGAAAGAACTTGCCAGTACAACTTAATGTAAAAAATACAGAGTCACAAAGGAAGAAGGGACCACCCACAAAGAGAATTTTAGGCTGTATATTTAATGATATATTTTGTTGTTCTTCTATAGTGCAAAGAATAGCTTTCTCTGAAAAAAATGAAATCCTTCAATCAATTAAGAGGCAAACATGTTAGGATGCTAGCAGATCTATGAATCCAAATGATACTTACTTTATTTGCTTAAAGCTTCAGATTGGGGCAGAATGTTAAAGTGCAGTATAATTGCATGAAAAACTTACCTATAGTTTTCTGGACGTATCTAGATTCATCTCTTGCTCTCTCCAAATAAAACATAGTAGCAATTCATAGCTACCAGTACAATGATAAAAGTTGATTCTAAAAGCAGTATGGGATATAAAACTGGGAGCAGATAATGATTTCAAGTCTTTCCACTGATACACTCTTTCTACTGTTCCCAGTGCGATAAGATGTTAGTCAGCATTCAGTGGTTAAAATATTAGTCTAGGACAGGGATGTCAAACTACCGGTCCATGGGCCGGTTTCATCGTATTGAAGCCATGCCCACCCCATTGCCGGCAATGCAAAAAGAGTCGCGCTATGTTGCGACACGTCACGTGACGTGACAAGTTTGACACCCATGGCCTAGGGTGATCCTATCTCATCCATAGAAATTTTCAGGATGTCTTTGTGTCTGCTTTTTTACCTGGGTTGGCTTTCAGTATGCTTGCCTTCCAAAAGCCTGAAGAAGTAATGTTATACTGCCTTGTTTCATATAAAACCATTGGTTCAAAACTTTTCTTTCCTGCTGCCTTCTTCAACAATCTTGGTGTTTCCTTACATTTCATGGCTTGTGACATTTTTGTTTAAAGAGCTTATAGGGCAAATTCCCAAACCTAGAAATAAAATGGGCCTAGTATAAATAAAGACGTTGGCTGAATCTGATGTACTGCCACTTCCCCTAATATAAACTAACCTCTGGAATTACACTTGGAAACACCCCAGTAAGCAGTGTAGTTCTTCACTATTCAATTCAATTGCTACCTTCCTTGGCAGCCAAGGGATCTTCAGAGCGACCTCAAGTAAAATGAATTGCAGAAATCAAATAGGGGTGAATGAGGCAACTGTGATTGTTAAGTAGAGTCTCACAGGTGCAAATATGTAACACCCCTTTGGCCAGAGTTGCTCACCAATTCCACATCACAAATTGTGATTCTGTCCAGAATCAAAGATGGAATATGCCTATAATCATGAGATTTCTCTCCCCAGAATTGCTCCATTTTACTAGCATTAAACCTGCCCCTGTTCTTCCCTACTCAGATCCTAACAGTCTCCAGACACCAAGGTAGAACCACTACATCTTATGTCCAGACCAAGGTCAGGAGAGATAACTTTGCCTCTAAGTTCCAAAAAAACTTTCTTGTGAAGGCTATTCCTATTTTTCTATCTTATTCTCCAATTGCTTAAGAATTTATTCAGATAGCAAACCATTTCCACATCAGTTGGAATTTTTCTTTGGTGGTGTTTGTGTTAATTGTTGAAAGTAAAGTTGAGTTCCTTTTGTCCTGCTTTCTGTTACTACCTTTCTATCACTCTGAAGTGCAATGTTAAAAGGTTGCACATGAAGTCTTCCCCCTTGGGGAAATCCCTTTGTCCCTGGGGATTTACTAAGGCTGGATACTTAAGAGGCTTCATGCTGCTAGAAAAATGATGGTAAAATAAAAGAAAGAAAATACTCCATGGCCACTTCTTAAGTAAATGGAATGAGAAAGCCATTAAAATACTCATCTCTTTTGAAAGAATTATTCAGAAAAAATAAAAAATAAACCTAAATATGACTGACCCCTGTGTTGAGATAATCTGAATTCTTATACTGTTAGTTGTCACATCTTGCTCTGTCAAAGACTATAAGCAATGTAGTTTAAAAGATCTTGATGGAGCACTTTAAGGACAAATAAATGTATTACAGCACAAGTGGAAATGTTTCCACTGATCCTTAAGCAGGCACTCAATCATTGGAAGTTGGGTGGTATATATATTTAAAATAAAATAAAATTAATTAATGTATGCTATAATTAATATTTCTCTTTTTAATGTGATACAGTACTCAACACTGATTTCATGCTAAAATGCACAACAAACTTTCCCATGCTTGAAGTATATCTTCATCCAGCCTTGATATCAACTCAGATATAATTTTGCATGTGCAAGTCAACTAAGCCAATGGATACCACATGCTGTATAACTAGCATTTTGAATCTATATCTATGTCCTTTCCTATTTTCTAGCAGACATTGGTTGACTTATTAAGTCCAATAAGAAACACAGATTAGATTCCATAATTTTGAAGCTTTTCCATCTCTGTTTTATAGGGATTAGGAACTATCCTAATCCTTATTGACACACACTATTTTTGTTCAAAGCCTTATTTGGCAACACAGTTGAATTCCTAGCTGTAGACGTGTTTAAGCCGAACATTTTGTTCTGTGAAAGAAAATCTTTATTCTGTAAATTTACAAACATTGGGAACAGCTCACCAAGCCACAGTTTCACATTCATGGTCAAAAATCATCATAAACCACTGTCCAATCTTTACAATGTTGCATCGCTTCTACATTTCATGGAACAGCTATGTAACAAACAACTCTTAACAAAGCAGGATTTAATCATTTGTTAGTAATGTTAAATGTTTAGAGGAACCAGGCCATAAGATAAATAAAAAGTACGTGAAAAGGGTTTATTATGTTTCTATCATTTGTTTGATTGTTAAAAGGAACAATGAACAATAATAATGAGCCATCAAGTTCAGTGATAGAGCATATGCTTGGCTTACATAAAGTCCCAGATTCTGTCTCTAAATAGGGCTGAAATAAATTCCAGCCTGAACCCCTGGAGAGAATCTGATAGTGCATGACAATAATATTGTGCTACATAGAGCAAAGCAGCTTCCTTTGTTCCCATAGCAAAAGTGGTGAAATAATTATTTCATCATATCTGTTGATGGCACTCAATTTCATAATTTCTTGTTTCAAAATACACATATTGGTACATATTCTTACTTTCTACATGAAATAAATATCATAATATTTGATGCTTTCAGCCCAGTTTTAATACATTTCAAAGACCTCCAGCTTTCCATCATGTGCTAGCTATTCAGTGTTGAGGGCAGCAAGGAAGAAAGCAGATTGAGTATCTCTCTTTCTGCACTAGTGTGAGCCAGAAGCCCTGGAAAATGTTAGTTTCCCAAGACACCTTTAATTCATATAATCATTATGAATTATAATGTGAGCCAGAAGTTCTGGAAAATTGTCACAGCAGCATTCCGGGCATCAGGTGTGAGGAGAGAGAGAGGTCAACTTTCTCTTTGCTGCCCCCAGCATGAAATAGGAGGAAAGCAATATCTCTCAGTGAATTTGCTACTATTGCAGCTGCCATGATGGAACAAGAGACAAATATATTTTTTATCTCAGCCACTTGAGAAAGGGAATATAATAAATTTGATTAAGAAGTGCTAGTCAATACAATACTAAACATTTTCTTTAACTTTTGCAAGTCTTATTATTAAGGGTGATATTATGTCTTATTTTATTTTCTTGTTTAAAGACAGCCTCATAATAATACTGCAATATAGTAATGGCGTGCAATATATAAACACTTTTTTCATTCTGAAATATCTCTGTATTTCTACAGATAAAATATTGTATCTATGATTGCATAGACATATGCATCTATTATATCTGTGATATAATAACCATATAATACAGAGAGGAAACAAATTATACTTTAATATGGTAGATAAAAACGCTCTAATATAGCTCTATTTTTTTCAATAAAAAAGGTATGCTTGATAAATTCATAGTTCTTTCTATATGTCAAGTTTCAATTTTTTTATCTATAATTCAGAATTATATTTGTGTCCTTAAACTGTAATGACCCATAGTCAACTACAGGGATGGGATTGGGTGGGAGGGAGTGTAGAAATGTGCTTTATATGGCAATGCAAATTCAATCCCCTACACATTGTGTACAGCATTGCAACACAAGTACAAAGGACCAAAATATGTGTGTTTATATTACATGACTCTTCATTTGGGTGTTGTAGATAACGCATCTTACAAATGTCAAGCCAAAACAGAACTTTAATGAATTTGGTCCATATTATATTCAAAGGTTTCACTTCACCCAATTTACAGATTTATTTGAAATTTGGAACGGTTTATTGGAAAGATATCACACATCAAATATAATGGTGTACAAAGTAAATGACACAGATGTGGGTTTCCATTCCTCTTTAAGGTAAGCAATGGTAAGAAAGTACAGAAAAAGAGTAAGACACAATGAGCAGAAGAAATTAAAGTCAGGAGATGAAGAAAAGAATGAGAATCAGTTAAAATTAGTTTCACCGGTATTATATTCTATGCCTCTACTTATATCAGTTCATGCCAGCCATCTTTGTTTCCACATCCATACATCAATTCATATTTTGCTTTTCATTTTTTAAATGACACTAATTCAAACACAATATCAATCAGCATTTGGCACATATCAGTCAATATACCACCCCTGAGACCAAAAGCTAGGTTTAACACACACACACACACACACACACACACACACACACATCCCAAGAGCTGGCATCTCTAATACTGCCTTGCAAGTCAGCATATTATTGCTTATATCTCACAGATTCAGAGATACATGCTGTTTACTGACACGTGCACAACACACATGGCGATAGCAAATATTAACAGTATAAAATCTATCAATTTGGTAATTAAGGCATCTATTATATTCTAATTGCTATGTATGTTTAAATTGTCTGAGTGCATCTCTCCTGATTATACCATTCCCTGCCACACCAGAGAAAATTAAAATGAGAAGAGTCGAACTTGCAGCATTTAGGCCAGCCATAAGTCCTTTGTGTAGATTAGATAAGCTCTTATTTTTGTCAGTCAGGCAACTTTTTAGTCAAAGGAAGTGCTGCAGAGAAAGAGATGTCAAGAGCAAATACTGTTTCATTTCCTTCCTTCCTTCCTTCCTTCCTTCCTTCCTTCCTTCCTTCCTTCCTTCCTTCTTTCCTTCCTTCCTTCCTTCCCTTCCTTCCTTCTTTCCTTTCCTTCCTTCCTTCCTTCCTTCCTTCCTTCCTTCCTTCCTTCCTTCCTTCCTTCCTTCCTTCCTTCCTTCCTTCATTTCCTATGGGGCTGCCTTGGGGATTGATGCATCAGATCATGGCCCGGTTATTTATTCTAATTTTTATCTTCTCTTTCAGTGATACTGAAGATTTAGGAGATGCCCTCAATTCCCTCTTGTTTACGTGATGTTTTCAAAATAATGTAAGACACTAATGATATTTGAGAGAATTTTTTTTACTTTCCAATATGTTCTATAAAGCAGCCATATTATATTTTTTTAATGTTGATTTAAGGATCAAACTCCATTAGCCAACAACTCTGGAAACTCAAAAAACAAAATCCTATTTTTTTATTCAAAGTTAATACATCTCTATAATGGAAAGCTAGCTCGTCGGAGTTAGCTCGGGAGTTCATGGCTTCCATGACAGCCATGGGCCTGACCCAGGTTATTGAGGGCCCGACTCATGAGGGGGATCATACTCTCGACCTGGTGTTCCTGTCGGGACAGTGGTTGGCTGATCTGGGAGGGGGTTCCCCGTCCATCACCCCTCTGTCATGGTTAGATCATCACCTCCTGAGGCTGGTTTTCCGTCATGCCACCCCCCACCGCTGGGCGGCGGAACCGACCAGGTGGTTCCGCCCCAGGTGCCTAATGGACCCGGATCGGTTCCAGAGGGCGCTTGGGCCTATACCTATCACCCTTACCCACAGCCCAGTCGATGCCCTGGTGGAGGCCTGGGAAACGGCTGCCACCAGGGCACTCGACTGCGTTGTACCCATGCGACCTCTGACCCGTCGCAGATCCCGCTGGGCCCCATGGTTCTCTGTGGAGCTCCGGGAGATGAAGCATCGGAGACGAGGTCTAGAGAGCGGTTGGAGATCCAGCCGATCCGAATCCGACCGATTGCAGTTAAGAACCTTTATAAGGTCTTATCTTGCGGCGATAAGGACGGCGAGGTCTAACTACTTTGCCGCCCTTGTCGCGTCCACAGATAATCGCCCGGCCACCCTGTTTAGGGTGACTCGCTCCCTCCTTAATCAGGAGGTGAGGGAGGATCCCTTGCAGGGACGAGCCGAGGAGTTTAGTCATCATCTGGCGGACAAAATCGCTCTCAGTGGGAGCGCCTGCCTTCTGGAACCAGCTGCCGGTGGAGCTGAGAACTGCCCCCGACCTCCGATCATTCCGCCGGGGCCTGAAGACCTGGCTCTTTGAGCTCTCGGGCCCAGGCTGAGGAGAAATTTTTAATTGGGGTTTTTAAGAGTACAGGGTCAATTTAATATTTTTTAATTTGGTTTTTAACTTTTGTATGTTGGATTTTTTAATTCCCTGTAAACCGCCCTGAGTCCTCAGGGAAAGGGCGGTATATAAATGTAACTAAATAAATAAATAAATGTTTTATTTCGCCACTACTTAGAAAGGCTAAAATAAGTAATCTCTCAGCCCTACACATGAAAGTCTCATCATCAGATAAATGCAGGTGTATGTGATTTTTATTAGCAAGCTGTCAGATAAATTTATTATGCATGTAATCTCATAAATAAGAGGAAAACATTCACCTGATCATGTTATGGACATCAAAGTGGATGTTAACAGATTATATTTAATGAAATTAAAAATTCATAGACGAAAAATTTTCTGGCCTTCTAATCCGCAATAACAGCAACCAGGCACACCCCATATAAACTAGAATCCAATTCAGATATTCCTTCAGAGATCTCTCCATTTTGCTCAGTTTTTTTATTGACTCAGCCCCTCAACAAGATTTTATAACCTGGTTCTGGGTGAAGCTAGCTTCATATTTGATACAATTGATAGGTATTTTATTTATTTATTTATTTATTTATTTTGTATACCGCCCTTCTCCCGAAGGACTCAGGGCGGTGAACAGGGCAATACATATTAAAAACAAGATACAAAAATTAAAAGCAATTAAACAAACAATGCCCATGAATAAATTAGTACACATTAAAAAGTTAAAACAGATTTATAAAACCCAACCCCATCCCATCAGGCCAGGCCAGCTTGTTCAAAAAGGTAGGTTTTGAGATCGCTCAGGAAGGAGCGGAGGTCAGGCGCCATCCGGAGCTCGGCCAGAAGATGGTTCCATAAATCCGGTGCGCCCACAGAGAACGCCCTTCCCCTGGGGGCCACCAGTCGACATTCTTTGACCGGTGGCACCCTGAGGAGGCCCTCTCTGTGGGAGCGTACTGGGCGGAGGGAAGTTGACGCCGGCCGCAGGTGCTCCCCATTTTAAATATATATTCATTATATATTTATATATATGAAATATAAATTAAATATATATTTAATAAATTTCCAGTTGAAGCCATAATATTAACATATTTAACAGTGTTATATAAACTTGGTGTCAAAATTACTTCTCAAGTGAATTTTAATGGGGATTTAGAAAAGGAAACATTCAGGAGTAATCCAAACTTAAAATTCACTCTGGAAAAAAATTAGGAGAAGCTCCTCAGTGTCAGAATGAAGAATCCTGAACAGGATCAGATAATCAGAAGAATCAAAGGAAATGCTGCAGAGAAAGCAAATACTGTTAATTTTCAGATAGACTACAGAAGAAACAGACACATCAGGAATATAATGTCTGAAGTATAAGCAGACTCCCTTGGCTAAAACTGAGAAATAAGAAAGCATTTCATAGAACAATAGTTGTACCTCTCCTATCATCAGCCATTTGATGGTATAATTCAGACTTTTTAAAGATACACTGTGGAAATAAGCATATGCAATTGCCTATAACTTTATTATGAAAGACTTTATGGTCTCTTTGTTAACATAATACCTATGAAATGGGAAAAAAAACTATTGCCACAGGTAGAATCAGCAAAACCATACCTTAGATAAGATGGTGGGCAGATAGTAGTACTCTGTAGACAGTATAAAATTATATTATTTTCCTTTGGATAAGGAGCTTCTTGAATCCTGAAGAACAATCTGTTATGATCTAAGGCAATTTCATGTGTACTGATAGCATCAGCAAGCTTATAGAAATACATGCTGCCAGGTCACTTCTGGGGCATCGTAAGTCATTGTAGCAGTCATCCCCATTTGCATGACCCTTTAGCCATCCTGGCTGAGAATTCAGGGACCTATCTGAACTCCCAGTACATCTGGAGAACTTTAGACAGAAAAGATTGCTTTGATATCGCCCCAAAACAACAGGCAACATCCAAAGTTGTTGGGGACCTTTTCATGCCAAAGCATTTCTGGTACATAAGCTCTTGCCATCCATAACATTTTACAGGACTTTTATATGTACTAATTACAATGTCTCTGCACCTTTAAAAATCAATTTGGACTCCAAACTTGAAGAACTTTTGACAGGGAATCAATTGAAATTTCCTCCTCCACCACAATTCATTCATTTTTTGTTTCTCAGTAACTTGACTTTCCAATGTTTTCCCATTAACATCTTGTTAATGCTGGGCAGGTGTTTCCCAGTGCAAGGCTTTCCATTAACACTATGTCAGTGGGACAAGCACAGATGAGAGAAAGATTATTGGGAACTATAGGAAACTGGCACCATATCTGAAGCTGATCTAAAAAACAGCATGTAGTAAACATGTGCCTTTGGAAATGTCTACGACAGAAGTTGGGAGCAAATATTAGACACAATTAAACTTCTCTACAGCCACTACGTTATACAAACGTGGGTGTCAAAACAGTTCTTTCCCTACTTATTTTGTTCTATATCATATCTGAATCAGCAATTTTTAAATGCTTAGTATATCTTTAAATGCCAGTGCATAACAAGTATAGCAGGTGTTTAATTGTTGTTTAAATATCCACATTTTTCACATTTTACAATCACAATTAAAATTAAGCAATAACACCAAAGGAGTTGCGGTGCATAGCAATAATACTTACCCATATAGTGAAATTGATAAGGATCCAAAGATAACGATGCCCAGTGTGGTAACCCTGTGGTGACGGATTGCTATTCTGCTGCTAACAAGCAACCAAGAAATACTTATTTTTTCCTCTGAATTATCAGTTTGTTTCTAGCATGTGAGAACAATCACAGCCTTAAGGGAGGATACAATAGTTAGTATGGTATTAAAACACTTATAACTAATAAAAACACTAAATCATGCTAGATATGCAGCAGTGTGTCATTTCTATTTTAATAAAAAAGTACATTATTCTCTTCTCAAAATTGCAAAATTTTATTTTTTATGCATTGGCAGCACAAACAAAGGATTAAAAAAGTAATAAATCTGTGCTTTCTGGCATTGTCACTTAGGTAATTTTCTGTTCCTTGGGATTAAAAACATGGGATAGAACTATCTTAAGATGGTTTGCTATTTAAAAAAATAAAAATAAAAACCTTACATCTATTGTTTTCTATAGTTGATAGGGAAGTTTGGGGAATTGAAAAGAAACAACATTTGATTTTCATAATGTCTCTATAAGTATTATGGAGGGATCTGAAATATGACTAAAAAGTAGTTTGTGTGTCTGTTTAACAAGGAAGTAATGGTAATATATGGTAACAGAGTAATTTAAATTATGCAAACAGCAGTTTACTTTGGAAATGAGTGGTCAGACATCCTTATTATGAAGCATCATAATGAAGGTAAAATATACAATGTACATATTACAAACTGAACATGGAAGAAAATGTGTTTCGTTTCCTTCCTTCCTCCCTCCCTCCCTCCCTTCTCTAAAATGTAGGGGATGATACTTCCTTCTCCTTTACATTAGGCACTGTGGTGACACAGTAGTTAGAATGCAGTATTGCAGGCTAATTCTGCGGACTGCCAAGGGTTCAAACCTCACCAGCTCAATCTTCTGAGGTTCGTAAAATGAAGACTCAGATTATTGGGGCAATATGCTGACTGTGTAAACCACTTAGAGAAGGCTGTAAAGCACTGTGAAGCGGTATATAAGTCTAAGTGCTAATGCTATTGTAGGGAAAATTAAAGATATCCACAAATCAGTAATGGCACATTCTTCAAATACCAGCTATCCTTCCCACGCACTCAAATTCCCATTGCTCAGAATACAGAATAGGTTGGAACTAGTGTAACAACTATATATAAAAGCAACAGAATGATATGAGATATGGAAACAGATAATTTTCTAGACTTCTTAGAAATGCTAGCAATTCCAAGCATATTTAAGTTACTCATCTATGAAACTGGCCCATTAGAAATGTTTAGCTATAATATTTTATTTTCTTGATTTGCTATGCCTTGGTAAGTATTAAGTCTTTCATGCATATCACTGAATTGTTGTTACACAGAAAGGAAAATAGCTGGTTTGTGGATTTTAAAGTTAGGGCCTTGAAGAAATTGCATTCCACATGAAGCCAATTTTCAACATCTTAGACACTGCTAATAAAACAAGAGCAGAGGCTACTCAGAATACATCATGAATTAACAGGTGCAGAAAACTGGTGCAACAAAACTATATATATTTAATTCATAACCATAACATAGATCTCTGGCATATTGGAGATGAAATAAATGTAAGGATGGAGATGATAAACTCAAAATCAGGACCTCGTGTTTTGCAGAGAACTGCAATGGGTAATGTAATAGGGCTAATGTTTTTCTGATAATAAGACTATAGATGTAGGAGGATAGAAGTGGGATATTAATTTTGTCTGAAATTCTTTAACAAATTTCCAAGGTGTTGCCTTGTTAGTCAGTTGCAGCAAATATAACCAGAGTCTTGTCGCACCTTAAATTTAAAAAAAAACATAAATTTCAGGTAGAGACAAGATAGTCATGGATGCTTTATTCTGGATTACTGCAGTGAGAAGAGGAGGTGGACTCTGTAGGCTAATAGTCTCTTTAACTATAAATTGCACAATCACATTCTTTACAAGATGGACAAAGTAATGTCGACTGGGAAAGATTTGATGAGAATGTATAGTTGTAGAGAAATGGAGAATACATATGGCTGCTTTTAGGTTCATGAGACAGAACTACTAGATAATCATCATAAATAAACTGTAGGGAATCATGGGATAATTCAAGGAGCAGTGCATAAAACATTTTGAATTGAGATCATTTTAAGCTTACACAGACTCAAAGGTTCAGAGCAGGCATGTAATTTAGTTGGTTCTATTTGATTTCTGCAAAGAGTTGTTAAATATTGAGCAAGCCAAATCTCACAATTTTCCACAGTGCCTGTACAAGCCAACAGCCTTTGTCCAGGCAGAAATGGAAGGAAACCTGGGAATGTAGTCTGATAGGGATTGAACTTTGCATGTGTAGTTGAAGCCAGATTCCTAACTGGACTTTGCTCCGGGCTTTCCTTTTTTTCTTTCCTCAGCTGTCTAAAGGCTTTAGTTTAACTCTGTTGTGTGTATTGTAACATCAACACTTCATGAAACATTTGACCTCTGCTGATGCCTTATTAATAGATCTAAATGAATTTGATATCTAACTGTGGTTTATGGATGAAAATATCTTTCATTTATTTAAGTGTACTTATTTAGTTCAGTAGGGCTCTGAGCACAAAACTACAGGAGGTCAAGTATAGCCAACTGGATTGCAGATTCTGCTGCTTAACTAGTAGAGCTTTTACATCATTCTTGTAACCTAACTTTTTTATACTGGCAAGCGTGGGGAAATTAATTAAGGCAGGGGTGTCAAACTGCCGGCCCACGGGCCGATTTCATCATACTAAAACCACGCCCACCCCATTGCCAGCAATGCAAAAAGAGTCATGATACGTCGCGACACATCATGTGACATGGCAAGTTTGACAGCCGTGAAGTAAAGGAATAATTCCTGTAAGCAAAAGAAGAAATTTAGCCCAAAGTAAGATATCTGAAAATTGTTAACAATATAACTATATCTCAAATACTTTATGTAATAGAAAAACAGTTTTTTAATTATTTATTGGCATGCCCAGATTATCAACTACTGTGATATTGTTCATGAGATGCTGGGGGTTGTGGCGCAATTAGGGTCAACACATGCATATATCTATAAGATTAATTTTAAATAGCTAGTATGACAAAGTATCAGAATTAGTTTAAAGTCCAATTTTTGCTCTTAAAGTGTTCTTATATTAGTATGATCCCAAATAAACTATAGAATAAAAACCAAACATTCTGCATATTAATTTTATTTTCATATATTGTAATATGAAGACATCGCTTCTATTAATCCATGAGAAATGCTGTTAAGGCTTATACTGAAATCCATCTCATCTTTCTGAAATGATTTTTATACATGTTTTTAAGTGTTAGTATTATATTCAAATATTTCCTGTCTGAGAAGAATGTTTTTGGAAATTTTTTGGAAATTAAAATGGCAATTTTGTTTTTCCCCTCCAAATGATGGAAAGTTTATATTTGAACGGTTCTCGATGACCAGAGAAGGGGCTGCAGTTGCAAATGGCTCGCCTCTGGTGCCTGTTTGACTGGAAAGCATAAAGCAGGGGTCTTCAAACTTGGCCCTTTTATGACTTGTGGACTTCAACTCCCAGAATCCCTCAGCCAGGCATGCTGGCTGAGGAATTCTGGGAGTTGAAGTCCACAAGTCATAAAATGGCCAAGTTTGAAGACCCCTGGCATAAAGGCTCGCCATTCACTGTAAACCCATTGGCTATGCCACTGTTCTTCTTTCTTACTGTCGTATTGCTCTTTTGGAATGTGCAGTGACAACAATGAGAAGATGCGTCTGCCTCCTTATATGAAAAGCCTTTCTCTTTCTCTAGGTACTGTGGAAATCAGTTCTAGACCAAAAAGAGAATAAGGTACTGGTAGTGAGGAAGTTGGTACTCTTAGAGACAACTTATTGATGACCTTCAGAAACATGAAATGTTAACCAAATGACCTTCTTATTATGACATGGTTTATTACACTGAGCTACAGTTTGTTAACCAATTGCATAGTCTTGTGAACGTGGTTGGATACAACAGGGCATTTCAACCAGTGGTACAGGTACCACCTGTGGTACATTGGCACCTAGCAGGTGGTACGTGGCCATCCTAAAAAAGTAGCAGGGGAGGGGAATGAGCTGAACTGATGGCAGCACCGCACAAGCCTAAGCGAGAGACAAGTGGAGCTGCAGGGCTGTCAGTTCCTGTCTTTTATTTTGTCTCCAATTCTAATCTAACAAATTATTTTCATTGTCAGTTAAATATGTCTTTAATATTAGTAGTGGCTTCCCCCCGACCAGTGCCATTGTAACTTCGAACTGTCACTAAGCGAACTGTCGTAAGTCGAGGACTACCTGTACATTGCTTTTTTTCCTTTTTTTTGATCATCAAATTTTTGACACCTCGCTAGGTGACTGGTGGTACTCGGATATTGCCATATCCTAAAAGTGGTACAATGAGTGAAAAAGTTGAAAAGCCCTAGGATACAAAATGGGCAACTAATTATTTTGAAACAAATCATGATTTATCTAATAAATTAAAGAAATTGCATAACATACCAATAACCATGATTTACACACTACAGGCTTACAATTGTGGACATGAGTAAGATATCACTATCCATTCATTTCTGTGCTGAGATGATGAACTACACAACAAAAAAGCAGGAGAGCAATCTTTTAAAAGAAGGTGCATGAATGTTTAACCCAGATAAATATTTAATCCATAATCTTTCTGATGAATGTTCTTTAATGGCCAAATAACAAAAGCCATTACAAATATATCAGAGCAAACCTCCCCAAGTTCTCATCAATGTGAATCACAATGAGAGGGAAGAGAGAGAAAGTAACTAAGATGCATAGAGTGGTGTGAACCTACAGCAGGTGGCAGCACCTAGCTGACTTTGACTGATCCATACAATTCAACAGAGTAAAATCTAATTAGTACTTCGATGGAAGACCTCTAGAAAATCTAAGGGCTATGTGCTGGGGCGGGGAGGAATTCAAAATACACCATGAAATATGGGAATGGAACAGCATTTAAGAATAGAATAGAATAGAATAGAATAGAATAGAATAGAATAGAATAGAATAGAATAGAATAGAATAGAATAGAATAGAATAGAATAGAATAGAATAGAATAGAATAGAATAGAATAGAATAGAATAGAATAGAATAGAATAGAATAGAATAGAATTCTTTATTGGCCAAGTGTGATTGGTCACACAAGGATTTTGTATCTGGTACATAAGCTCTCAGTGTACATACAAACAACAAGTGATAAATCATAATTATAAAATACATTTATCATAAATCATAAGATACAACACAGTCATAGGATACTAAATAAACAATCATACTAGGATACTGGGTAAAATAATCAATATAAATTGTGAGATACAAGCAATAAAGTTATAGTCATAAGAAGATAAGGAAATAGGTAATAGAAAAGATGAGAATGATAATAGAAAAGATGAGAAGGATAATAGAAATACAGTGTATTAGGTAGTTTGGCAGTATTGTGGGAATTTGTTGTTTAGTGGAATGATAGCATGGGGGAAAAATGTCCTTCTCCTAGTTGTTTTGGTGTGCAATGCCCTATAGCATCATCCTGAGGAAAGAAATTGAAACAGTTTACATCCAGGATGTGAGGAGTCTGTAGATATTTTCACAGTCCTCTTTCTGATTCGTGCAGTATACAGGTCCTCAATGGAAGGCAGGCTGGTAACAATTGTTTTTTCTACAGTCTGTTGAAGTCTGTGTCTGTCTTGTTTGACTGCAGTGCCAAACCAGATAGTTATAGAGGTGCAAATGGCAGACTCAATAATCCTTTGTAGAACTGTATCAGCAACTCCTTAGGCAATCTGAGCTTTCTGAGTTGGCGCAAAAAGAACATTTTTCGTTGTGCTTTTTTGATGACATTTTTTATGTTAGGTGTCCATTTTAAGTCTTGAGATATTATAGAACCTAGAAACTAGAAACTGTTTATACTATGTTGTCTAGTATTGTAAGGGGTGGTAGAATAGGAGGGCTTCCCCTAACATCTACTATCATGAATTGAACATTCATGAATTGAGTGTGTTCAATTCAAGATTGTTCTGGCCACAGCCCAAGGCTGGTTGTTCAACTTCCTGTCTGTATGCAGATTCATTGTTGTCTTGAATGAAACCAATCATGGTTGTATCATCTGCCAACTTCTGTACTTTAATAAAGGGATCCTTTGAGACACAATCATTGGTACAGAGACATAAGGAACACACAACTCGGGGGCCTTGGAGATTCAAGATGTTGTACGATGTAGTGCAGAGCCATATTAACAGCATAATCTGATCTATTTATTTGGTAGGCAAATTGCAAGGGGTTTAACAGCAGTCATTTGACTCCAACTACACTTTGCTTACACATAGAACAAAAAAACATGTTCCTATATCATTACATAGGTATATTATTGATTACTGAGCATGGAAACAAATGATGATTTACTACAGCCCTCCAGAAGTACTGAGCTACAATTCTGTTAATCTTCCCATAGACTAGAGCAAAAACACAAGCAGATGAGCTAATTCTACTTTATTGTAAGGCTACATTAACAAAATCTAGCAAGTTGTAAAGTACAAATTACCCAATGTCTCAGTTATAGCCTGGGAAGTTTGGGAACATTCCTTCTCAGTCTCCTTCCCTGCCCATTATGCAGCTGTGAGCTGCCCCTCTTATTTGACTACTTCCTAGGCAGCATCTTTCCTCCTTCTTTCTCAAGACGTCCCAAAGGTGCTTTTTCAAAATTTAACTGGACTGGGTTTTTTTGAAGATGTCTCACTTCTCATCTAAGAACTTATTAGACAAGAAGCAAAACTTTGTTAAGAAATTTCTTCTTAGTCCTTCCCACATTATTATGGCAGCAAAGCGGGGAGGAAAATGGTAGTTGGTGTCATGGTGAATCCAGATTTGGATAAGGAAGCCAACAATGAGCAACCAGCTCCAGAGATGTTCGATGAACCAATTCCTAAGGAGCTACAGACATTACGATCACCTAATAATCAACAAGAACGGAACGAAGCCTACTCAGTACAGCCCTGAGTCTATTAGCTAAAACTTCTTTTGTTTCACCTGTGATGAGAACATCATCAAAGTATGGGCACACACCCTGGATGCCCTTTAATGTTCGTTCCATGATTTCCTGAAATATCCCTGATGCCACACTAATGCCAAATTGCAAACGATTCACTCTGAATGCTCCCTTGTGTGTAATGATAGTTTGAGCTGCTGCTGTAGCCACGCTAACAGGCAGCTGCTGGTATGCCTGCACCAAGTCTAGCTTTGTGAAAATGGCGCCACCCTGAAGGGAAGCGAGAACATGGCCGACCATTGGGACCGGGTAAGCATGCTTATTTAAAGCCTTATTTAGGGTGCACTTATAATCTGCGCAGATACGGATTTCCCCATTAGGTTTAAGTGGGGTAACTATAGGGGTTTCCCATTCCCCCCCATCTACAGGCTGCAACACTCCTTGTTCAACTAATTTGTCCAATTCCGCTTCAATTTTATGTTTCAACGCGAATGGGACTCTTCTGGGTTTAATCCTGATGGGCATAACGTTGGGGTCTAATTTAAATGAAATTGGGGGCCCTGTGTACATTCCTAGCTTTGAATCAAACACGTCTGCAAATTCTTCGCAGATAGATTCAATGTTACCCCCATGCATTCGATTAATGCCGGTAATTAAGATTCCTAATGCCTCAAACCAATCTAACCCTATTAAACTGGTTTGTTGGCCCTCTACCACAACGACATCCAGGTGCCCATGAAACTTTTTAAACTTAACAGACAGGGTGGCTTCCCCCTTAATTCTAACCTTGTTGTTCTGAAAATTGGTCAGTATGATACTAGAGGGCCTCAATTTAACCCACTGCTTACTGCGGCTGCAAACAACTTTAAAGGTCTCGTACGAGATAATTGAGACCGCTGAGCCACAGTCTAGTTCCATCTTGCATGGAATGCCTTGTAAATTAATCTCAAGTTTTAGTTTAGGCTTTAGGGGGCGGCGGGCCCCGGTTCGGCAAATAGTTCTCCGGCTCTCAAAAAAATCCACACTGGTTGGACTCTGGCCCCCGATACCTCTCCTTGTCGAGTTCTCTGATTGTTGCTTGAGCTGACCTTCTCTGGAGCAGGCTCGGCACACTACGGCAATTTGTCCCGTTCGTCCGCAGGCCCGACACGTGGCCCTCCAGAACCTGCAATTCACACGTGCATGGTTGCTGCCACAACCCATGCATCGAGGGAAGAGAGCTGCCTTATGGTTGTTCTCTCTGTGATCCAGTCCTCGCTCTTGTGTCCCAGCTAGCTTCTGAAGCTTGTCTACTTCTGCTTTTTCATCGACTGTGGTTTCATCATACTTAGCTGCTTCGTGGTGAATTGTTTCTTCAGGTTTGAGGGTTTAGGATGTCTGTACTACTTGGACCATGCCTCCGGCTGCTTCATCAGCCATTATTTCGTTTTGCGTGTCAAGTAGTGTTAAGTTAGGTCTTGCAAAAAGTCTCTGCTGCAGTGCCTTGTCTCGAAGGCTGCATACTAGCCAGTCTCGTAGGCGTTCGTCCAGGTTGGAAAACCTGCAGAGGCATGCGGTCTGGCGTAAGGCCGCAATGAACTCTGATGCAGTTTCCCCGAGGCATTGCACTCTCTGGTCAAATCTGAATCACCAGGCCATCTCCGACATTCTGGGTTTGAAGTGTCCATTCAGCTTCTGTTTGAGATTGGCAAACAAGACGGATTCAATCGGTGTTGGGGTGAATAGACTTTCAGCCAAGTAGAACGTCGCAGGCCCACTGATGCAGAGTAGAGTTGCTGCTTTTAGGCCATCTTCTGCGATTTGGTTCGCCCATAAGTAGTTTTCTACTTGCCCGAGGTGCAACAGCCACTGCTCAGGATGGCGGATGTCGAATTCACAGAGCTGGCCGACTTTTGGCATCTTTCTCTTGCGCTTGGATCCTGCTCCGCAGGCTCAGACCGGTGATTCTGAGCACGTGGCCGCTAGCGTGCTGATCTAGCCGGCCGATAGAGAGGGGGGAAAGATGCCTCTTTCCTCCAGCACGTAAGCCGTCCCCTCGTGACTTCAGCTCTATGGCGAAGCAGGATCCCACCTTCATCGCCACTGCTGTATTTCGGGTTCGAATGAGCAGGAAAGATGCCAGGCATGTGAGTACAGAGGAACAGCAACTTTATTGATAACCATAACTGTACTGAGGGGTTAGGGTGTACATGCACTCTTTATATACCTTCATACAACCAATCAGATTGAACCCATTATTCCCGCTATTTTGGTTCCCACCTGAACTGTTAGAGCTCAGTACAGGTGATGGAGAACTGTTAGTTCCCAGTATGCAGGTGTTTCTCCAAACCCCAATACATAACACATATTTAGTTCATTCTTTCTTTGGATTATTATCTGGATAATAATTTAATTGTTTAAATTAAATGTTTAATTGTTATTATCTGGAGCCTGAAATATGATTCATGTTTTGTATGGGCTGGCATGAAAACTCTCAAAAATGGTTGTAATAATTTCTTTAGATTTTCATAAAACAGAACAAAATGTTCATATGTTATTGCCAACTCTACAGGAATAATAAGTGCTCAATTTTAGATTTCTTTATAAGATTTCTTTTAAGACAGAACCCATAATTTTATTATTTCTAAAACTGAGATCTCATGTATAAATTTGATTGCTCTTATTCCTCTTTTCTCTCCCCATATTATTGCTCCTTGATTTTTATTATCAGTTACTTTCTGTCTGTTTAGGGAAATACAGTAGTTTCAGTGCAAAAGATATATGCATGGATATTATTATTATTTTTAGTAAAAGCTGTGTAATAAAAAATTTCTGTAAAGACTACAGGGACTTTTCACAAAAAATCTTTAAAAACCATACGAGCGTTATTGTACAGACTTCATTTTTTCCCATCATTCTCATTCTGCTTGGTTACATAAGAATTTTAAGGAATACTTTCAAATAAATTGCTATTAATGACGTAAAATAATTCCTATTCTTGCAGAAGAGGTTGTGGATTTAATAGATTTAAACCATATTAGCACCAGATCATACTTTCACTTGCATTTGCTAATCTTCAAAGAACACTCAGTTAACATATCGTATTTTTCTACTGTATCAGCAGATATTACAAAGACAGCATTATAGTAATAATGAACCTAATAACTAGCTCATGAACAAAGTATTATTATATTAGCATTTCTATGAAGGACTGAAAAAATAGACACAGATGCAAATAGAACGGGAATTCTTTGCATTAATCTATTCTAATCACTTCAGATTAAACACATAGAAAAGAAGATTTAGATATTTGAATATTCACACAGCTTGGTCTACACAATATTGTATCACTTTAGGATTTTGAAGTATAAATTTATTGGATGTAAATCAAAATAATTTTCTCACTGCAGAATACCTAGAAAGCAAACTGAAAGTAGTGTACTGACTTATATGAATCACATGATTAGATTATAATGCATCAATTATCTGGCAGGTTCAAATCAAATGATGGTCATATACTTATATCCTATATATTTTATGAAATGTTAAGGAACTTCAATTCACAAAATAATTTGCATAGTATATGGTGTTTTTCACTCCCAAACTTGCAATATATTCCTATTTAACAAGGGATTTAGTTTTCTATATTTTGGAAAGAGCTAACCACTTGTATCTCAAGTCCTGCAGATACCAGTCCTCAAGTTGTTTTTGGGGCAGGATTTTTTTTAAAGTTATTAAGTAAGTCAGAACTTTTTGACTGAAGCCTTGTCCATTTTGAGTATGTTGCACGTGCAATGTACCTAACAAAGGGAACTTAATTTCAATGACATTATGTCTGCCATCTTGAACTTTTTGAAACTCTTGTTTGTGGATGCCCAATGGTGAACTGAAATGGTTTTGATTTTCCTTCTTGTCTAATACTGGCCTGACAAAGCTTTTTCCATTAAGCCAAATTTTCAGTAAAATTCCCCACAAGGACTTTGCCAATTGCTGAAAGCCATTTCTGTACACTACAATTGTATGATCAGCTTTTACTTTTCAGCTAACATAATATTCTAACTCTGGCTTTTCACAAATATGCAGACTTCATAATATGATTTAACCTATCATTTATTAAGTATTAATCTGTTGTCTCAGAATCAGCTGCAGCATATTACTACTACTGTTCTTATTAGCCATTTTTTTAGCTGCATGGAAGCTTTTTCTAAATTGAACAGTGACATAAATACCACAAGCAAACCAGATGAGGCCATTATGGAGAAATATGTCCTTGTATTAAATGATATAGCACTGAATCTTCTACATGTTGTTTGTATTACTTTTGTTAATGGCTTTTAATATTTTTCCAGTTACATTATTGTCTAGATTTTCATATGTTTTTCTTATTTATTTGCTTTTTAATAAACTGCAGTGTCAATATATCAAATAAATGAACAAATACATAGAATAGCAATGAAGAGTTGAATTCCCACTACCTTCTCTATGGCTGTTTAAGATCTCAAGAAAGAGATTTAAATTTAAGGTATTTCAACTACTGAACAATCTATTATTAATGATAAATATTCTTGACAGAAAAGCAATAAGCAGATGTACTAAAGATGAAGGATGAATGGATGGATGGATGGATGGATAGATGATAGATAGATAGATAGATAGATAGATAGATAGATAGATAGATAGATAGATAGATAGATAGATGACAGACAGACATCAACTCCATAAAAATAGTGGGTCAAAGTGCAGGACTTATTTATTTTAGAAACTTTGGGTTCTTTATTTCATATATAATGATCAATGATCTACATTAATTATAAAAGAAAAGAATAAGTAACCCAAACAACAATAAATGTAACCTAATCCTATGAAGGATAAAGTTATACAATTATTCCAACAAAATGAAGCAGGGCACAGGTTGATAGAATTTTGTCAAGAGAATACTATGGTCATAGCAAACACTCTTTTCCAACAACCCAAGAGACGGCTCTACACATGGACATCACCAGACGGTCAACACAGAAATCAGATTGACTATGTGCTCTGCAGCCAAGATGGAGAAGCTCTATACAGTCAGTAAAAACAAGACCAGGAGCTGACTGTGGCTCAGACCATGAGCTTCTCGTTGCAAAGTTTAGGCTTAAACTGAAGAAAGTAGGGAAAAGCACTAGGCCACTCAGGTATGAATTAAATCATATCCCTGTTGAATATACAGTAGAGGTGACAAATAGATTTAAGGAATTAGATCTGATAGACAGAGTGCCTGAAGAACTATGGACAGAGGTTCACAACATTGTACAAGAAATAGCAACTAAAATCATCCCAAAGAAAAAGAAATGCAGGAAAGCAAAATGGCTGACTGAGGAAGCTTTGCAAATAGCTGAGGAAAGGAGGGAAATGAAAGGTAAGGGAGAAAAAGAAAGATACGCCCAATTGAATGCAGAATTCCAGAGAATAGCTAGAAGAGATAAGAATGCCTTCTTAAATGAACAGTGCAAAGAAATAGAAGAAAACAATAGAACAGGGAGGACCAGCAATCTCTTCAAGAAAATTGGAGAGATGAAGGGAACGTTTAATGCAAAAATGGGCATGATAAAGGACCAAAATGGCAGGGACCTAACAGAGGCAGAAGAGATTAAGAAGAGGTGGCAAGATTACACAGAAGAACTATACAAGAATGAGCTTAATGTCCCTGATAACCACGATGAGGTGGTCACTGATCTCGAGCCAGACATCCTAGAATGTGAAGTGAAGTGGGCCTTAGAAAAACTGAGCAACAACAAAGCTAGTGGAGATGACAGTATTCCAGCTGAGCTATTCACAATCTTAAAAGACGATGCAGTAAAAGTGCTACACTCAATTTGCCAGCAAATTTGGAAAACTCAACAGTGGCCACAGGATTGGAAAAGATCAGTTTACATTCCAATTCCAAAGAAAGGCAGTTCCAAAGAATGTTCAAACTATCGCACCATTGCACTCATTTCACATGCTAGTAAAGTTATGCTTAAAATCCTACAAGCTAGACTCCAGCACTATGTGTATCGAGAACTACCAGAAGTACAGGCAGGATTTCAAAAAGGCAGAGGAACTAGAGATCAGATTGCCAACATACGCTGAATCATGGAGAAAGCTAGAGAGTTCCAGAAAAACATCTACTTCTGCTTCATTGACTATGCTAAACCTTTGATTGTGTGGATCACAACTAACTGTGGCAAGTTCTTAAAGAGATGGGAGTACCAGACCATCTTATTTCTCTCTTGAGAAACCTATATGCGGGTCAAAAAGCAACAGTGAGAACTGGACACGGAACCACTGATTGGTTCAAAATTTGGAAAGGAGTCTGGCAAGGCTGTGTACTGTCACTCTGCCTACAGTATTTAACTTATATGCAGAGCACATCGTGAGAAAGGCAGGGCTAGATGAATCAAAAGTTGGAATTAAGATTAACGGAAGAAATATCAACAACCTAAGATATGCAGATGATACCACTCTAATGGCAGAAAGTGAAGAAGTACTAAAGAGCCTCTTGTTGCAAGTGAAGAAGGAGAGTGCAAAACTTGGGTTGAAGCTTAACATTAAGAAAACCAAGATCATGGCATCTGGCCCTCTCAATTCCTGGCAAATAGATGGGGAAGAAATGGAAGTAGTGACAGATTTTATTTTCCTGGGCTCCAAGATGACTGCAAATGGGGACTGTAGCCAAGAAATTAAAAGACGCTTGCTCCTCGGGAAGAAAACCATGGCAAATCTAGACAGCACACTAAAAAGCAGAGACATCACCCTGTCAACAAAAGTGCGTATAGTCAAGGCTATGGTCTTCCCAGTTGCAATGTATGGCAGTGAAAGTTGGACCATAAGAAAGGCTGAGTGCCAAAGAATTGAGGCCTTTGAACTATGGTGCTGGAAAAGACTCCTGCGAGTCCCTTGGACTGCAAGGCGATCAAACTGATCAGTCCTAGAGGAAATCAACCCTGACTGCTCTTTAAAAGGCCAGATCCTGAAGTTGAAACTGAAATACTTTGGCCACCTAATGAGAAGGAAGGACTCACTGGAGAAGAGCCTAATGCTGGGAAAGATTGAGGGCAATAGAAGAAGGGGACGACAGAGAATGAGGTGGCTGGATGGAGTCACTGAAGCAGTAGCTGTGACCTTAAATGGACTCCAGAAGATGGTAGAGGACAGAAAGGCCTGGAAGAACATTGTCCATGGGGTTGCGATGGGTCAGACATGACTTTGCAGCTAACAACAACAACAAAGGAGAAGGTGCTTGAGGGATTATGTATCCATGATAAGAAAACAACCTAGTTTTTTAATTATAAGTTTGGATTAATTCTACTTGAGTGTTATTGACTTAAGTAGACAATTGAAATGTTGTTTTGCTTATCTACTTTAGGTAACAAACTACCTTAAGTATTTCTGATTTTTTTTCAGTTACTTTCATATGCATCTATCTATATTTACTTACTTCATGTGCAAAAACTGAAATTTCATTCTCCTGAGAACTACCTTCTGTTATACAGAAGGTTTCAATATGCAAGAAGTGATGGCAAGTCTACATATATGCTGTGGCCATCTTTGTTTAATAATTCTGAGAAAAAGAAAATAAGTTTAACTCTAGCTATATCTAGAAGTTAGGAAGCCATTGTATGAATGGTAAAACAGACTTCTGGTTGGCAAGGGAAAATGAAAAGGCTATATACTTTCCCTTATTTATTTAACTTAAATGAAGATGAGCGTGGTTTTAAAATTAGAGGAAGATAACAGACTGCATTATGCTGATGATACTACCCTGATAACTGAAAATGCAAAAGATCTGAAGGTTCTCATAATAAAAGTCAAGGAACAGAGTGAAAAAGGGACTAAAATTAAATATAAAGAATGAAATATAAATAACAAAATTAAAATGTTAGAAACACCATAAACATTAAAGGAACAAACAGTCAAGAAATATTCTGCAAACTAGCACTTGATAGAAAAGCCATGGTCTTGGAAAGATATTCAAATATGATGATGTGTACAAAGAACCTACCAAGATTAAAATCATGTAAGCCATGGTATTCCTGTAACACTATGAAGTGAAAGTTGGATTTTAAAGTAGCAGGCAAGGAGGAGTATTGATACTGGAAAATGAAGAATAGTATAGGTTTGACATCCCAGGGCATAAGACAGTATTGTGGGAATTAGTTGTTTAGCAGAGTGGTGGCATGGTGGGGGGACTTTCTTTGTGTCTAATTTTTTTAATTGTATCTAATTTTTTAATTGTTTTCGTTCCTTCTGTCCTCCAATTACTCTTTCATTTTGTGTCCTGTCATACAGATTGTAAGGTTGGATCTGTCTTGTTTCAATTACAAGAAGTAAATTGGGGAGAAGGGTTGATAAGGAGGCTAGGAAGATTTAAACAGCTAAATAAATATGGGATCTGAATTTATTTTACCTAAAGATCAGAATGTACAGCGTTGTTTGAATGAAACACATTTACCCCAAATATTCCCAGACAGTAAAATTTAAATTTAAGCTACAAGTAACCTCTCTTTCTCTTTCTTTTAAATAATAACAAAATAACAGTGTTGGAAGGCACCTTGGTAGTCTTCTAGTCCACCCCGTGTTGAAGGAGAAAACCCTATACCATTTCAGACAAATGGTTGTCCCATTTCTTTTTAAAAACCTCCAGTGTTTGAGTACCCACAACAAGTCTTTCCATTGATTAATTGTTCTAAACTGTTAGGAAATTTCTCCTTTGTTCTAAGTTAGTTCCTACACATCAGATAACTTAGTTTTTCAGGCAGTGGACAATATTTGGATATTCCTCTCATTGACTAATTCATCTTAACAATATAATTGTTGGTGAATAGTAAATACAGTTGAAAAGGTCACAGTTATTAGTCATAAGCTGTCAGAAAGTTTTGATATGTTTTATAATCAACATCTACTTTTTTATTATGCAAAGACTGTGAGATGGTCAAATATCATATTTTGATGACATTACAAAATTTTCGGAGAAACTGAGCCCTTCAAAATGGATGATCCAGCTAAGATGCATTAAATGAAATGCAAATAAGATACAATCAAGCTTATGTCTTACTTTGTGTTTCATTGTTCTTGGAAAAATTTAACATATAAAGAACACCATTTGGTTTTCCTTATACCAAATGGTCTTCCCTTCTTTGCTGTATCAGAACTGATAACTAGAGAACCAAAAAACCTTAGAATAAAGCTATAACTATTTTGTGGATCTGGTTCTGCAGTTGGGAAAAGTATCTCACTTTTTCTATTATTTTATCTTCTTTCTAGCATACAGAGTGCTTGACTTATGACCACAATTGACCCATAATTTCTGTTGCTAAGTGAGACATTTGTTAAGTGAGTTTTGCTCCAATTTACAACCTTTCTCACCACAGTTGTTAAGTGAATCACTGCAGTTAAGTTAGTAGCATAATTGTTAAGCGAACCTGACTTCCCCACTGACACATGAACACATCCATGATGTTACAAATAGCTGAAGAAAGTTCTACCATTTTTTAAGTAAGAAAGATCTAGATGCTACTTGGCTAAACTTAAATTTGCCCCCTTTTTGTCTGATGATTACCTTTAGCATAATATGAACCAAGGCATACAGGTGGCTAAAACAATTAGAATCGGCCTTGTTTAAAACTCACTTTTTAATACATTAAATGAATTCAGTCACAGAACAGCCTGACTAGATTTCCGTATCAGAAAAAGGTGGAAATGAAAATGCCAGTTAGATGAAAGGTTTGCAATCTTTTTCTATCAAGACTATTTAGGTCTATATTTTTTGAAATTTTGTGATTTGCACATAGAGCCAGAAAACTGTAAATCACATGCTTTTAGGCCTTGATTTAATGTCCTTCCCTCGCCAAGGGAGGCATTAATCATTTACTGGCATGTAAAATAGAAGCTAATTTTAGAGGGGAGGGGAGTCTACCTTTTAGGAAAATGAACTCAAAATGCGTCTATCTGATACTTATTTTTCTAAAATTGTTACTTTCTTTTGTGATGTATAGCTCATTTGGAGCATAACACTGTGTTTTGAGTAAGTCTCATTTTGCAAATCTCCCTGTAATTTTCCAAAAAGCATTAGTTCTAAGCCATTAGTTCAAAAAGGTAAAAAACAAAAAACAAAAATTAAAAACTGTAATTTGGGAGAAGATAATGTATAGTGTTGACTTTGTATTGTTCTTTTTACCCCTGTGTGCGTGGATATGCTTCAGGAAAGAAAACAAAGGAGGTATTAAAGAGGCTATTGAAACCCCTTATATCTGAATAATGAATAAATTAACTAAGCAAAATGAATAGGTAAAAGGAAAATGGAATTACCATTTAAGATATCAGATGCAACCTGATACCCATAATTCTTTACTTAGTAACATCGTATGTTCTGTACTACCCCTCTCATTCTTTTTTACTTTATTTTGAAATATAATAATGTTGACAAAAAAGACAGAAATGTCTGTTTACTGAACATGGTAATATGTGATACACTGGACATGGCAGTTTCTGGAAGCAGCAAAATAAAAGAGAAAAATCACAACATATGAAGACCTGCAAATAGAAATAGAACAACTGTGGCAAAAAAAAGGAAAGATAGTACCAATAACAATAGGCCCCTCAGGTGCAATCCCAAAACAACTGGAACACCATTTGATCATCACTAACATTGAAAAAAAATCACCTTTGGTCAATTGTAAAGGGCAGCTACGATACCTTTAACACCATGAAAAAAAAACAATATCTGCTTATCCCAGATCCTGGGGAACGACACAGTAGGTAAATAAAAATGCCAAATCCAATCTAAATGTCTGGCTGACTGTGCAACCAACCATAATAATATCATACAACGAGCCAAACGTGTTCACTCAAAATTTCAAACGTACATTCTGAACATAAGTGAACTGAAGAAGCTTCTTGGATGAGAAATGAAATGTCTTCAAAGAAAAAAAAAGTCCAGTTACATTTTCTAAAAAGTATCTTTGGGATAACTATGAGCTGGATCATCTAGTGCACATAAGGAGCCACAAATGATAGCACTTATTCTTTCTTATTTCTAAAAGAAAGCAAGTACTTTCATAGATAAATATATTTCATGAAATGGCTATTCATTTATATTATTGTTTTCATTAGATTTCAAATAAATATGTTTATCCATATCAAGTGCAAGCCTTCCATTACTGATGCATCAAAGGAAGAAAAATCACAACTGTGAGATTTATGGCAAGGTACCTTTTGGGGAAAAAATGTTTCATATAGTGATTTTAATCTCTATGAAAATTCAAGGATGCTTTTGAATACTCTAATTTGAAATCATGTAAGCATCTAGATCCATAAAGTACTGAGCATCATGCTGGAATATTAAATATACATGAAAGGTATTAAGTCCTGCATAGATCACTGAAACTAAAGATGTTCAATCTTTGTTGTCATTTTATCTTCTTATGCAATTTTTTAAAAAAATGTATGGCCTCTATTGTTTTCTTTCCTCTACCCTATTCTCTTATGCTTTGTGTCATTTAACTCAGAAAATAAGGGAAAAGTGAGTTTTAGGATAAATTAAGATAGTCGTTATTATGATAAGACCTGTACCTATTAATACTTAAACAGAAAACCAAGCTTTATTTATTCTTTGTTTAAACTATTTAGCTATCAACTTGAATATGAAAACTTAGTAAAATCATCAGTATTCAGGAGCATTCTTGAATTTTCATAGAGATTAAAATCAGAAGCTAGCTTTTTAAAAGTGATAGTTTTTTATCAGAATTGTCACTCTTCAATTTTAGAAATGATCTCGCCAAACCAGGGCCTGCTCTCTTGCATCTAACAGCGTTAGAGAAATTAGTTGAATGCATACTTTTTTATCTCATTACTAAGACCCTTGGCTCTCTCATAAATTGTATAACCCACACTCCAATCTGATCTTCTAATTCAAGAAGGGAAAAGAGGCGGAAATCAACAGGTCTGAGAATGTTTATAACAGAAATCAATAATACTATTGTCAGTGCTTTTTTGTCATAGAACGCATGGAACGGCGTACCGCACCTTTTTTTGAACAGAAGAACTGGTTTCTTCTAAGCTGCCAGCATGAGTACATGTAATCCCCGAGCATTCACTTAATGCTCTCATGCTTCCCCCTCCCTTCCTACCATGCAGGACTCACCTGGAAAAGATCTGCCTCCTCTCTGCCTTGGTCCCTGCTGTCGCCCAGATCTATGGCCACAGAGCAATTTTGCAGCCCCCCAGTGGCCAGATCTGGGTTCTGGAGGCCTGGAAAAGACCTCCAGAGCCAAGATCTATGGCCGTGGAATGATTTTGCAGCCCCCCCAGTGGCCAGATCTGGGCTCTGGAGGCCTGGAAAAGACCTCCGGAGCCAAGATCTTTGGCCGTGGAACAATTTTGCGGCCCCACCCAGTGGCCCAATCTGGGCTCCGGAGGCCTGGAAAAAACCTTTGAAGCCCGGATCCATGGCGATGGAGCAATTTTGCATCCCTCTGTGGCCTGATCCAGGCTCCAAAGGTCTTTTCCAGGCCTCTGGAGCCCAGATTGGACCACTGGGGGGCCCGCAAAATTGCTCCACAGCCATGGATCTGGGGTCCGGAGCAGTGGCATAGCATGGGGGGTGCAGGGGGGGCCGGCTGCACCGGGCGCAACATCTGGGGGGGCGCGCTCACACTCACAGCTCTCTGCCCCTGCCTGGTTCACTCACTCTCTCTCACTGCAGTGCTGGCTGTGCGAATCCAATCCGAGCTGCCGGGTCGCCACCCACTGTGGAGGGGGGGGTGCCAGGCATGCGGTGCGGAGAGAGAGCGAGGGACTATCTGGGGGAGGGACAGTGGAAAGAAGGTTAGGGGGCACAAATGACTTGCCTTGCCCCGGGTGCTGACAACCCACGCTACACCACTGGTCCGGAGGCAAGGCCTCCGGGCCCATATGGCCTGTGGGGGGGTGCAAAATCGCTCCATTGCCATAGATTGGGATGGCAGAGGTCTTTTCCAGGCCTCCGGAACCTGGATCAGGCTGCAAGGGGTTGTGGACATATCCCCTGGCCTCAGATTGGAGCGGCAGCAGGAAACATGGCAAAGAGGAGACAGACCTTTTCCAGGTGATTCCCACGTGGCAGGAAGTGAGGGGAAGCATAAGGTATCTTAGTGGGTCGGGGAGGGCTTGGGGGCCTGTTCCATCGATAGGCCCTCCATGGCCTTCTCCACCCTGAAATACTTCATGTTTACTTAATGAGCTGCATGCATTTTAACGAGCAAGAGAGTGATCTCACTAAAGGAACAAGATTCACTCTACAAGTTTTTCAGTTACAAGTGGAATGGGCAGGCTCCATTACACTCGTAACTCAAGCACTATATGTAAAGCTCTGGCTTGGTGAAAGGAAGCTGCCAGGAGAAATCAGGGGCATTGAAAGTCGACCTGGAAACACTTCCACAGCCCTGAAAGCAGACCCTCTTCTCTGCCTAGGTTCATGGGGCTCCCCTCACCACCGCCATCTGTCCTCACACCCGTGTTGGGCACCAGAGACCAGAATTGACTCCTGGAATGAATCTCTTTAAGAGACCAGGTGCGCTCCCAAAGCAGCAGTGCCACTACCGCCTTGGTCACTCTGGCTCCAGAGGAAGCCTCTGTGTCATTAGAGGCGGAGGACGATGAGGTGGCAGAAGACATGCCAGCTGCGAACAAGAGCCCTCTCAAAAGCCGCAGCAATGGCGTCCATCAGCTGATGCTGCTCACATGATCTGCACCTTGGAAGCTTCCTAAAGCAGTTCTTTCCCCCCTTCCCCCCCCCCGCTCTGTAAAGGGCTTTTGACTGGAGCCCGAGCTGTGCGTGAGTTCTGGCACCTTTTTTTGTTACAAAAAAGCACTGACTATTTTTATAGACACTTCATGAAGCAAATTGGTAGTGGACCTTCCTAGCAGCCTGAGTTTCATCTGTTATTTTCCTCCTAATATAGTAAGAGCCCATCCTCATGAGGAAAGCAGGAAGTATGAATCAAACTTATAAATGTCTTGACTCAAAGATCTCTTTAAACCCACTTTGATTGTTTACTCATGTTGAAGAAACAAAAGTGAGCTGGGTTTCATATGATATATGACCTAACTCACAAATTCATAAACAGTCCATTTAGAACCTTATACACATTCACAAATTCATTCTCTCCTACACAAGAGTAATTTTAAAGGGCCACCTCAAGATATTTGCAAGGGCCTTCAAGTCAGTTCCACCTGAAGAGATGGGGAGTAAACCAGACATAGAACTTTATATGGCTAACTTTGGCTCCTAAGCTGGAATTTCCCCAGCCTTGTTTTTTTAAAAAAAAGCCTTTGATATTTAGAGTTTGTCAGTCTTCAAAAAGCATAAATTATGAGTACCAGTGCTACCTTTATTTTAAGATTATAGTACCAGAATCTTGAAAGTCTAAAAATATTTTACCCCTCTATTTTCACTTCATTTTTATGCCAAAACCAAGGAGATCTCTTCTGAGAGGTCTCCCATGTCCCTTTTCCTTCTGTGCGTTGAGATACCTTTTGCAGGAAGGTTTTCTAGACTGCCAACTCTTCCCCCTCCTATCTTCCAAGATCACTCCAAGACCATTTCAGAGTTTGGTCAACTTGTTATTCTCTTCACTGCTAGAACCAGCCATGCTGCTATGCTATTCTAAAGCTTTTTTGGAGCATCCAAGGTTAATAATTACTTTCTGTTCTTACTGCAACATTAAAAAATAATGGACTAGTTTCAACTGGCAGGAGCTATTGTCCTTTTTATCAGAACCTTGAGAATAGTCAGAAGCAAAATAGATTTGTTTTTATTTTCTGTTTATGAAAAGGCAATATATTCTCTGTGACTCTTTTAAAGTTCTTCATCATAGCCATGGTATTTTGGATAGAATTAATTGTCTAACCACATATTATGCCACAAAGTGTTTTACAGCTAAAAGCTCCATCATGACTTTTTCACAACTTTTTAATGGAACAAAACAGAAGTTAAATAAAGCACCCAAGGTGATGTAATATATGCTTACTACTGTGTGTGCCAAATCCATCTGTGCTGTTTCACAGACATCCATAAAACTATTTACTTCATAAAACATTTAAGCTCTTCAAGCTCTTAATATAAGCATAAAATATTCTCAAAACATTGAGCCCAATAATAAAATATGCCTTAATAGTGGTTTAAGCAAACTAAAACACAGAAAAAGCTGAGGTTTAGTTTTCTGAAGAGTTATTTAAAACAAAAACATATAAAGATTATTCCAGCAGAAAAATGTCTTTTGCCACATTGCTAAATTTAGGAAATGGCTTATCAGAAATTAAACCTGCTAAGAATTAAAGCTTTATTGATAACTTGGGTATTGTGGGTAGGCAGCTCCCAATTGTGATTACATACTGTCAGAAGGAGATTTTTTTCTCAGACACTCAGATTGTTTTCTAAGGGAACACCTAGCCTGACATGGTTTACTTTTTCTTTACAGTTAGTGCAAACATAACTGCACTTTCTGAAATCAGTTGCAATTGTTCTGTTCAAATATAAACTTTCTTATATGATTAGGACAAAGGATTTGACAGAGTAGGTCAGCTAGAGAAGGCTAGTGATTCAAATATTTCATTAATTCAGCACAATTCTACATAATTCTTCTCTTTATCCTCACAACAAACCCATGAAATATATAAGCCAGAGGTCCCCAATCTTTGGGCACCAGGGACCAGTTCCGTGGAGAGACGTTTTTCCATGGACTGGAGGGGACATGTTTTTATGTGCTGCCTCCATCCTGTGGATAGGGCTTTGCTTGTTTCTGTGGCCTGGTTGCTGGCATGCTGCGGAACCATACTGGTCCATGGACCAGGGGCTGGGGGGCCCTGATACAAGCAAGGGACAGAAAGAGGATCCAAGTTTACTCAGTAAATTTAAAATCAAAAAAGCCTCTAACTACTAAGTTTGCTATACTGATTTCTAATTGTGATTTCAAAAAATAGCTATAAAATAAAATAAAATAAAATAAAATGTATATTTTTATTCTTGCCCTGTTCACCGCCCTGAGTCCTTCGGGAGAAGGGCGGTATATAAATATTATTAAATAAATAAATAAATAAATTATCAAGGATAAAACTACGCCTCTACCAACACTGGCAGGGCAAGTTATTGTATGTAAATAGGAAGTAAACCCCACACCCACTCACCCTAATTATATTACCTCCTTCAATAATAAAATAACTGTGAGCAAAAGCTCAGAGAACACCATGGAAGTCCAAAGTAGTCCCTTTGTTTAAACAGCAGTAATTTATGTATTTTTATATCTAATCAGTTTTTAAATACACTGCGGATTACAGGGAGCACTATGAACAGTTTTTTCTTCAACAAAGATTTTTAAAGTGAAAACCAACTCATCAGGAGGGCTTTAAACTAAAACTGAGGGGGAAGGGTAACCAATCTCTAGAATCTCTAGAACCCAAAACCAATCACAAATCCCAAGAAAACAAATCAAACAATGAAGTAGGCAGTGATGAGAAAAAAGAAAAACTGAAATAATGATCAGGAGATGCAGGAAACATACCCATGAACAGGCATAAAAGTATTAAATGCTTATATACAAATGCTCAAAGCTTGGGGAACAAACAGGGCAAACTAGAAGCAATAGTACACTAGGGAGGGTATGACATAGTTGGCATAACAGAAATGGAATGGACTGATGGATGGATACAAATTGTAGACCTGTTTCTTTACAGGTCTACAAAAAGTGGAGGGGGAGTTGCACTATATGTAAGAGAACACTATTTATTACAGAAATGCACGTAATCAAAGATAAAATGTCTCCATAATCTATATGGATCAATATAAAAGAAAAAAAGTGACATTGCCATAGGTGTATATTATTTATTTATTTATTTAAATTCCATTTATATCCCGCCCTTCTCCGAAGACTCAGGGCGGCTTACAAGCTTAGCAGTAGCCTTCATTCTATGTATATGCCTGCTTATTAGGGCTTTCACACACACCCCAAGTGGCATTATTACAAAGTCAGCTTAATTGCCCCCAACAATCTGGGTCCTCATTTTACCTACCTCGGAAGGATGGAAGGCTGAGTCAACCTTGAGCCTGGTGGGATGCGAACCTGCACCCATCCAATCAGAAGAAATAGATGAACTCTTTGCCAACCAGTTAACAAACATATGTAGGAAGCATGCCGCAGTAGTAACAGGAGACTTCAAATATCAAGATATCAACTGGGAGACAAAGTCTGCAGTGAGTGGGAGATCAATCAGATTCCTAACCAACCTAGCCGACAACTTTGTTGTCCATCCAAAAGATGGAGGGGGGAACTAGACATAAAGTTATAGTGGACTTAATCCTTACAAATAAAGAAGAAGTGATAGAGGGAATTGAAATTGCCAGAACCTTGGGTGAAAGTGACCACATCATACTGGAATTTAATATAATGCAAACACTAGCAATAGAAAACAATCCAACCAGTGTCTTAAACTTCAAAAGAGCTAACTTTAACAAACTCAGAGGAAAGATCCCATGGATGAAAATCTAAAGGGGAAAACAACCTAAGATGTGTGTGAAGCCCTGAAAAATGTGATCATAAAAGCCTAGATATAGATAGATAGATAGATAGATAGATAGATAGATAGATAGATAGATAGATAGATAGATAGACAGACAGACAGACAGACAGACAGACAGACAGACAGACAGACAGACAGACAGACAGACAGACAGACATATCCATGTCACTATTCTCTGTTGCAATAAGCACTGTCATGGAATGCATCTGAAATAACAAGTCAAGGGGATTAAAGAGATAGATTATACAAATGTAAATGAAATACAACTAAATCAAGTTTACGTCAATAGACTCAGTGAGTTAAGACGCTGAGCTTGTTGATCAGAAGGTTGGCAGTTTGGCGGATCGAATCCCAAGTGCCGCGTAACAGAGTGAGCGCCTGTTACTCATCCCAGGTTCTGCCAACCCAACAGTTCGAAAGCACGTAAAAATGCAAGTAGAAAAATAGGGACCACTACGGTGGGAAGGTAACAGCGTTCCGTGCACCTTTGGCATCTAGTCATGCCGGCCACATGACCACGGAGACGTCCTCGGACAAGCGCTGGCTCTTCGGCTTTGAAATGGAGATGAGCACCGGCCCCTAGAGTCGGAAACGACTAGCACGCATGTGCAGGGGAACCTTTACCTTTACCTTTATACTTCTTCATACTTTTCTAGCTTTTGTCTACCATCTTTTCTTCCAACCTTTCTATGCACTGATTCATACCCTGCCTTTTGTTCTTAAAGCTTCCCACTTCTATCCTGTTAATGATATCATCCAATGAAAATATTCAAATGATATTAAATATAATTGCATGTAATTTATTATAGAAAAAATTCCAAAAAAATAATGATACAAGCATTATGCCTCAGAACAGTTTAATATCCAATGGCAGGAATTTATAAACCAGTGAATATGATGTTAAAATCCTAAAGGAGATACTAAAGATCTGCACACAAAAGATGAGCTAATACGAAAGATGAAGCTTTCACAATAAAGTGAGGGAAACTGAATGCAACATGGAATCTTTTCTCTATCAACTACTGCCAACACCCTTCTATTTGGAGGTTATTCCAGCAAAATGGCTTGCCCCAATGGAATTACTGAGCATTCATAGCAAAGCTGTTTGCTGTAGTATTAAAGCTGAATAAATAACTGGGAATGCTGTGTGGCATCAGCAACTGCCTGCCAAAATCAGGAAGGAGTTGATATATAGGGCAAAAACTGGCAGCAACTTTGGGTTAGGGACAGTGCTCTGATAAGGTGATTCCAGTCTACTGGAAAATAGTTCATTTGTAGTAGGGTATTTTTATTAAAAGTGGAAGAAACAGAGATTTGTAGCCATTAATAAGTTCATTTCATGAGGTATTAAAAGTCATTCTTATATAAATATGGTAAAAGTACTGTAATTTAGGAAGATATTAGGGTTTATTCTATTCAATATGAAATAACAGAGAGAAAATTTATTTCTCAGAAATAAATGCATTGGTATTATCAAGCTATGAAAGGGTACACAGGTTCACAGTCAGTGTACTATTCCTTCTACTTCATGGACAGAAAACATATAGTCTTCCCTAGGTTGCGCAAACCCCTCCAGTTCTAGGCCAATGTTGCTGTGTAAGATGCTAGAAGTTGCACTCAACAACATCAGAAGAGCCATAGATTCTTTTCCATTTTTAGTAGAAATACCAGAAATTGAACCTGTGATCTCTGCAGAACATCTGTTCTCCAGAGTACATTGTATCCAATTGGAATTGAACCACATAAGGACAACAGATTCTGCATCAGAATTTAAATTCATCTCACCCATCATGCTAAGACTGATTATAATTAAGCTTTGCAAATCTGAATTTGGATATGGTTAAGATGATGTACCTTATAGATTTTTTTGATACTAATCATGAATATATATACTGTAATTTAACCTTTCACGTACCATTTTGTAGAAATTTTCTGTTTTTAAACTGCAGCAGTATACCCCCTTTAGTACCTGCTGGCAATACTGCACATATGAAAGAAACATACAAAAACACGTAACTGTTGTTGAAGCACATCAGCACACGGTTGTACTTCTAGTACAATTAGAATATCTGTAGAGATTTGAAAGTAGTGGCTCTGCTGCTTGGAATGTAGCTCAGATATACCAAGTAATATTGTGAATGGTTATGCAAGTGTCATATTATATTAAAAAGAAATGGCCACTTCAAAAAATTTGATTCCAGTACAGAAAAATATGGCACATGAACCATTTGTTGACCTAACAAAGATATTTTTGCCTCCACTTCACATATGACTTTATGTGAAAGTGATGAACAAGGAAGGTGAAGGTTTTCATTATTTGAAACAGAATGTTTCCAAGAAAACTAATGCCAAGATAAAAGAAGGCATCAACAAAGATCCACAGATCATATACATCATCAATGACAAACTGAAAATCTGGACGACAGAGAAAATCACCTAGAAAGCATCGCGACCCCATGGACAACGTTCCTCCAGGCCTTCCTGTCCTCTACCATCTTCTGGAGTCCATTTAAGCTCACGCCTACTGCTTCAGTGACTCCATCTAGCCACCTCATTCTCTGTTGTCCCATTCTTCTCTTGCCCTCAATCTTTCCCAGTTTATGTATATATCCTGTTGTGTACTGGGTTCATGGCGCAGGAATGAAGACGAGGCGAGTGAGTTCAGCAAAGATCATGGTTTATTGCTTGCAGAATCTGAACTAGAGAACAGGTCTGCAGTTGCAGCAATTTATACCCTGGGCCCTAGGCAGCAGCCAATAGGTTTGAAGCAACCTATTGCCGCCCTATGGGCAACCAATAGCAGAGCTGGAGACAGGTTGTCTGAGATGCTGGGAGCCGTTAGCTAGCTCCCTGCTCAAGCAGCCTACCAGCCGTTACCATGTGGTGTTAACAAGCAAGCCCAATATATTACACCCCTCCTCCCTTAGAAAGAACAACATTATAGCAACAACAGAAAGTAATTACAGCACTACAATTTACAAAGACTTAACACTGGTGTGAATAGGTTCCACTTAGCAGCACAATAAAGTACTTACAGCATTATAGCTTCATTGTCCAGTACAATCTTATAGGTCAGCATTAAATACAACATACAACATTATACTGTAGCTTTATTATTTTAGAACAAAATCTTGCAGATAAGCAGGAGGTCTGTGTGGCCTTGTGGAATACCTGGGGGACCCAGGCACATCCTGGCCTACCAGCTTGCCCGCCGGGCTGGGTAGACCAGTGTCTCTTAGTTCAAGTGATTCAGAATGTCTCAGTGCTCTCTGGCTGGCCTTTCCAGGTTGGCCCACCCCAGAGTCAGTTTGTTCAGCAGAGTTAGCACAGCGGCTGTAGTCATCCGGCTGGCTTTCTCCATCAGGGGACCCATGTTGCACTTCTGGGCTCCCCTCCTCCATGGCCAACTCCTTGTTGCTTGGGCTGTGTGAGCCTTCAGAGTCTATGCATGGGCTGGCTTGGCTGCCGGTTTGTGGACTGATCAATGTGGTGCCAAACAACTCGCCCGCCCTCCAGCGCCACTTTGTAAGAGAGGGGGCCTGACATTTTAGTAATTTTTCCAGGCACCCACAAATTCCCATGCCCATAGTTCCTGGCCCACACCCTATTGCCCACTTGCAGCCCCCTTGGGGGTTTTGGGCACAAAGCTTCTGCTGCTACCCTATCTGGATGCAACCTGTCCAGTTTTGTGATCAGTCGCCTCCCCCAGCGCAGCTCTGCTGGGCTTTTCCCTGTAGCCATGCAGGGCGTAGAATGCTGGCAAAGTAAAAAATCTGCCAATCTGTGATGCCAGTCCCCAGTCACTATACGCTTCAGTGACTCTTTCCCAGTTTATATATATATCCTGTTGTGTACTGGGTTCGTGGCGCAGGAATGAAGACGTGGTCTGGACCATGCGTTCAGCTTGACCATTAGAAGAAGGATGAAATGGGGCAGACGTTGCGTGCCTGATGAGGTTTGCTCTCAGGAATGCCTGAAATTCTGCCACTGTAAATTGGGCTTCATTGTGGGATACTATGATGTCTGGCAACCCATGTGTAGCAAAGAGTTTTCTAAGCACCTGGATGGTCCTAGCAGTAGTCATGTTAGCAACTGGTATTACTTCAAGCCATTTAGAGTGGCTGTCAACCACTATAAGGAAGAGCTGTCCCTGAAAGGGCCCAGCGAAGTATATGTGAATTCTAGACCAGGGAGTGTGAGTCTCCTCCCACCTGTGAACTGGACCATGTGGCATTTCACGCCTTGATTGTTGGCATGTGTAACAGCCATGCACCTGGGCTTCAATGGCCTTGTCTAATCCTGGCCACCATAAGTAGCTTCTAGCTAAAGCTTTCATACGGACAATACCCGATGGCCTTCATGCAGTGATTGTAAGACCCTGTCTCTTAGTGAGGTGGGGACTATGACCCTGTTCCCCCATAGGATGCAACCCTTGTGAGCTGATAGCTCATGTCTTCTAGTGAAATAACTCTGAAATTCAGGGCCTGGGCTTTTATCCAGCCACCCTGTGTGCACCCAAGAAAGTACTCTACTTAGTGTCTTAACAGCTGCTGTTTCTGCAGCTATGTCCCTAGCGTGGAGGGGAAACTCTGGCAAGTCCTGAATGGACAATATGCGGGCTGCTGGGGCCAGATATGGTTCAATTTGTGGCAGTGGAAGTCTGCTCAGGCCGTCTGCATGGCCCATTTCTTTGCCGGGTTTGTGAATCAGCTTAAACGTGTATGCTGATAAAAAAAAATAGGCCATCTCAGCATTCTAGGGGATAATATATGGGGTGTCTGTTTGTCTGTGGTGAATAACCCCAGTAGCAGTTTGTGGTCTCTGAAGACCATGAAGTCCCTGCCATACAAGTAGTCGTGGAATTTTTTAACTCCAGCCACCATGGCCAATGCTTCTTTGTCAATTTGAGTGTAGTTACGCTCAGCAGAGGACAGTGTCCTCGAATAAAATGCAATAGAAACTTGGGTTCCATCTTTCTTTAAGTGACTCAAGACTGCACCCACCCCGTATGGGGATGCATCACATGCTAAGCAGACTAGTTTAGACTCTCTGAAATGAGTGATAGTGGAACTGACCGACAGAAGTGCCTTCAGCTCCTGAAAACTTTTTTCGTGAATGCTGGTCCACTTCCAAGAAGCCTTTTTATCTAAGAGCCTGTGAAGCAGCTCTGCCACTGCGTCCTTGTTAGGAAGAAACGCATGGTAGAAGTTGAGGAGGCCCAAGAATGCTTGCAGCTCTCCTTTTGTTTTAGAGCTAGGTGCCATCTGAATGGCCTTCACTTTGGACTCAGCTGGGTGGATGCCATTAGCATCAATGAGAAACCCAAAAAATTTGGTTGAGGAAACCCCAATACTGCATTTACTCTTTTTTAGTTTGAGGCCTGCTTCACGCAGCCTCTGCAGGATGGCTGTGAGCCTCCTTGCTAGCACCTAAGTAGATTCTCCGGCAATAAGCATTTCATCAAAATAGGGGCAAACCCTTTGCTTGTAGTCATTTTATAAGAGCTAAAGTGCGATAGACCTAATAGTTCATTGTTGCTAGCATATGGTAGTTTATGATTGTTTCTACTTTTATACCTTGTATTTAGCTCTGGGAAGTTGGGGAGGGGGGGGAGGGGGGAGGGTTGGGTTGGGTTGGGAAGGGGGGGTGGGGAGGGGTTGTTTTGTTAAAGATAAAATTAAGAGCCTTGGTGGAGCAGTGGGCTAATGCCTCCTTAAGTAACACCAGCTGCCTGCAATTAGTGCAGGTTCGAGTCCCACCAGGCTCAAGGTTGACTCAGCCTTCCATCCTTCCGAGGTAGGTAAAATGAGGACCCAGATTGTTGGGGGCAATAAGCTGACTTTGTAATAATGCCGCTTGGGGGGGGCGAAAGCCCTAACAAGCAGGCATATACATAGAATGAAGGCTACTGCTAAGCTTGTAAAGCCGCCCTGAGTCTTCGGAGAAGGGCGGGATATAAATGGAATTAAAAATTAAAAAAAAATAAAAAATAAAAAAAATGTATTGAAAAACTTTTCAATAAAAAAAAGGGGGCAAACCCCTGGAATGCCTTTGAGTGTGCGTTCCATGATTCCCTGAAAAATGCCCGGGGCTACCCTGACCCCAAATTGCAAGCGCTTTACTCTGAAAGCCCCCCTGTGGGTCACAATTGTCTGTGCTGCGGCCGTAGCCTCACCAACAGGTAGTTGCTGATAGGCCTGCGCCAAATCTAATTTCGCAAAAGTGGTGCCACCCTGCAAAGATGCCAGGATGTGGCTCACCCCTGGGACTGGGTATGCATGCTGTTTAAGGGCCCGGTTAATTGTGCATTTATAATCTGTGCATATTCTGACTTCCCTGTTGGCTTTAAGTGGTGTTACAACAGGAGTTTCCCACTCCCCACCATCTACTGGTTGCAAAACGCCGTTCCACAAGCTTGTTTAGTTCCATGTCTATTTTGTGTTTGAGGGCAAAGGGGACCCTGTGAGGCTTAATCCTGATGGGAAACACGTTTGGGTCTAGTTTGAATGCTATTGGCAGGCCCGTGTAAGTTCCTAGGGCTGAATCAAATACATCTGTGAAGTCCTTGCAAACTGACGCTAGACTCATGACTTGTGTCCAGTTGACACCAGTTACTTAGATGCCTAGTGCATCAAACCAATCGAGCCCAATTAGGCATGTTCTCTGGCCCCCCACTATGACAACATCCAGGTGCCCTGAAAACCCATTAAATTTAACGGCCAAGGTGGCTTCACCCTTGACTGCGACTTTTGCGTTCTGAAACTCTGTTAAAAGTATGTCAGAGGGCCTCAGCTTGGCCCATCTTCTACTGCGACTGCACACAGAATTAAATGTGTCCAGAGAAATAATGGAAACGACAGAGCCTGTGTCCAGCTCCGTCTTACAGGGGACCCCTTGCAGCTCCACCTGAAGTCTATACTTGGGTTTAAGGGGGCATCAGGCCCTGGTACGGCAGACACTTCTACAGCTTGAGCAAAACCCCACACTGAACAGCCCTGGGGCCCCAGTACCTCTCCTGGTCAGATCTTCCAACTGGCGATTTAATGGCCAGTCCCTCTGGCAACCTCTACAAGCTGATACAATGTGGCCAGTTTTTCTGCAAGCCCAGCACATGGCTGTCCAGAACCTGCAGTCTGAGCATTGGTGGCAGCCACCACAACCTGGACATCTAGGCAAGAGATCTGCCTTGTAAGTAGTCTTTTGCTGCTTGCTGCTGCGGAGCTGTTGGTCGGGTTCTCTGTGCAACTTGTTGACTTTGGGTATTCTTCTGAGTCCTCGGTGAGTTCTGCGTCGGCTTCTTCACGTTGCGTCGTTTTGGTGGTCCAGATTGTTCGGACAGCTCCACCGGCAGCTTCATCCACCATGACTTCGTTCTGGGCATCTGCAAACGACAGGACCTCTCTGGCAAAAAGTTTCTGCTGTAGCTCTCAGTTGCAGAGGCCGCAGACGAACCGGTGTTGAAGTCGCTCTTTGATGTCTGAAAATTGACACAGGTGTGCGGCCTGCCTCAAGGCCGCAATGTACTTGGATGTAGTCTCTCTCGGCTGCTGTATTCATTGTTCGAAGGCATAGCGCCATGCAATCACTGACATCTTTGGTTGGAAATGTTCTCTGAGCTTCTTCTTCAGTTCGGCATAGGAGACAGATTCCAATGGCATGGGCGCAAACAGGTTTTCAGCCAGATTGAACGTCGCTGGGCCGCACACACAGAGCAGCATGGTGGCCTTCAGTCCATCCTCTGCGACCTGGTTCACCCAAAGGTAGTTCTCGACTTGGGACAGGTACGAGGGCCATCCTTCTGGTTGCTTGATGTTGAATTCTCGCAGCCTTCCAACCTTGGGCATTCTGCTGGTCTTCGTAGCTGGATCTCAGCGTCTTCGAATCCTGCCTCTCCGTTGCCCAGGGACCGGTCCTCTGAGTGGTCGCTAACATGACTTAGCTAGCCAACCGTAGGGGGGGGGGATTTGCTTTTCCCACCAGGCGTGCACTGCCTCTCCTCTAGTGACTTTCAGCTTCGATGGAGAAGCAGGATCCCACCTTCGTCACCAGTGTTGTGTACTGGGTTCGTTGTGCAGGAATGAAGATGAGGCAAGTGAGTTCAGCAAAGATCATGGTTTATTGCTTGCAGAATCTGAACTAAAGAACAGGGCTGCAGATGCAGCAATTTATACCCTGGGCCCTAGGCAGCGGCCAATAGGTTTGAAGCAACCTATTGCCGCCCTAGAGGCAACCAATAGTAGTGCTGGAGACGGGTTGTCTGAGATGCTGAGAGCCATTAGCTAGCTCCCTGCTCAAGCAGCCTACCAGCCGTTACCACATGGTGTTAACAAGCAAGCCCAATACATTACATATCCTACCTTTATTATTACTATTTATGTTATTATATTTATTTTATTATTTTTAAAAATAATTCAAGGTGGCAAACATATCCAAAATACTTCCCTCCTCCTATTGTCCCCACAACAATATCCCTGTGAAGTGATTTGGACTGAGACAAGGTCACCCAGCTGTCTTTCATGGCTAAGGCAGGACTTGAACTCTCACAGGCTCTTGCTTTCTAGCCTGGTGCCTTAATCAGGGCAACTGGAATCCATCGATGCTGGCTGATTATTGTTGGACATTGCAGTGAGATGCATCAAACACTGAATGCAGATGAAAATCATCATCAAAACACTTTTAGCCCTGTTGAACTCATGTAGCATGTTGGAAATATTATGTGATTAAGTCATTAAAAGTGAATTTCATATTTCTCAAGATTCCTATGTAATATAGTCATTCTGAAATTATTTCTGTGTTCAGTTTGAAGGAGTCTATCATAATCACCAAAAGTTTTTTTTACAAAGCAAAACTTTTGAAAAAAAATATTATCCAGTACAATAACGTAATTTCAGTTCAACAAGATTCAGATGAATATTTAAGGCAGTCAGCTATATATCTAAACCAGACAAAATTCATGTATACCTTCCAGACTTATCTAATTCATACTACACAAACAAAAAGAAAAGAAAACTTAGATCAAAACATTTTGCATTTGCCTATCATGAACTCAAATTTTAAGTGGCAGTAGTTTGCTATAGCAGGTTTTTGTCAACTCTTTCCTGCCTGTTTTTAAAAAAGAAGTTCTAGAAATAAAACCTATCTTTGCCAGGTTTTCCATACATTTCCAAAGCTGGTTCCTGTTCTGTGGAATCTCCTCTTCAGGCATTTGTCATGACAAAAATAGGTCTTCCATAGATAATTCTGATTTAGCTTTGACAATGTATATTAATGCAGACTTTCACAATCTGGTGTTCTACAGATGTGTTAAACTTCAACCCCACAATCCTTAGGAATTAGTTACGTTCATTAAGAACTGGAGAAATTGACAGCTAACACATCTGGAGGGCACCATGCTGAGAAATATTAGATTATTAGCATTACTACAAAAGGGTATGCCCTATAATTTGAAAAATTGTTAGTTATTTATTAAATTCAAAATTAAGTTGACCTCACTCTCTTTTTAAACTTAAACCTATTATGGTTAAAAGTGTTATCATTCTTCCAGGATAATACTAAAACCTACACAAAGAAAGAGGTTTGGATGCAGCTATGGTATTTGGAAAAAAGTTAAATTCACAGAAATATAACCACAGCATGATTTATTTTGAGTAGTTTGGTGAAGTCCACCATAATATTTAATACTGCATTCTCTTCACTGTCATAAAAACTATAATTGTACAGGGGATGATGAAGAATAAAAAATCCCTGAGGATTAATCATATTTTTTCAAAAAATATCAGCTTTCATGATATCTTTGTTCTTTGTATCTTGGCTTTTGTTAGTGCATTTTTAATTAGGATCTGGTATCTGCAATAAACAGTAAACATAAAGAGCTTTGCAAAAATGTATTAGACTGTTTGTTTTCACACTCTAATGCATATTTGCACAATTTTACCATGAAAAAAGAAAAACATGCTAAGCTCTTGGGCTCTATCCCAAATGTCCTGGAATAGAATCTGGAAATGACTAAGAATGCAGCCATACCACATCATATTTCAGCACTTATCCCAAGAAAGAGGAACAATCAGTGTGACAGAAGCATATGATATAGCAAGGAAAACATTTATTTCTCATTTCCTTCTTAGTTTCAATAAAACAAATGCTTATTAAATTCACAAAGGATAGGAAATTTTGTTGACTTATTTTCAGATGAGAAAAATGATTTCTTCCTTAGCTCAGAACATTATTATTTTGCTCTATTTTTTTAACTAGAACATTACAAAAATGGTATTTCCAATTGAAACTTAGTTTTAGATTAGCTAATGGTTATTAAATTAAATAGTATGATCACTTATTTTAAATCAGGCAGTATATTCCAATATTGAAATATGATAGGAGGATATCCTGTAGAATGTCGGTATAACTTTTTAATCTTACTTTTTAAGCAAGATCTAGGTGATTTTGATAGTTTTCATAATATTAAAATATTGTTTGTGTACATGTTTGTTTGTGTCTATGTAAACAACTAAATGAAAATACCCTTTGCCAAACTGGATGCAATTTTATTCTGAAATCTTTCTATCAAAAACCACCAGAAAATTGTAAAGCTTTAAAATGTGGCTCTTGTGAACACTTGTAACTGAAATGATGCCTTGATAGGCTTTGAACTTAATACAAAAACCATAAAAAATAGAAGACTAGTCCAAGGTGTTAAAAGTAAAATTTTCCTATAGAGCTATGCTTTAATGTATTTCCAAATATAACACAAGATTAAGTAATGTATTTTTTCATTTTATGTATTTATGGGCTAAAAGACTGTATATAATAGATAAAAGATAAGAGTCTCAGATGTCAAACTAAAAGATGAAAATCATTACATTTTATTAGCAGACAATATATAAAAATGCCAAAGCAAACTGTAAAGAGAGGTATAGCGTTATGCTCAGAGGTCCTGCATCTGAGTTGCATTTGTTTTTCCCAATTCCCCAAAAGGGGAATAATAGTCCTGAATTTAATTAAAAATCTATTTTTAAGATCAAAGTAATGAAAAAGTTAAAAGACTCCCTCACAAAGAAGAGTAATGTAAGAGTCTTGGGGAATCCGAAGTGATGGACTCACTGGTATTTTATTTCCTTTGGACTATTGGAGGGTGGATCATTTGGGCAGACTGCAAAATGCTAAAATGAAGATTTTATAAATCTATTAATTTTGCATGAACTAATGCAAATGTCATCTGTAATTATTCCAATGTACTTTAGGGGGCACTTTTTGTGAGTTTTTTTTTTCAGATCCCATTTTGGCTTTTATATTTGATCTTTACTGTAGCTTTTACCTAACTTAATAAATAGCTGTGAGTTCCCAGTATACCAGTCTGCTTGCGTGTTATTCTTACCCACTATACAAAAAACTTGAAAGAGTCTTGGAAATTAATCTGAATGAAGTAAAGTTTATAGTTCTGTATCATGCTTGGGACCAATCAAACTGGACAGAGGTGAGCCAGGATAAAAGGCATACTGTTCTGTACCAGCCTGCTACCAGCCCTGCAGAAAAGGCAGGGACAACCCCTTTTACAAGAAGGCAAGAGGCTGGAACTAAACCTACCAAATTTATGGATACAAAAGCAAACAAGACACGAACCATGAAACAGGAGCTATTCAAGCGGTTGCCTTCAGCAAACCAGCCCTCCCACGCATTCCCCTTTTATACAGTTCAGGGCGTGGCTTCTCTCTGCCTCCTTCCGAGGTGCCCCATTGCCTTCCTTTGTTTACTCCTGATTGACTGCCTCCTGCATCAGGCGTCCTTGAACAGGGCCAGCTGTGGGTCATCTTCATCCACGCTGTCAGGCTCACACAGCTGGGTCTGCGTCGTGACCAGGTGGGAGGGGCCTGGCTGAGGGCTCTCATCAGCAAGCTCCCCAACCCCCTCAGCAAGCTCTTCAACACCCCACTCCTCCTCTGAGTCGTCCGACCCAACTGCCGAACCCACAGGCTGACCCTGAATCACAACACATACTTATTTAGAAAGAGAGACACGTTTTCTACATCTTAATAACTTGGCCTATCTTTACACATAGAGCTATATTAACTGTTAACAGCAAAAGAAAAATACAGATATGTTCATCACTACCAAGCTGCCTACAAGATGGCATGGAAAAATCTGAAAGGTTCCCAAGGGACTCTGTAGGCCATGCAAATACAGTGATCAGCCTGTGAACTGCTGTAAAGCTGCTGCTTCTAAAGTTGTCTAAATTTTAATAAATCATTATTGGGTGAAATCTGGATTCATCTGCAGTATATTACCCTGGAGATTATTTTGCATGCTTCACTTAGATGCATACTTAGGTGAACATGATACTGCTCTGTTCATTCAAGGACCCCAACTTTTTTCAGGCTTATCCACAACACTGAAAAAGAATCAAGTTGCTTTAATGGATTATGGAGAAGGCCAAAGCATTTCTTCATAATCATTTTCAAAGAATACATAAAAATAATATTTGTTAAGCTCTGCTGCTAAAACTGTCCAAATATTTCTTCATTCTAAAATGAAATGAATCTTTTGCTTCTAATTTGTTCTAGAATTGTATTTACTTCATATCATGCTGGATTGGACACCCTATCTCTGCCTTCCTCTTTGTGATGTTCTCTAAATTATATAAGCTTGTACAACAATTATGTGTGCAGAGATCCTACCTAAAGGGCATTTTTCACTTAAAATTGCAATGGTGATCAAGTTATCATGAACTGGGGAAGTGAGCAAACTGGAACCTGCTTTAATGATTCTAAATGCAAATTCAATCTGCAATGGGTTCCTAACTTATAATGTGATGTACTTAGGCTTAGTTTAATGTGCTTTGCAAAACTGTGGTTTATTGGTGAACCAACCCATCATTTTGCATTTAAGCCAGTCTATTTAAGGGTCAAATATATTTTTGCCTAGCTGGATGCTCCCAGATCCTAAGTCAATAGAACTTTTAGTATTGGGGCCTATGCATTCAAGCAGCCTGTACTTGCCCATTTCTGGATATGGCCCATCTGCACCTCCCTGTTATCTCTTTCTGAAATAAAGCTACCACAATCCCTTCCATCTCGTTCTCCACCAACACATACCAATAATTTTTCATATCTTTCCAGGGTGACATTTGCCACTTATACATGTAGTATAATGATTTATTTTAGCATAATGTGTGAACCCGCCCTATTGTGAGAATGGTGTGGTAATTTTGGTATTAGATTGGGGAGTCTGATTAAAGTCCCCATTTTACATGGATATGACTAGATGACTAATTTCTTTCTCCCTCTCCATTAGCCCAATCCACCTTTCAAGTGTGCTGCTGTGGGGATAAATCACCCTCCATGTATACTATGCTGAACTGATATTATAGTACAAATCCATAGTCCTCTGCTTAAGCAAGCTATGGCTTGCATCATTTTGAACCTTGAAAGAGCTCCCTTACCTTCTGTTCTATGGTCCCAGAGGAACAACACATTAGGGAGTCGATGGTTTCTTCTGGCAGAGAGAAACAGAGTTCTTTAAGCTCTTTCTTTTCTAGTTGATGAACAAGGTTTGTTGGATCTTCTTACTATGATGGTCTTCCTGGGAGATCAGGGTGCATCCTTCAAATGCTCTTTTACCTGGTTAGTGGCAAAGCACAAAGTGTGCTTCATTTGTCTTTATACAGGTGTAATGTATTGTCCTTAATTGCTGTAATCAGTTGAGTGATTGCTTAATGGCTGTATTGTTTGAAACCAGGACTGCTTGTCTCCAGGACTGTTAACTGTGTTTTTTGCGTGAGAGTTAATACTTTAATTCTATTGATTGCTGCCTAGTGGCAATCCGTATAAATAGTAGTTTAGCAGCAGTTAGTGCTGCTTCTGTTGTTACTGAATAAATGTGTTGCTGTTTCACCGCTCTGCCTTGTCAATGCCTGACCAAACCGAAAACATAACAGTGGTGACAAAGGTGGGATGTGCTACTTAAAGAAGAGAGCCAGAAGTCACTAGGGTGTGAGGCCAACATCAAAGCCTGGCAGGAACTATGTTCCCCACCTCGGTCTGCCAGCAACCCACACTGGAGACCACTACGCCCTGAGGATCTGTCCTAGGGCCAGCACAGAAGCATAGTAGCACAAGGCATTGCAAGAACGAAGACAACTCACCATGGCCAAGGCCGGCAAATTGGAAGAATTTGATGTGGCGCATCCCGAGATGTGGCGTTCTTACATCTCTCGTGTTGAGAACTATCTGCGAGCTAACAAGTTAGCAAAGATGGCTTGAAGGCCGCAACACTTTTGAGTGTGTGCAGCCAGGCGATGTTTGATATAGCCAAGAACCTGGTTGCCCCTGCTATGCTCAAGTTGATCGCCTACGCAGATATCAAGAAGAAGCTCAAGGACCGCTTTGAGTCAAAACTCTCCATCATTGCATGAAGACACACATTTGAGCAGCAGGAGCAACAACCAGGAGAGTCTGCCACCGAGTTCATAGCTGCCCTCTGACAGGCATCCCAACTTTGCAACTTTGCAGACCTGGAAAAAAGACTGAGGGACTGGTTGGTTTGCGGGTTGAGGAACTGAGAGCTCCAGCAGAAGTTATTCGTAAGGGAGACCCTCTCATTCCAAGACGCCTTGGAATGAGAGGGCCGAAGAAGCCACCGGAGGAACTGTTAAAGCCTTGCAGCCCTCCAAGAACACTCCCAGCCCAGAAAATGTCCACCACGTGGATGCTTTAATGAGCAGAAGATCTTGACATGGACCTCGGATCAGCTATGGGAGCAACCAGAGAAGGAACAGCGGCCAGCTGACAAGGCAGTTCCCTTCACCCGATGCATGGACTGTGGAGGCTGACATAGACACTCGGAGTGCAGGTTCCGAGCAGCAACGTGCCAGGCTTGTGGCAAACCAGGCTACATTGCCGCCATCTGCAGAGGTCACCAAAGAGACGGACCACAGGAAGAAATATTCAGGAAAGGTACCGGGGCCCTGGGGCAACACCGATTTGGTTATTGCTCCAGCCAAAGGAGCGTATTTAGAACTGGTGCCCATTGCTTTCTTAAAGAGAAGCTTAGGCTCAAGTTCAAGCTTCAGGGAGTTCCATGCAACATGGAACTAGACACAGGGTCAGCCCTATCCATAATTTCCCAAGGAACCTTGAGTCACATTTGCAGTCGCAGCGGTAGACAAGTTAAACATAGGCTGTCTAACCTGGTGCTGACGGATTTCCAAAACTCCCGCATAGCGGTCAAAGGAGAAGCTACACTCAATGTGCAGTTCAAAGAGTTTGAGGGTCCATTGGACATCGTGGTAGTGGAGGACCACTGCACAAGCCTCATCGGCCTAGACTGGTTTGATGCTTTGGGCATCTAAGTAAGCGGTATTCACAGGACACAAGCGGCAGAACAGTCAGCAGTTTGCCAAGAGTTTGCTGATGTCTTCAGCTCAAGTTTAGGGAAGTACAAGTTTCCTCCTATTGTCCTTCACCTTGATCCTACCGTAACCCCAATAAGGATCAAGCCTTGTAGAGTGCCTTTCACCCTCAAACCCAAAATTGATGTAGAGCTGGACAAGCTGGTGCAACAAGGGGTGCTGCAGCCAGTAGATAGTGGGGTCTGGGAGACCCCCCATAGTCATGCCACTTAAGGCCAACAGTGAGGTGCACATATGCATGGATTATAAGTGCACTATTATCAGAGCACTTCAACAACATGCATATCCGGTGCCTGTAGTCAGCCACATTTTGGCGTCACTACAGAGAGGTCGTGTCTTCGCCAATTAGATTTGGCCCAAGCCTACCAGCAGCTGGCTGTGGATGATGTCATGACAGAAGCTCAGACCATTGTCACCCACAGGGGAGCTTTCAGGGTTAGGCGCCTACAGTTCAGGGTCAGTGTTGCCCCCAGGCTTTTCCAGGGAGTGATGGAGTGTACCCTCAAGGGCATTCCAGGGGTGTGCCCCTACTTTGATGATGTCATCATAGCCAGAGAGTCAGTGGAGATTTTGGCTGAATGGCTCAAAGATGTCCTTCAGCATTTCTGCGAAGCGGGGCTGAAGCTAAAAAGGGAGAAATGCAAGATTGGGGTAGATTCAACTAAATTCCTTGGTTTCTGCATAGATGCCGCAGGCATCCATCTGGCAGATTCCAAGCTCAAAGCAATTCAGCAGGGTCCCAGTCCTAAGTCTAAGGTGGAGCTCCAGGCCTTATTGGGACTCTTGAACTTTTACCATGCCTTTCTTCCACACAAGGCCACAGTGGCAGAGCCGTTACACCAGCTCTTGGACAAAGGGGAACAGTGGCAGTGGACAAGCATCCATGAGAAAAGCTTCTTGGCAGTCAAATCACTACTGTCTTCGAGCTCAGTGCTCACCCACTTTAATGAAAAGCTGCCTATCTGCATCGCTTGTGATGCATTTTGATACGGGGTTGGGGCCATGCTGAGCCACTTGATGGCTGATGGAAGGCAGGCTCCCATCGCTTATTATTCTAGGACCCTGTCTTCAGCAGAACACAATTGCGCACAAATAGACAAGGAAGCACTGGCCATAGTGGCCAGTATAAAGAAGTTTCATGACTGCTTGTATGGCTGCCATTTCACCGTCTTCATGGACCACAAGCCACACCATGGTCAAGAATCCACATTGATTTTGCCAGGCCTTTTCAGGGACAGCTGTTCCTAATTGTGGTGCACAGTCACTCCAAATGGTTAGAGGTCACACCAGTTCCAACTATGACTACTGTCAGGACCATCCAGGAACTGCGCAGGATCTTTGCAATGCACGGGTTACCAGACATGCTAGTCTCGGGCAACAGGGCTCAATTTACTGTTGCAGAATTTCAGTCCTTCCTCAGGGCCCCCTTTCACCCAGCCTCAAATGGCCAAGCAGAACGCATGGTCTGAACAACCAAATAATCCTTAAAGATCATCACTGGCAACTGGCACCACAGGTTGGCTGACTTCTTACTCTGCCAACTCCCTGCACTTCCATGGGCAGAAGCCCAGCTGAACCTAGATGAGTCTGGTGCTTAATTACTAAGTTGGATCGGCTGCACCCTGACTGAGTTGCCTCAGACACAGCACAGCCAAAACCACTACGAAGTTTGCAAGTTGATGACCAGGTTTGGGCCCAGAATTATGGTCAAGAGGCATTGTGGGTGGTAGCTGTAGTTGCTAAGGTGTCGAGACCACTCTCATACAAAGTGGTCCTGGAAGATGGTCGAGTAATTTGATGACACATTGACCAGCTGCATCAGAGGCTAGCGAACCACCCAAAAGGGCCAACCACAGGGCCAGCGTGACAGCGACCCAACGGCAGAGTCTGCATGCTGCAACAGCACTCTCAGCCCTGGAGATGGGGGTTGGCCATAGCTGAATGTTCTCCGGACACAGAGACTGCACCCAGTGAGCAGAACCAGCCAACAGCTTTGTTTTCCAGCCTGGCAGAACCTGCTCCCCAAATGGACTTTGGCTTGGGTCTACTGGTACAGGCCAGCCAAAGGGACTCAGGTCGACCTGAAGCAAGCGAGTATCAAAGTCCTGGTCTACCCAGCCTGGCAGGTGAGCTGATAGACCGGGAACTCCAGCAGCTCTGAGACGTTCCGAACGGACACGAAGGCTGCCTAAGTATTTACAGGACTATGTCAAGCATTTGAGATTATGAACTATCTAGGGGGAAGGTTGTAATGTATTGGCCTTAATTGCTGTAATCAGTTGAGTGATTGCTTAACGGCTGTATTGTTTGAAACCCAGACTGCTTGTCTCCAGGACTGTTAACTGTGTTTTTTGCGTGGGAGTTAATGCTTTAATTCTATTGGTTGCAGCCTAGTGGCAATCCATATAAATAGTAGTTTAGCAGCATTTAGTGCTGCTTCTGTTGTTACTGAATAAACGTTTTGCTGTTTCACCACTCTGCCTCATGAATGCCTGACCGAACCAAAAACATAACAACAGGAAAGTCATATATTTGTCTATATATTAAGTAAAAAGCATTAGCATCCAGGGTATGACTCTAATAGATCAGAGAATATTTGCAGGTGTTGGAGTACTCTTATACAGTCCAAAAGTTAATTCTTGCATCAATATGGACTGCTGGAAGTTACTGAACCTAATACCCTTCAGCACACATTATTCTTTCCTTTTTACTTTAAAAATTAATTTTGTTATCAGCCAGAATTAGGACATACACATTGTTGCAGACACTTCTTTTACTATTTTTAATCTAATTCAAAATTTGCTTGTAGTCAGCTAATTTTGAAGTCAGCAAGACTTAGGACATGTACATATTTATGGATACTCCTTTTACTATTTTTTAATTTAATTTAAAATTAGTTTTTACTTTTCTACACCAAATACCCTGGTTTCTAGATGATCATTATTAGAGGAGAAAAAATAATAAGCTTTGTGTTATTCCTCTAGCCATGATTTTAGTGAGCTTAGAATTGGAAAACTATAAATGTTCTGAAAATCATCTTACCCACAGAACTATCAAAAATACGTATGGGGATGATTATGAAAGGAACAAATATTATCTGGGTGATATAAATTAACCAACTTTTATTATTTATTTTAACAGACACTGACAGCACATATCCAAAACAATTCCAGTCTCTATTGAGTCTCTTGACATTTTCATTCTGTATTGTGTTTGACATTTCATTCTGTAGTTTGTACTGCAATTTTATATAGCCAGTATATTTAAATTTATATAGTTCAGCTTTCACTGGTGTTCCCAGTTTAATGTATTTGAGAGATTGTTTTTTCTTAGCCTGTTAGTTTTACTTAGCAGAGCTTAGTAGCAGATATATCAGTAACTATAGTGTATCACATCACAAAACAGATCAGTTTGGTTCTCCTGGCAGAACTGCTTAATACACATATGTACAAATATACAATCTCTATTTAACACAAACTATAAGAAATAAACCTACATGCAGCCTTTTTTAAAAAAATTGAATATTTATTAATGCATTCTTTGAAAAGACTGGGATTAGAACAGTCTCCTTCCGAGTTTTATTCTTTTTGCCAAATGTTTAAATTATATGTTTTTTAATACTAAGGAATTCAGCTTGCAATACTTTTTTTACTTGCATTTCTACTTGTTAAATATGTACATTCTCCCACCCCATAGTGATATAATCTCTGTGACTGAAGAAGCTAAATTGTGTTTATCAGCATAATCACACAGTCATTTCAAGAAGGACTGCAATGCATAAATCAGACATCAAAAAACACAACCAACTGCAAGATTTACTTTGGGCCATTTGTCATATATGCTGAAACCCAAAGGCAGACACTATAGCAAAGTGAGTCTGTCTTGAACAGGAGACCTGTGTTCAAAAGATGCTCAAAACATTAATTTACGTCAGCAACAGTAGCATAAATTAAAATAAATGTGGCAGTCTGTAAGTTTACACAGGGAACGTTGGGAAAGTGAACAAATGATGAAAGCAGTGTCATGCATGATAGAAGCACCAACCCTTTGTGCATGTATTGCAATATCATATGGACATATAAAAGGGACTGATTTTTTCATTTTGATAAAAAACACCAGGTCATGCTTATTGAAAGCAAAGTTCATCTTACTACAAGCTGAACTCTCATTCATCAAAAGGAAATTTTGGTAAGAAGAAGAGGTCTTTTTGTAATGCTCTGGCTAATAGATGTCTTTAGCACACTGTTCTGTACCAGCCTGCTACCGGCCCTGCAGAAAAGGCAGGGACAACCCCTTTTACAAGAAGGCAAGAGGCTGGAATTACGCCTGCCAAATTTATTGCTACAAAAACAAATAGAACAAGACACAAACCAAGAAACAGGAGCTTTTCAAGCGTTGCCTTCAGCAAACCAGCCCTCCCACGCATTCCCCCTTAAATACAGTTCAGGGCGTGGCTTCTCTCTGCCTCCTTCCGAGGAGCCCCATTGCCTTCCTCTGTTTACTCCTGATTGACTGCCTCCTGCGTCGGGCGTCCTTGAACAGGGCCAGCTGTGGGTCATCTTCATCCACGCTGTCAGGCTCACACAGCTGGGTCTGCGTCGTGACCGGATGAGAGGGGCCTGGCTGAGGACTCTCATCAAGCTCTTCAACACCCCCCTCCTCCTCCTCCTCTGAGTCATCCGACCCAACTGCCGAACCCACAGGCTGATCCTGAATCACAACACACACTCTAGCTTAGCTTGCTTTTAGGCACCTGGCGGGTAAAACATTTTTAATTGCTTCAGAATTTTAAAACGTTTTAAATGCTTTTCTAATTCCTTATATATTGTTATGTACTGGGCTCTTAAAGAATACTACGTGGGTTGCTGGAGCAGTTAACGGCTCTCCAGTAACCCAGACTACAAGTCTCCTGTGCTGCAATTGGCTATCTCCAGGCGGCAATGGTTGATTCAAACTTATTGGCTGCCACCTAGGGACTAGACTATATATTGTGGATAGTTGCAGCCTTTTCCCCAGTACAGTTTCTGCATGACATAAACTATGAGTTACCTTGTACTCACCTTCACATCTTCATTCCTGCGCCAAAAAAACCCACTATTTAACAGTGGCGATGAAGGTGAGATCCTGCTTCACTGATTAAGAGTTGAAGTCTTAAGGGAAAGGCAGCGCACACCGGAGGGAAAAGGCTTTCCCCCCCCTCTCAAGGTCGGCTAGCAAGCTACGCTAGCGACCTCGTGCTCAGTGGACTCATTCCCTGAGCCTGGAAGCAAGATCCAGAAGAACGCAGGAACCAGCAAAAGAATGCCGAAGGTCAGGAAACTGAGAGAATTCAATGTGAAACACCCAGAGGAATGGCAATCATATCTATCACAAGTAGAAAACTACCTCAGGGCCAATCAGATCACGGAAGAAGGACTGAAGGTCGCAATGCTACTCTGCGTGTGCGGCCCAGCTATCTTTGATTTGGCCAAGAACCTTTGCGTGCCAACACCGATCGAAGCAGTCTTTTACGCAGACCACAAAAAGAAGCTAACCAGGCACTTCCAGCCCAAGATGTCTGAAATGGCTTGGCAGTTCAAGTTCAACTAAAGAGTGCAGCAACCAGGTGAATCAGCTTCTGAGTGCATAGCGGGCCTGAGGCAGGCCGCACGCCTTTGCAAATTTTCAAATTTAGAAGAGCGACTACGAGACCGGCTCATCTGCGGCCTATGGGACAGAACGCTTCAGCAGAGACTCTTTGCTAGGCCAAATTTAACGTTTTCTGAAGCACAAGATGAGGTGATGGCTGACGAAGCTGCCGGGGGTGCTGTTCAAACAGTGCAGCCTGCCAAATTGACAAAGTTTGAAGAAACGGTCCACCGTGAGGACGCCAAATGCACCGAAGAATTCTCCGAGGAGGAAGAACCTGAAATCAACCGATTCCAAAAACAGCCCAACACGTAACACCAAAACAGCCAGCAGCAAGAGGACAATTACAAGGCAGTTCTCTTACCGAGATGTAAGGGGTGCGGCGGCAACCATTTTTGCGCCAACTGCAGATTTCGATTAGCCATGTACAGAGCTTGCGGAAGGACAGGCCACATTGCAGTGGTTTGCAGAGCCCGCCAGAGAGACCAACCACCCAAACACCAGTCAGAAGAACCAACTAGGAGAGGTACTGGGGCCCAGGGTCCAGTTAGTGTGGGATTCTTCAGAAGCCGTAGAAGCGTATGCTGCATCGGGGCTCGACGCCCCCTCAAAACCAAACTTAAGCTCATGATAGAGCTACAAGGAGTTCCATGTAAGATGGAATTGGACTCTGGCTCTGCAGTTTCAATTATTTCTCAAGACACTTTTAACTTCGTGTGTAGGTGCAGTAACAATTGGGCCAAACTAAGAGTCTCAGATATAATCCTAACGGATTTTCAAAATGCTTACGTTAAAGTTATGGGAGAAGCCACTTTGTTGGTAAAATTTAAAGGATTTTTGGGGCACCTGGATGTAATAGTAGTAGAGGGCCAGAGAACGAGTCTCATTAGACTCGACTGGTTTGATGCCTTAGGTATTCAGATTACTGGCATAAACCGGATGCAAACTGCAGACCTTGCGTCAGTATGCGAGGAATATGTGGATGTTTTTGATTCAACCCTAGGCACATACACAGGCCCGCCTATCTCATTTAAGTTAGATCCTAACATAGTTCCAATCAGGGTTAAGCCTTGTAGGTCCCTTTTGCCTTAAAACATAAAATTGATTCTGAAATCAATAAGCTCGTAGAACAGGGTGTGTTACAGCCTGTTGATGGTGGGGAGTGGGAAACTCCTATAGTCACCCCACTTAAAGCCAATGGGGAAATTCGCATTTGTGCTGACTATAAATGCACTCTAAATAAAGCCCTCAAGCAACACGCTTACCCGGTCCCAGTGGTCAATCATATTTTAGCCTCCTTGCAAGGGGGTACTATTTTTGCTAAACTTGATTTAGCACAGGCCTATCAGCAATTGCCGGTTGATGAGGCCACAGCCGCGGCTCAAACGATCGTGACTCACGGGGGGGGGCTTTCAAAGTTAAACACTTACAGTTTGGAGTCAGTGTTGCACCTGGTATTTTTCAGGGAATCATGGAGCGTACACTCAAGGGTATTCAGGGCATCTGCCCTTATTTTGACGATGTTCTTATTGCAGGGGAATCCCCAGAAGTGCTGGCCAGTAGGCTCAGGGCTGTCTTGCAGAGGCTTCGCAAAGCAGGCTTCAAATTAAAAAAGAACAAGTGTAGTATTGGGGTTTCTTCAACAGAATCCTGGGTTTCCGAATTGATGCTAATGGCATTCACCCCACTGATTCTAAAGTGAAGGCCATTAAAACGGCTCCAAGGCCCAAATCAAAAGGAGAGCTACAAGCATTCTTGGGCCTCCTAAACTTGTATCACACATTTCTACCTCATAAGGCAGCAATAGCAGAGCCCCTCCACAGGCTTCTAGATAAGAAAGCTCCATGGAAATGGACTAACTTACATGAAAAAGGTTTCCAGGACTTAAAAGCACTATTGTCAGAAAAGTCCACTGTAACTAACTACAAAGAGTCTAAACCTGTATGTCTTGCATGTGATGTATCTCCCTATGGGGTGGGGGCAGTTTTAAGTCACATAGAAAAAATGGGAAACAGGTTCCTATAGCATTTTACTGAAGGACCTTGTCCTCTGCTGAGCGCAACTATGCTCAGATTGACAAAGAGGCCCTGGCCATCATTGCTGGAATAAAAAAATTCCATGACGATTTATATGGCAGGGATTTCACAGTATACACTGACCACAAACCTCTGTTGGGACTTTTCACAACGGATAAACAAACCCCCCACATACTATCTCCAAGAATGCTGAGATGGTCTATTTTCCTATCTGCATACAATTTTAAATTAATTCACAAACCAGGCAAGGAAATGGGCCATGCTGATGGCCTCAGCAGACTACCACTGCCACTAATGGATCCTGATCCAGCTCCAGCTGCTAGAATATTGTCCATACAGGACATACCTGAATTTCCCCTCCATGCAGGGGACATTGCTGCTGAAACTAACACAGATAAAATACTTAGTAGAGTGTTGTCATGGGTATACACGGGCTGGTTGGATAAAAGTCCAGGCTCAGAATTTCAGAGCTATTTTGTCAGGAGGCATGAGTTATCTGCACATAAAGGGTGCATTTTATGGGGAAACAGAGTCATAATTCCCACTTCCCTAAGGGTTTTACAATCATTACATGAAGGCCATCCAGGCACTGTCAGAATGAAAGCTTTAGCTAGAAGCTACCTCTGGTGGCCTGGCCTTGATAAGGCCATTGAGGCTCAAGTCCATGGTTGTTATACATGCCAGCAATCTAGGCCTGAAATACCACAGGCTCCAGTTCACAGGCGGGAGGAAACACACACTCCCTGGTCTAGGGTTCACATAGACTATGCTGGGCCCTTTCAGGGATAGCTCTTCCTTATAGTAGTGGATAGCCACTCAAAATGGCTGGAAGTAATTCCAGTTCCTAACATGACTACTGCTAGGACCATTCAGGTGCTGAGAAAACTCTTTGCCACACATGGGTTGCCAGATGTCTTAGTTTCAAACAATGGGGCCCAATTCACTGCTGCTGAATTTCAGGCTTTCCTTAGAGCTAATCTCATCAGACATGCAACGTCTGCACCTTTTCATCCATCTTCTAATGGTCAAGCTGAACGCATGGTGAGGACAACGAAGGAAGCACTCAAGCGCATTGCCACAGGTGACTGGCATCACAGATTGGCAGATTTTTTACTCTGCCAGCATTCTACGCCCTGCACTGCTACAGGCAAAAGTCCTGCAGAACTACGTTGGGGGAGGCATTTGATTACTAAATTGGACACGTTGCATCCAGATAGAGTGGCAGCAGAAGCCTCTCAACCAAAACCCCCGAGTGGGCTGCACATGGGCGATTGGGTTTGGGCTAGGAACTATGGTCATGGGAATCTGTGGGTTCCTGGTCAAATTACCAAGGCATCCAGACCCCTATCTTATGAAGTGGCATTGGAGGGAGGGCGAGTTGTCAGATGACACATTGATCAGCTCAGGAAACGGTTTCCAGAATGGCCACTAAGTGAGGACTGGGTCATAAGTCCCTCCCAAGGTCCTCAAACCTGCGGCCAAGCCAGCCCTCACATGGACTATTAGGACTTTTCCTTCTTAACTGAGGCAGAACCGGAGGGAGAAATGGGGAGGCCTGGAGTGCAACATGGGTCCCCTGAAGGAGGAAGCCAACCGAACTTCAGCAACCACTGTGCCTATTCTGCCGAACAGTCTGGGGTGGGCCAACCTGAAGAGGCCAGCCAAAGTGCATCGAATCCCCTTGACTCAGGAGCACAAAGGGACACAAGTCTACCCAGCCCACTGGGTAAGCTGGTAAACCACAAAGTGATGGGAACTCCGAGACATTCCTCTAGGGCACACAAGCCTCCTTACGTTGTAAAATAAAGAACTATATATTGTTGTAATTCCTGTTGCCACTACGCTACAGAAACTAGTGCTATGATGTAACAGTCTAATAGTGCCATTTTTGAAGCCTATTCATTGAGACGTTGTTTAATAACATTGTAACCTACATTGTTTCTTTTTACTTTTATTATTATTATCACTTTTATTTTAGTGTGTTGGATAATGACTCTTGACAATTGTTGCGACTAATTGGTGTTATTATGGTCTGGTCTAAGAGTGGAGGGGTGTTATGTACTGGGCATCCAGATAGAGTTGCAGCATACCACGTGGGTTGCTGGAGCAGCTAACGGCTCTCCAGCAACCCAGACTACAAGTCTCCTGTGCTGCAATTGGCTATCTCCAGGCAGCAATGGATGATTCAAACCTATTGGCTGCCGCCTAGGGGCTAAACTATATATTGCGGCTAGTTGCAGCCTTTTCCCCAGTACACTTTCTGCACGAAATAAACTATGAGTTACCTTGTACTCAGCTTCGTGTCTTCATTCCTGCACCAAAGAACCCGCTATTTAACATATTGTCTCTCTAAATTCCCATTTAATGTCATTTAAGTGACATTTAAGTTCACTTTTGAGAGTTGTTTGGCATAAATTTATTTCAGCAGTACTATTCTGAACGCGTAGATTAAAGAAAGTATATGTTTAACTTTTAAATAAACAAGATAAATATTTAACAACCCTACCTGAAAAATATATATTTAACATCCCTAAAAACAGGGATTTTATAACATGGGAAATGGTATAGAAATGAAATACAATCAATAAATTAAGGCAACCAAAGCTGGTTTTTTTCTCCTTCTTTATCTTTTTCTAATATCCCATTCTCCTGTGCCATTAAAAGATGCATCCCCATTTACTGTACATAACACATGTATGTGTCTATCTTGGCTATAGCTAGTATCACTTAGTTGAAAGATGCAGCAATATCTTCACACTGAAATAAAACTTCTTTTATCACTTGGGATTGTTTGTTTTTGACAAGTTCTTGGAGGAAAACACCTCCTAACTCAGTGATAATTCAGCAGATATCCTAGCTGCCTTTTCTACTTACTTCAGAAAACAAGATACTTTAACTATTTTAGAGAAGGTGCATGAGAGTTTGCATTTGGGATAGAAAACTTGTGAAATAATATGACAACAGTTTGGAAGTTGTTGTGTCTGCCAATCCACGCATCACACTTGGTTTTGTCTTAATGTCCATTGAGAATATAGTGAAAAGTTAACTGCTAATGCAAGAATCCTCCTACCTAGACACAGATATATAAGGACAATATCACCAAAGCATCCATCTTTTTGGAAATAGAATTTGAAAGCTTAATAAAGTATGTACATTTTACTTCCTGACTGAGACAACTTTTTAAATAAAACTAGAGACAGCAGGATTGATGCTATTGATTAGGAAAACTATCATTTTAAGGGCTGGATAGAGAAATAGCTATTATCCTTTCAAATGCTACATATTAACGTCTTCCATTTTTAGGACGTGACTCCCACCAGACAAGTCCCTTTATATTAAAGAATACAGTATTCACAGCCAAAAGGATGATATGTAATGCAAATGCTTAACGATTAATAAGGGGGGAAAAGATAAAATCAATTAGAGGCATGGCTATCCTAGGCAATGAGGCAATGGGGAAGGCACTTCAGGGCTGAACCACAGGCCTCAAAGTCAGGGGACAAATTATCACCCAGAGCAGCAAATGGTAGGAGCTGCAGCAGCAAATAAAAGCAAATAGCAGCAAACTACTATACATCTACACATGACCATCATGACTGATGCCATTATTATAATATTTTTATCCTGATTTTTTATTTTTTTAGTGATATGTTTAGCAGTGAACATATCTAATTTTGCTGTCTCCTATTTTCCCTGCAGGAATGTGAGTGCCCAAAGTCACCCCAACTGGCTTTCATGCCTAAAGTAAGCCATGCCTAACTCACAGTCTTCTGGTTTCTAGTCAGTACCTAATTACTATACCAAACTGGCTACTCACTACAGCTTTGTTCTTTTCTTGATGTTTCATTCAAAAGTATTTATAGAAAGGTAGCAAGTAGGCTACATCTCTATATCTATCCACATCTATCTACACATCCAAAGATCTTCGTGTTTAGTTTAGTTGATTATTTGAAAGTAGATTGATTTAATTATAAATAAGGTACACAAAATAGGGACGCGGTGGCTCAGTGGGTTAGGACACTGAGCTTGTCGATCAGAAGGTCAGCAGTTTGGCGGGTCGAATCCTGAGTGCTGCGTAACAGAGTGAGCGCCTTTTACTCATTCCAGCTTCTGCCAACCTAGCAGTTTAAAAGCACGTAAAAATGCAAGTAGAAAAATAGGGACCACTACGGTGGGAAGGTAACAGCGTTCCGTGTGCCTTTTGCGTCTAGTCATGCCGGCCACATGACCACGGAGACGTCCTCGGACAAGAGCTGGCTCTTTGGCTTTGAAACGGAGATGAGCACCGGCCCCTAGAGTTGGAAACGACTAGCACGCATGTGCGGGGGAACCTTTACCTTTTACCTTTAAGGTACACAAAACAGGAAAGGATGATACAAAGTTGAAATTAAAATAGATATGTTTCTTAGTTTTCATTTTAATGATCATAAGACATTGGTCATCTTTCAAGTATTAAGGGACTGAACTTTCATTCTTATCCATTTTCATATCTTACCTTAATTTAATTATTTAAGAAAATTTATATAGCTGCCCAACTCACTCTCAGTGATTGTGGATGGCTTACAAGGGTAAAAAACTAATAAAAAAAACAATAAAAAAAGCATAACACCATCACCCCCATGTATTCTTAACATTAATCCCACAGGTGCCTTTTCCAGAGGCCACATGGAGGTTTATCTGTGCCCTCAGGGTGACTTGAATAGTGCAAATGGGTGTGGTTCCTTTTTGAAACTGTGAAAGGACTATGTTTCAAACAGAAGATAGGTGTTGTTGTATTCTTCCTCCCTCTGTTGAGAGAGGGCTCTTCAATTTTAATGCAGATGGCCTCTCCACGATGTGGACTTTGCTGTCTTCAAAAGAGTGCCCTTTATCTTCCAAATGCAGATGAACTGCTGAATCTTATCCTGATGGGTTTATTTTCCCACGTTGTGCCATGCGTTTGTGAAGTGGTTGTTTTGTTTCTCCCATGTACAGATCTGCACATGTCTTACTGCATCGTACTGCATATATTACATTGATCAGTTTGTGTCTGGGTATTGTGGGGGTGTGCAAGCTTCTGCCTCAGTATATTCTTGGGTTTAAGGTGTACATGTATGTTGTGTTGGTTGGAAATCCTCTTGAGCTTTTCAGATATCTCTGCAATACATGGAATGACAATATTACTTTGTTTGTTGTTCTCTTGTCTATTATGGAGGATCTCCTGGGTCTTTTTTTTTTTTGCATTTGATGATCCACACATAAAGGAAGTCATCAGAGCTTGTCGCTATCCCAAGTGGGCCTTCATGAAAGAATAAATAGTACATTTATTTACATTGCTCCATATTGAATATTGCTTCCTTTCATGATCCTCCCACAATCTCTGTTATTGCCATGCCAACAAGGGCTGACAGGGTTGATGTCCAGCACTTTCAAAAGGAGCCAAGTTATTTAATCTTGATTTAGATAATTATTTAAAATCTGAATTTATAGTTTGAAGTAGACAGCCCATAGATATCATTAAAATTCAGTCTTCAGAAATATTGACTAACATAGTGAGAAAAACTGAGATCAGAGATTCAGCAAAATATGGACAGCCATAGCTTTCCCACATTACTATATTCTTTTTGCTATTGCTAAAATCATATAAGCATATTCAGGAATTGGATAGAATTTCCTAGCTGATCTACCAGTCACAGTTCCTGACTTCCAATTTCTGTCATTTCCTTTATCACATTGGCATACATTTATACATATATCAATACTGATGAGAAGAAGGGCAGAAAAGTGTTGTTAGACACTTAGTGCAAGAAGCCTAAATTTATTCACATATTAAAAAATGTAAAGGCCAACTCAATCATATTAAACCCTAAAATACTATATAAAGCCTCCAGATGGTATACTTGTTTAATATATGCAAACTTGTGTTCCTAATACTGTCACTCTTATATTCCCTCATCCCCATACCCTAAATTTACCTATTATGGCTCTTCCTGAAAGAGGACCTTCAGCAACTTGTTAAACCTGTTGGCATCATTGAAATTTTGTGTGGGTTTAAAAGCCCATCAAAACAGATCTTATTATAACTAGAGATTAAAAACCTGTTAATTTAGTTGTGCCCAATGTAGTGGAGCAACAGCTATAAACATGCATTCTTAAAATGCGGTGAATGGCTTATTTGAAGCTTAGATGGGTAAAATAATTTTACATGGGAAATTAGCTATACTTTCTTGATGCCTTTACTTACTAGATTTTTACAGAAATAGTGAAAAGTATGTAACCTCATTGTTTCACATTGAACGGAAACTTATACTCCAGCTCATTATTGCAATTATTTTTGTTAAGATAATTATCCTTTTTTGCCCTTCTCAATCCTTTTAATGAACTCTATCTTCCTAACATTTGGAACCTCTGCAGTGGCCATTTGTTGCTCTGGTGGAAGACTGTTACAGAGGACCACTGTAGCTACATAGAAGCACTTCTTCTTCCCAAATGTCCTGAAGAGGAGTAATACTCAGCACTGGACAGAAAGAGCCCATTTGAAACAGACAGTTTTAAGTACATAGTTGCCAAGCCATATAATGCTTTATAGGTCAAAGCTGGAATTTTAAATTTTCCTGTTGGCAACCAGAACACCATGGTATCAGTATTATATGAATCTAGCATCTCTTGGCTGCCAACAAAGAGGCTTCTGAACTTTAAATTTTAAAACTAGTCTGTTAGAGATTAAACTTGATTTGGGTGACAATATTATATAATGGAGTAAAAGCACCTTTAAGGAGTTAAACGGCCTAAGGGTGTGGCTGTAATTATTCCACATAAAAGAGAGTTAGATGTTACACGTAGTTGCTCTTGTATATGTGTTTGATGTTAGTGTTTGGATACCTCTTGTTCTCTTGTTTGCTAACTTGATATTTATTCTCTCAAGAATCAACTGCTTGCTACAGTGTATATTGTTTTTGATATTGGTAAGCAGCTTTTGTATTTTGATACTATGTTTTTTTATGGACTGACTTTTATGTGCATGATACTGGATTGATACTTGGACTATTTCTTACTGTGTTTCTTTTTGTTGTCTGAGTAAAAATAAGTTATAAAACTCGTGTTAGTGCATTACTGTTTGCCTAAAAGTCCCAGTACAACTTCCACTGTGTATTAATAATACTCTGTTAAACAAACCATTTTTTCAACAACATATCCTAACAACGGTTATGGGCCCAGATCCAGTGTGGTGCTGAGGACAGGCACAGTATTGTATTTATATTTCCTAACTGAGTTTTCAAATTCAGACAATGGCACAAGGACTATTCAATCCATTCTGCATTACCCGGCTTGATGGGTCAAACTACGTATCCTGGTCTACACAATGTAGTTTGCTATTACAAAATCAAGGTCTTTGGAAAATAGTCCATAATCCTCCTGATGTAACTGCCTGGGATCCAACTAATGAAGAAGATAACAAGAAGATTGTAGACTTCAATAAAGACAATGATAAGGCTTTATCTATCATTGGGCTAACATTAGGAGACCAACAGCTAGTCCATGTGCGTGGAGAAGAATCAGCTGCTAAATGTTGGGCTAAGTTGAAAAAGATTTTTGTTCGGGACAGTGTTGGTGCTCATATAAATCTTACCAGAAAGCTATTTAGAGCTAGACTGGAAAAGAATGGCGATATGTTAGCTCACCTTAACTTTATAAAAGCAACTTTGTTGGAACTGCAAGAAAAAGAACTTATTTTCTCAGAGCTGCACCAGGTTTACATCATTTTATCATCATTGGATGAGAGTTACGATGCCTTTGTATCGTCCTTGGAGGTTTTGTCCAAAGAAGACCTAACTGTTTCTTCAATAACTGGAAGGTTGTTGGAAGAATCAAGATGTCGTATGGAGAGAAAACAGTTGAGAGAGCCATTGCAACAAGAAATAAAGAAGACTGAATCTGCTTATATTTTAAGGAAATGCTTTAATTGTGGGTTAAAGGGACATATTGCTAAGTTTTGTCAGAATAGTAATTGTCAGAGAAAGGAAAGCCATAGAAAGAATAAAAAGCTGATTAATGTAGCTGTAGCTAATAGAACTACTAATAACCACAATTGGTGGGTGGTAGATAGTGGAGCTACACACTGTATTTCAAAAATAAAAAGGGATTTTGAGAATATAAGGTCTAGTAAAAAATATATTTCTATGGCTAATGGCTGGAGAGTCAAGGTCTCTGGAGAGGGTAAGGTTTACTGTTCATTTTTAAAACAAAATTTGGAAATGCTATATGTTCCCAGATGTGATTATAATCTATTATCAGTTAAGGTATTATTGGAAGCAGGTTTTAAAGTTACTTTCCAAGGGGAGGAATGTCTTATTCAAAAGAATGAAGTGAACTTAATAGCTAATATGAAAGATGGTTTGTTTGTAATTAGCAATGATCCTATTATAATGGCTACTACATGTACAAATCAAAAACCACATGATGAATGTATTCATTTATTACATAGAAGATTGGGTCATGTGAATTTTAATACACTAAAAAGAACTGTAGCTTTGTCTAATGGGTTTAAGTTAAAGGCTTGTAAGAAATATCTGCAGTGTAACGTATGTGGTAGAGAAAAGAGCAGGGCAGCACCAGCTAATAGGTTAGATGGATTTAAAACCACAACTCCATTAGAACTGGTATTTATGGATTTGATAGGTCCTATGAAACCCAGTTTAGGGGGTGCTTGCTACATATTAAATATTCTAGACCATTATAGCAGATATGGGTTCTGTTATCTCCTTACGTCAAAAACTGAAACTATACAAACAATATCTAATTGGCTCAAGTTTGTACAAAGGAAAACTCAGTTAAATGTAAAAACCATAATAACAGACAATGGAACTGAGTTTTTTAATAAACAGTTCAATGAGCTGTTAGTTTCAGAGGGAATAGAGCATAGACGTACAGCTCCTTATAGACCTCAGCATAATGCATTTGTTGAACGGAGGGGCCAAACATTGCAAGCTATGATTAGATCTATGATTGAAGATTCTGGTTTACCTGATAGCTTATGGGGAGAAGCAGCAAAATGTGCTAATCATATTTTAAACAATGTGGTTAGTTCAGCTACAGGTAAAATTCCTTATACCTTATGGTATAAGAGAAAACCAAATCTTAGTTATATTCACACATTTGGGACACCTGCTTGGGTACATATTCCAAGTTCAATAAGAAATAAAGGAGAACATAGAGCTAAACAATTATTTTTTGTTGGCTATGAGTTAAACCATAAGTCTTATCGGTTCTGGGAGAAAGGTACTAAAAACATTTATTGTAGTTCTAGCGCTGTTTTTCAAGAACAGTCAGGCTGGGAAAGGGTAGAAGATATTGTATATATTCCTCAACAAGATTTAACTAACTCCTCAAATGAAAGTGATAAAGAAGAGGAGGAACCTGCTAGAGAGATCAAACAAGAACCACTGATAGTGGAGACAGGAGAGGAAGAAGATAATAATGTAAATGTACCTATAAGTCCAATAATTCTCAGAAGGTCTAACAGGGAAAGACGACAGCCTGATCGTTTCGAGGCAGGTTTAATTTGTCAAATAGACATTGAACCTTCTAATGTTGAAGAAATAAAAATGTATCCTGAGAATGAAAGAAAGAATTGGAAAGTAGCTATGGATAAAGAAATAAAGTCTTTGCAAGATCTTAATGTTTATCAAGAGGTTAAAATACCTAAAACAGAAAAGTTAATTGGATGTAAATGGGTTTTTAAACTGAAAGAAAGTGTTACAGGAGAAGTAATACATAAAGCAAGATTAGTTGCTCAAGGATTTGCACAGAATAATAGTGATTATGATGAAGTATTTTCCCCAACGTTAAGAGCTTCCACTCTTAGGGCTGCTTTAGTTTGGGCAGCAAATAAGAATTATAGTATAAAACATGTAGATATTGAAACTGCTTATTTGCATGCAACATTAAACCATGATATATATATGAAAGTTCCATCAGGAATAGAAAGTAAGGTAGGGTACTGTTGGAAACTGAATAAGAGTTTGTATGGTTTAAAACAGTCAGGTTATGAGTGGAATAGATGTTTAGTAAAAGAGTTAAATAGTTTGGGATTTAAAGCTAGTATTGCAGATCCTTGTTTATTTATAAAACAGCAAAATAGTGAATTATCATTGTTATTATTATTCACTGATGATATTGCTATTATAGCAAAAGATGAAACAGAAACTGAAAGAATAATTTCAGGGTTAAAAAGAAAATTTAGAGTAAAAGATCTAGGAGCTATTAGTCATTATCTAGGGCTGGATATTGTCAGGACTAGTAAAGGATTTAAACTGTCTCAAGCTAAGAAAATTAATGGTTTGCTGAAACGTTATAATATGGAAAACTGTAAACCAGTAAAAACACCTATGGTTCAAGGTTTTGAGAGTTCAGCAGATAACAGCAATGTCTTTGATAAAAAGATATATCAATCATTAATAGGCAGCTTGATGTATTTATGTAACTGGTCAAGACCTGACATAGCATTTACAGTTAATCATTTAGCTAGATATTGTGAGAATCCTACAACCAGATGTTGGCAAGGTGCGAAAAGAGTTTTAAGATATTTGAAGCACACCATACATTATTCTCTATATCTAGAGCCAACAAAGGAATTGGAACTAAAAGCATTTGCAGATGCTAGTTTTGCATCTGATACTGTAACCAGGAAATCCACTTCAGGATTGGTTGTATTATTGGGAAACGCTTTAGTAGGATGGAGGTCTAACAGACAGAAGCATATAAGCTTATCAACAACTGAATCCGAATTTTCTTGTTTATCTTTATTATGTACTGAGCTATTGGTATGGAAACAATTATTGTTTGATATGGGTTTAAATTGTAATGAACCAATAAAAGTGTATGAAGACAATCAAGCAGCTATAAAATTAGCAACTAATGCTGCAGTGAAAACTAGATCAAAACATACGGATCTACGGTATCTAAATGTCAGACAATGTGTTAAAGATAATTTGATTAAACTGGAATATTGTGCAACTGAAGATAATATTGCTGACCAGTTTACTAAAGCTCAGGGTGCTATAAAGCATAAATCTGTTTGTGATATGTGTAATTTGAGATTGTAAAAATATATGTATAATATGCCACCCAAAAGGGGAGATTGTTAGAGATTAAACTTGATTTGGGTGACAATATTATATAATGGAGTAAAAGCACCTTTAAGGAGTTAAACGGCCTAAGGGTGTGGCTGTAATTATTCCACATAAAAGAGAGTTAGATGTTACACGTAGTTGCTCTTGTATATGTGTTTGATGTTAGTGTTTGGATACCTCTTGTTCTCTTGTTTGCTAACTTGATATTTATTCTCTCAAGAATCAACTGCTTGCTACAGTGTATATTGTTTTTGATATTGGTAAGCAGCTTTTGTATTTTGATACTATGTTTTTTTATGGACTGACTTTTATGTGCATGATACTGGATTGATACTTGGACTATTTCTTACTGTGTTTCTTTTTGTTGTCTGAGTAAAAATAAGTTATAAAACTCGTGTTAGTGCATTACTGTTTGCCTAAAAGTCCCAGTACAACTTCCACTGTGTATTAATAATACTCTGTTAAACAAACCATTTTTTCAACAACATATCCTAACATAGTCCATCTAGAAGAAAACATAAAACAAAATATGTCTTTTGCCCACTTTGTAAAGAAATCTTATTCCTGCCCAATAAAAGAAGCCTTGGCTTCAAAGTAAACATTAGATATGAGATGGGCAGCAAATAAATTTCATAACAATTAAATAAATAAATAATAAACATAAAACTAAGTTTCTGTCTTCTTCTATGTGTCATCCCTCCAGGCATTAAGCAGTACATTGTTCGCTTCCTCTTGTCCAAGCTCTCTTTTCTTCATAGGATTTCCCTTCCCTTGACCATTTTGGTTACTCTCCCCTGGACCAATTGAAACTGTTTATTTCCTTCTTAAAGAATAACATCCAAAGCTGGGTATGTCAGATATTAACTAGTATAAAATAAAATGAAACTACTATTTCTACTGCCTTAGAAACTACAGCTCTCTTAATACACATTAATCTTCTTTGCAGCTTCATCACACTGCTAATTCTCATTCAACTTGTGACTGAACACCTTTCTAAGATCCTATCCATATATACAACTGTTCCTGTGCCATATCGGTTCTTGGGCATGATTTTGTTTATGTCTAAGTACATTGATCTCTGATGCATTTCATTTTACTTAAGTCCAGTTTTCTATTCTAGTAACCATTATTTTTGTTTTTTCCTGTATACTTACTTTTAATTTTCCTTCTGTTTTAAGAAACATCCATGTCAGATTTATGCTAAATCCAAATGTATGGTAGTTCCTTGCCTTCATCTATAGTACTAATAAAAGTGTTAAAAATTACATCCTTTTGTACTTGCAGCAACTCACTGAAAATTTTCTTTCAATTTAAAGAACCATCAATGAGCATTCTTGGAGTATAGTTTCCAATGAATGAAGGCAAATATACGTTTCCCAGGAAAATGTTATGGGATCCAATCTGGGTTGGTCACCGAGACCAGATATTTTGTATCCCAAACTTTTGGACTCGTGCTGGAACCCATCTTCAGGGAACTTCTTTCTAGTCTACAGTACTTTCCAAACCTACTGTGAACTTTTGTCACAATATAATATATCACTAATTCTAATACTACTAAGCAAATCTACAGAGGTTACATTATGATTGGCTTGAAAAATATACTTGGCATTTATATTTTTGAATTCTTACAAATGCAGACAGGTACCATCAGCAATAATTTTCTCATACAGGTAGTCCTTGACTTACAATCACAGTGGAATTTCGAATTACAGTTGAAAGTGGTTGCAATTATAAATCATGGCACAACATGACAGGACTCAGTTTTACGACCCTGTTTACAATGGTCATAAAGCAAGTTACCACAGTCAAAAAGTGAATTGTGATTAAAAGAATCCATTATTCCAAATGAGTGTTTTGTGCTGGAAATCAGCAAAAAGAAAACCCAAACATGTGATCCCAGTACCCTGCAGTCAGTTGCAAATGAGATTTGATTGTCATGAACCTGAAATGTAATCATATTACCACAGAAAATGTGTGGGAATGCTGTCGTAACTCTGAGGAGAGGTCATATATTCATTGAATAGTACCTCAGACTATCTTCTTTCACTCGGTGATGGCCTGTAGGGCCTTTTTCTTTTAGAATGTATACATAACAAAATGTTAAACAATTATGATAACTAATTTCCTCTGTTCCTCCCCTCACTCCCTTCTTTCTCAAGAAAATGAAGGCAGACCCTACAGTTTAGTGTCTATTTTGCAATTGTGAGACTGTTGTTGGTAAAGCATTTAATCTGTATTATGTGAGATGGCAGCAGGGGCAAGGAATGGGAAATAAATCTCCCATGGGTTCTTCCCACAGAGGTTCTTAGTTCCTCTGGGATGCAAAATGCTATGGCTGGAAAGCAAGATGCCAGTGTGGCTATGGTCTGTAGTAGCTAATCAGAATTTTTATCTAAAGTTGATAATATATTAACTTAATATTAAGTTTCTGCTGCTGTGGTGTGATTGGTTGGATTTTAAAAAATATTATTAGAATATTATCATTACTGCTATGCAATGATTTTTCTTCCTGAACTAGCTGTACTGAATTCTGTATATTAATACCTTAGTTCTTGGCATTGGACACTTTAATATCCATGCTGAGGATACCTATCAAGAGTGGCTCTGGAATTATATAAATTGGGTATCTGTCCAAATTGACATCTTATCTCACATATGCAATAAGACACACATTAAATTTAGAACTGAAAAGATTTAAATGTAGAAAAATCCCCTGTAGCTATGTTTTCATAGTTAGATCATCTCTAGTCAGTTTAAGATTAACTATTATAAACTTCTGTGGTGATTGAAGAACTGTGAAAACAGTCCAATCTAGTTGTGTGAAGTTAATTTAACCTATAAATAAGTTTTAAACATTTCACATTGTAAAGTTGAGCTGTAGCACAATTTGTACATAACATTGCAATGACCCTGTAAATCTTTGTAGCAGGAGAGTCATCACCAAGAACACATAGGATTCAACTTGTGCTGAAATCAACCATTTAAGGCACATATTTCTTTAAAAGACAATGGGTGATGAACAGTGTGATAAATCCAGGCTGTCTTTGGAATCGTGTGAAGTCTGTTCAGAGATATATTTGTTAAACTGCTGATAAACTGCAGTATGATCTGAGAATCATTAGCCTGTCTGAAAAGTCAGAATTCGGGCTATATAAGGTCAGTCTTGTTGTTCTATTTTTATGGATAATTTCTAATTAATATTACTCACTGATTGCATCCTTGGGGAAATGTAGCAACCAGTTGCAAATTGAAACATTCACTGCTTAGTAATGAAAGCAAGGGGTAAAAAATCAGTGAGTTTCTCTCTCTCTGTGTGTGTGTGTGTGTGTGTGTGTGTGTGTGTCTGCGTGTCTGTCTGTCTGTCTGTCTGTCACTTTTAACTGGGCAAAATGATGCATTTCGGGGCCAAATTCTGTCAATAGATTTGTAAGTAAGGTAATGCCAGGACCCATTACTCCCAAGGGAATGAAATTTGGGAAAGTTGTGTCTGCTTCAGAAAATTTGGCTGCTTTTATATAGTTAGTATAGTATAGGTGGTACCTTGTTCAATAGTAGTAACTGTGAGAGGGATCTCGGAATCCTAGTAGACCAACACATTGCTAGGATGCATTAACAGAAGGATAGAATCAAGATCAAGTGAAGCACTTTACAAGCACTTTACAATGCTTTGGTAAGGCCACACCTGGAATACTGCATCCAGTTTTGGTCACCACAATGTAAAAAAGATGTTGAGACCCTAGAAAGGGTACAGAGAAGAGCAACAAAGATGATTGGGGGACTGGAGGCTAAAACATATAGGGAACGGTTGCTGGAATTGGGTATGTGTAGTTTAATGAAGAGAAGGGTGAGGGGTGACATGATAGCAGTGTTCCAATATCTCAGGGGCTGCCACAAAGAAGAGGGAGTCAAGCTATTCTCCAAAGAACCTGAAAGCGGGACAAGAAGCAACGGATGGAAACTAGTCAAGGAGAGAAGCAACCTAGAACTAAGGAGAAACTTCCTGACAGTTAGAACAATTAACCAGTGGAACAACCTTCCTCCAGAAGTGGTGAATGCTCCAACACTGGAAGTTTTAAAAAAAAGACTGGACAGCCATTTGTTTGAAATGGTATAGGGTTTTCTGCCTGAGCAGGGCATTGGACTAGATGACCTCCAAGGTCCCTTCCAACTTCTTCTTCTTCTTCTTCTTCTTCTTCTTCTTCTTCTTCTTCTTCTTCTTCTTCTTCTTCTTCTTCTGATGATGATGATGATGATGATGATAGTTCCAACCTATTCTGTATATTAGTTCCAACCTATTCTGAGCAATGAAAATTTGAATGTGTGGGTAGGGTAGCTGATATTTGGAGAATGTGCCATTACTGATTTGTGGATATATTTAATTTTCTGAAAAATATAGTAGAGGAGGAAGTATCATCCTCTACATTTTAGAGAAGGAAGGGAGGGAGACAGGGAAGATAGATTTCTAATCCTCCCTGACAGTGTCCCACAAGGAAACTCAATGGAGAAACTGACAGGAAGTCAGAAGTCACTCCTGTGCTCACTGTTTTTTTGCCCACCCATGATCATTTTGTTTCTTTTTTTAGGTAAGGAAATATCTCTGAAACATAAGCCAATGGAAACATTTTAATCACTTAAATTATGTTTTAATGCACAAAAATAACAGTTAGATCTGAATATGAAACCATTCAGGGAAGGATACCATAAATCTGTAGCATTTTAAACATTTACTGAACTAAAACTGCCAGCATCCTGATGATCCATTATAAGTCCTACTGTCGAAAGCAGCTGAGAATTAAGACAAGAAGTTTCCCAGCCTTTTAATCTCTGATAAACACTATCTTTACTACAATAAAAATGATAGGTTCTTTGGTATGTTATTTTCAGAAGGTAGCACCATTTGAGCATAACTTCACACTTATAATTCTACTCTCACAGTTCTAAGCTTTGACAAACCTTTCGAGTAATAACAGAATCAAAGCTAATATGATGCTTATTTCACAGTTGTGCCTGCTATTACACAGAAGCTTTGACTGTTCAACAGAGCAGATCGAGGGATTGTACTGTTTCCCAATTAACAGACTCACCTTCAGAGATGTTCAGAGTATAATTTCTCAGCAAAGGAATGAACATTTCCTGAGTCATGGCATTTCCTTTAATGAAGATTGCCATTTCCTGGTTCTATGCTTAGTTATCCTTAGGGGATAACTTTCTTCCAGCCTTTCCCTCTGGTTTTTTTTTCACAGTATGTCAATGGGGATTGAGATAAAAAATGATGACAGAGTTTTGAAGAAGCCACAGTTTAATCAGGCTTCTTTACGGGTTGGTCTCTGTCTTAGAAAAGGAGATAGAACAGTTACTCTTTTTCTCATTAAACTGTGTAGATAACACAGCTGACCAAAACAAATTATTTTAGTCCCCAAAGCCCAAGAACTCTTTGGATCCTTCTGGATTCTTAATGTAGCTATTTATGTAAAATGTTTCCATACCACTTCCTGTTGGGGGAAAAAAAGTCTTGCAGTGTTTTATTATAAAAGCAATTTCTTAGAGCAGTGAATAAACATATACATGAAATCATTTTACTTATTATAATTTACATCTGCATCCCATCACAATCAGTTTGACTTTTGGTAACGTATACAATAGAAATCAAAAAGTAAAAAACACTCACAGTAAGTTTTTTTAAAAAAAGCTTTGTGACAATAAAATAAGAAAAAAGAAATGAAGAAACAAAATAAAGCAGAACAAAAAAATTGTGCAAACAAGTTAAAATGCCTTCTGGAACAATTCCATCTTCAATATCTTTCTGATTGCATTCAGGCATTAGGCTACCCACATCTCCATAGGGAGACTGATCCAAAGGACTAGCACTGCCACAGAGCCTTGCTTCAGCTTCCTTTACTAAGGCAATCAAAGTAGTTTTTCTTTGGGAAGGTTTCACAACTGGCGTTCCAAGAGAGAATATCCATGGGTTCCCTGGGAGATCATGATTTTGTTATAAATAAAAAAACAAACAACCTCCAACAGTCTTATAAAGGATATACAATACAAATAATTTTCCTATATTGGATTTACAAAAGAGGCTTGTTAAAGTTTGAAGAATCTCATGAGAAGGCACAAATAAAAAAATGAAAAGAAATAAAGTTCCACAACATTATTTGAATGGACTAAAGTTTAAGAGTGTTAGAAGTACAGTAAAAGGAAAGAATATAAAGCTGGTTTATTTGATCAATTTTAAAATATATATGTTGTTATCTCTGATGAACCTCAACCTCAAGTCTAACTCCAAGACTAAAATGATAATCCTTTATGGATTTGTTTATAGATAAAAGATGGCATATGGGAAAAAAGCTCATTTATTGTATTTTAAGAGTAGTTCATAAGAAGTGGCTTTCCATCTTCATCACAAATTTAAAAATAAACTTCTTTATATATTTCTTTTTTCTTTAGTATATCCTTACTTTTTTCTTATTTTTCTTTCCCTTGTTGCTTTTTTATTTTCTGCATCTTCTGCTCTTTGTGTTTATTCTTTTTTCAATTTGTATTATTTTTACTGTTTTAATTATAATCTTTAATAAAATTAGTACCAAAAATTTTAAAAGATTATCCTAGTGTCTGAAGCTGAATATTGAATAATATTTTTGTGTTTTTTTCTATAAAACAAATACAGATAGTCCTCCATTTATGACCACAATTGAGCCCAAAATTTCTATTGCTAAGCAAGATATTTGTTAAGTGAATTTTGCCCCATTTTACAACCCTTCTTGCCACAGTTGTTAAGTGAATCACTGCTATTGTTAAGATTGTAACATGGTTATTAAGTGAATCTGTATTTCCCATTGACTTGTCAGAAGGTCACAAAAGGTGATCACATGATCCCAGGATATGTAACTATCACTAATATGAACCAGGTGCCAAGTGACCAAATTTTGATCATATGACCATGAAGATGCTGCAACAGTCATAAGTGTGAAAAATGGTCCTAAGTCGATTTTTTCAGTGCCCTTGTAACTTTGAATGGTCAGTAAGTGAATGCTTGTAAATCAAGGATTACCTTTAGTGTATGGTATATGTACCTATACATTTGTGGCCTCATTCTGCTTGAAACATATAAAATGTTTTAGGTCCCTTTACCATTTTGACAATTCATTAAATGTTTCTTTTTCTTACATTAGAGTAGGAGCATTCTTGTAACAATGCTATTAGGCTGGTGGTGCTAAAAAAAGCTGTAAATTGTCTAGCAGATAGAGCTATTGGTTTATAAAAAGTTCAAAAAAGTTTATTTTCAAACTTGTCAAACTTGTCTGCATACTCATAGTTGATTGTTCTGTAGATTTATTTTTTTTTACTAAAAATCCTTTTATTTGTAAACTTTAGAATCACACAGAATGTTAAATCCTAATGGCTTGGATATCAATAGGTATTTATCCAGAGAAAGCACTAATTTCAGAAATAATTATTTTTACACATATGTAAAGTGCAATACAATTAATTATACAGATACCTATTTTATATTTGAAGCTGGTTTATTCAAAATTATTCTAAGATAGTATTATCTATGACACAAAAAACAAAATACACATTTTTCGGTTTCTTACTGCAGAACATTACCTATTTATATTACAAGTAGAATAGCAAGTTTAAAAAAAGTGCCTCTGTCTCACTTCTTCATTAACAAGTTCTAATTTAAGAAGAAAGTGATTGGATGATGTAAAAATATATAGCCTTAATTAAAACAGCCCTTTGCACAGTGATTCCACAAAAAATTAGAATGCTTTTCAATTGCTTGCACCAGAGCATTTTACCCTACTCTACTTTTTCTATTCTACCCTTTCTTACTCTACCCTACCCTACCCTATCCTTTCCTTTCCTTTATTTTGTTATTATTTCTATTTTATACCGTTTTATCCTATCTAGTCCTTTTTTCTCCTTTTTAAAAAAGTCTTGTTTATGTCATATATGACTGGTGCACTGTTTGGATTGTATTTGGCCAATCCAGTGCTTTAAACAATGCTTTTAACTTCCTGGTCTTGATCGTAATTAATTAAGCAGATCTTTATTTAGATCCTATAATTGTGTGATCTTCTCATTTTTGGACCACAGAGACTTTTCAAAAAATAAATAGCAAGGAATAAATAGGGCTGCTTATTGAAGGGCTGCTTATTGAAGTGGCAGAGACGATGAACTATTTTGAAACTGGCTTCCCTGAACTACAAATATAAATATTATCTGACTTTCAGAGGTGTGTTGTGGAACTATTTCCCTGCAGGAGAAATACACTTCATTGCTTGAGATGATGGAATATTTTGGATTACAAATCCTCGATTGATGAACAATTTTTATTATAAAGATCACTTACAAAAAATGAAATGGATGTCCCACACTCAACTTGAAATCGTAAAAAACCATTTATAACACCTGTTCCCAAAGGCTTCAATTTGACATACTACCAAGAAAATATGGATGAAGATCTGAAATAAATTCTCTCCATGCTAAAATCAATACAAGAGACTATTGCAAGTTCACTTCAGTCCCTTCCACACAAATATTTCATTTGTGAAATATTCCACAAATATTTCAATATTTTTAATGTGTGTTTTAATCAGAATGTACTTATATATGCATTAAGTTGAATCTTGAGTAGATCTGTTTGCAGAAATTCTAATTTATCAGCAAGGTACATGAATGATGACTGAAGCCTTCAGAGATGACTGATACATATGAAAGTCAGTAGGGCATAGCAGTGCAAAATTAAGGAAGCATTTAGACCTATTCAGGCACTCAGAGCCCAGTGAGTTCATGATGACCTCTACATCCCTCAAATGACACTGCAAGCACTTAAGTGATAACCATGAATGTTTGCAGCAAGAAAACTTCAGGACATGACTTACATCTGGAAATCAATGTATGTAGAGTTGAAGACTTGAGTGTTGCATGGTCCTTTTGAACAAGCAACTATCTGTAGAAGGACAAGACATTGATCAGGCTTAATTGAAAACAGTCACTTGGTTTAGAACTTCAGAACAAACTATGTTAAATTACTTGTCTAGTATCAAATACTTGTATTGTAGATGACTTTAGACCAACTGCTCTCTTGTAATTTGATGTATCTAACAGGAAAATACGAAGGAATACAATTGCTTTCATTTTTATTACTACCTAACCTGAATGATCAACTTATAAATATTGTAAAAATATATAACTAAAAGATAAATATATTTATTTTATATATTTAAATAACAAAAATCTTATAAATACAAAATTATTACATTTTTGTTAACTTTAAGTACAATAAAACACTTTTTTGAAACTGATCGTTTTACAGCTGAAACAAGTTGGCTATATAAATCAACTGTTTTAAAATACGCTGCATATAGATTAAAAACAAACACCTGTACAGAATTATGCCATGGCATCTGAATTTATTATGAAGAAACATTCAAGATTTATATGTGGTATGTTTCTCAACCATGACTTTAAGATGCCAGGATACCTGGGGAGCCACTTTATTCCAATGGGATCAACCTTCCTACTTGTTCCAGTGGAAAGACCCTATTTTAGATCCCATCAACTAAAGAATTTTGGCTGGTGGGGTCCAGGAGAAGAACCTTTTCTGCTGTGGCCCCCACCTTCTGGAATATCTCCCATCAAAGGTAAGAGCCACTCCCATGCTTCTGGCCTTCCAAAAGAGCCTAAAAAACTGGCTCTGCTACTTGGCCTGTGGTCCTGATAGAGGCTTGCTACATTGGGAGCGGCTGATAGGGCAAAGAAGATTTTCATCCCAAGCAGCCCATCTTCTTGCTTTTTAACTTTTAATCTTTTTATTCTAATTTTAAATGTTTTAGCACTTTTTAATTTTTTATTATATTGTGTTGCTGTATTAGTGACATAGGTGGCATCAAAATCTTAAAGGGAGGGAGGAGGGAGGGAATAAACTTCAACTCCCAGAATTCCTCAACCAGCATTAAAGAACATTAGAAACCATTTTAAGAAATGCTGATATAGGTATATTAAAACAAGGAAAGGTAATCATATTTATTTATTTATTAAATTTGTATACCGCCCTTCTCCCGAAGGACTCCTGAAATTCTTACTAACCTTTTAATAGCAACTTTTTCCTCTGTCACATGGCCAAGAGGGGACTTAAGACTGGAACAATAAAGAGCTTCCAAACTGTTATCATCTGTTTTGCCCACACAGATATATTTGCAAACTGATGGTTTGGGAAGAATTTTAAAAAAATAAACACACATAAGTTAAAACATTACCTTTTTTATATAGGGTCAGAAAACAATGTGTTGATAGCCAAATGTAATGGTTTAATAAATTTGCATCCTGGATTGATGGATTTGTTTTAGTCCCCTAAAATATTTATTTCATTGAAATGTATTATCTTCTAATTGCAAGATAAATACTATAGCCTACATTTGTTATTTTTTTTAAAAAATAATGTATCCTGTTTGAAAATGTAGTGTAACAACAATGCTATCTAGTTTCCTTTTGATTTTTTAAAAATAATTTTATTGATTTATCAAAATATAAAATACATACAGAAATTTAAAAAACTAAGAAAGTTAGAAAAGGGGGAAGGTAAAAGAAAAAGAAGATATGTAGAAAAAGAAGAGAACAAAAGAAAAAGGCACCAACTTCTGACTCTCTTTAACACAGTAGAAGATAACATTACTGTCACAACTTTTTGCTTTTACACTATATGTACAAACCATTTCTATAACAATACAGCTATATCAGTGGTAGGCAACCTTGGCTCTTTTATGACTTGTGGACTTCAACTCCCAGAATTCCTGAGCCACCCATGCTCAGTCATAAAACAGCCAAGTCATAAAAGAGTCATAAAAGAGCCAAGGTTACCTACCTCTGACCTATATGATTAACAAAAACAAAATCAAGTTTTCATTTTCTTTTTCATTGCAAGCACAAAATCTGGAAGCAATTTCAAGATAGAAGCTAGCTTAAATACATTCTCATCTTTGGATAAAAGGATCAGTTTAACCATTTCTACTTCACATTGCTGTGGGGGATAACATATACCTCTATTGACTCATTAATCTTTATCCTAATTCATATTAAAAGAATGCTCAATAAAGATTCAATTTTTTTACCCTGCCTATCCTGTTTTGATTTTCCATTCAAGTATTTTACCTAATAATGGATTATGTTGCAATTTTAAAAATTTGTTGATTAACCAATTAAATTTAATCTTTAGTATACTGAGAAAAGACTCTGATGTTGAGAAAGATTGATGGCAAAAGGAGAAGGGGGATAGCAGAGGATTTTTTTTTAATTCCATTTATATTCTGCCCTTCTCCGAAGACTCAGGGCGGCTTACAAGCTTAGCAGTAGCCTTCATTCTATGTATATGCCTGCTTATTAGGGCTTTCACACACACCCCAAGCGGCATTATTACAAAGTCAGCTTAATTGCCCCCAACAGTCTCGGTCCTCATTTTACCTACCTCGGAAGGATGGAAGGCTGAGTCAACCTTGAGCCTGGTGGGATGCGAACCTGCACTAATTGAAGGCAGCTGGTGTTACTTAAGGAGGCATTAGCCCACTGCTCCACCAAGGCTACCCCCTTAAGCCAAAACTTCGTCTTCAAGTCGAGCTGCAAGGCGTTCCTTACAGGATGGAACTGGACACTGGTTCAGCTGTATCTATTATTTCCCTGGAGACTTTCCCGTTTGTGTGCAACTGCAGCAAGAGGTGGGCCAAGCTTAGGCCATCCGACATCATTTTAACTGATTTCCAGAATTCCTGAGTAACTGTCAAAGGCGAGGCCACTTTGGCCATCAAATTCAAGGGGTTTTTGGGACCCCGACATGTGATTGTGGTGGAGGGCCAGAGAATGAGCTTAATAGGGCTTGATTGGTTTGATGCACTGGGCATTCAAGTAACCAGGATCCACTGGACACAAGCTGCAAACTTGGTGTCAGTATGTGAGGAATTCACAGATGTCTTTGATACAAGCCTGGGAGAGTACAAGGGCCCCTTGATAACCTTTAAGCTTGATCCTGCCATAATGCCTATTAGGATCAAGCCCCGTAGAGTGCCATTTGCACTAAAACACAAAATCGATGCAAAGCTGTATAAGCTAGTCAGTCAGGGGGTACTACAGCCCATAGATGGGGGAGAATGGGAAACACCCATTGTCACGCCACTTAAGGCCAATGGGGAGGTCAGGATTTGTGCTGATTACAAGTGCACCATTAATTGGGCACTACAGCAGCACGCATACCAGGTGCCAGTTGTTAGCCACATTTTGGCATTGCTACAAGGGGGTACCGTGTCAGATTTGGCACAGGCTTATCAGCAGCTACCTGTGGACGAGGCCACAGCGGCTGCACAAACAATTGTGTCACACAGGGGGTCTTTTAAAGTCAAATACCTGCAATTCAGGGTTAGCATAGCCCCAGGAATCTTCCAGGGAGTTATGGACTGTATGCTCAAGGGCATTCTGGGGGTTTGCCCTACTTCGATGATGTGCTCATCGCCGGTGAGTCCACTGAGGTGCTTGCAAGGAGGCTCAAAGAGGTCCTTCAATGGTTCTGCATAGCGGGACTCAAATTGAAAAGGAACAAGTGTAACATTGTGATCCCTTCCACTTAGTTCCTGGAATTCCGTATTGATGCTGAAGGCATCCATACTGCAGAGTCCAAGCTGAAGGCAATTCAGCTAGCACCAAGCCCCAGGTCAAAAGGAGAGCTTAAGGCAATCCTGGGTCTCCTTAATTTTTACTATGCATTCCTTCCTAACAAGACCACAGTGGCAGAGCCATTACACTGGCTCTTAGACAAAAACACCACATGGAAGTGGACCAAGGTTCACGAAAACAGCTTTAAGGCAGTAAAATCACTACTGTCCTCCAATTCAGTGCTTACGCACTTTAATGAAACATTGCCTGTACGCATTACGCATTTGTCTAGTGATGGGACTCAAGTCCCCATTGCCTATTATTCAAGGACATTGTCCTCAGCTGAGCGCAGTCACGCTCAGATTGATAAAGAGGCCTTGGCCATTGTGGCCAGGATGAAGAAATTCCATGATTACTTGTATGGCAGGAAATTCATGGTCTTCACAGACCACAAGACACTGTTGGGGTTATTTACTACAGATAGGCAGATGCCTCAAATACTGTCCCCTAGGATGTTAAGATGGTCCATTTTTATGTCAGCCTACAGTTGCAAGAAAAAGTATGTGAACCCTTTGGGATTACATGGAGTTTTGCATGAATTGGCCATAAAATGCGCTCTAAACGTCATGTAAGTCACAACAATAGAAAAAAAAGTCTGCTTAAAATAATACTACACAAACATTAGCTGTTGTCATGTTTTAATTGAACATAAGATGGAAATATTCACAGTGGAGGGTGGAAAAAGTATGTGAACCTTTGGACTTAATAACTGGTTGACCCTCCTTTGGCAGCAATAACCTCAACCAAACTTTTCCTGTAGTTGCAGATCAGACCTGCACAACGATCTGGAGTAATTTTGGACCACTCCTCTTCACAAAACTGTTTCAGTGTAGCAATATTCTTGGGATGTCTGGTGTGAATCGCTCTCTTAAGGTCATGCCACAGCATTTCAATTGGGTTGAGGTCAGGACTCTGACTGAGCCACTCCAGAAGGCGTATTCTGTTCTGTTGAAGCCATTGTTTTGTTGAATTACTTGTATGCTTTGGGTCATTGTCCTGTTGCATCACCCATCCTCTGTGGAGCTTCAGTTGGCGGACAGATGGTCGTACGTTTTCCTGCAAAATGTCCTGATAAACTCTGGAATTCATTTTCCCATCAATGACAACAATCCGTCCAGGCCCTGAGGCAGCAAAGCAGCCCCAAACCATGATGCTCCCTCCGCCATGTTTTACAGTGGGGATGAGGTTTTGATGTTGGTGTGCTGTGCCTTTTTTCCCCACTCATAGTGTTGTGTGTTTTTCCCAAACAACTCAATTTTTGTTTCATCTGTCCACAGTATATTTTGCCAGTAGTGCTGTGGAACATCCAGGTGCTCTTTTGCAAACTTCAAACGTGCTGCAATATTTTTTGGGGACAACAATGGCTTCCTCTGTGGTGTCCTCCCATGTACTCCATTCTTGTTTAATGTTTTCCTTATTGTAGATGTGTCAACAAAAATGTTAGCATGTGCCAGAGATTTCTGTAGGTCTTTAGCTGACACTCTAGGATTCTTCTTTACCTCATTAAGCATTATGCGCTGTGCTCTTGCAGTCATTTTTACAGGACGACCACGCCTAGGGAGAGTAGCAACAATGCTAAACTTTCTCCATTTGTCGACAGTTTGTCTTACCGTGGACACATGAACATCAAGGCTTTTGGAGATATTTTTATAACCCTTTTCCAGCTTCATGCAAGTCAACAATTCTTGATCGTAGGTCTTCTGAGAGCTCTTTTCTGCGAGGCATGGTTCACATCAGACAGTGCTTCTTAAGACCAGTAAATCCAAAACAGGTGTGTATTTTTAAAGGGCAGGACAGCTGTCAGCAACACATCCAATATCATCACACTGATTGGAGTCAAGGTTGGCTCACTCGTGGCTCCAATTAGCTCTTGGAGAAGTCATTAGGCTAGGGGTTCACATACTTTTTCCACCCTGCACTGTGAATGTTTACACGTTATGTTCAATTAAAACATGACAACAGCTAATATTTGTGTATTATTTTAAGCAGACTGTGTTTTTTTATTGTTGTGACTTACATGACCTTTAGAGTGCATTTTATGGCCAATTCATGCAGATGGCCTTAGCAAGTGGCCATTGCCACAGGTAGAGCCAGATCTGGCTCCAGCAGCTCGCATCTTGTCAATTCAGTATTTGCCTGAATTTCCCCTCCATGCTGGGGATGTGGCTGCAGAAACTGCTGCAGACAAGGTTTTAAGTAGAGTCTTGTCATGGATTCACACCAGGTGGCTGGAAAATAGCCCTGGACCAGAGTTCCAGAGCTACTTCACACGTAGACATGAACTTTCAGCTCACAAAGGCTGCATCTTATGGGGTAGCAGGGTTATTGTCCCCAGTTCATTAAGGCACCGTGTGCTTCAGTCTCTGCATGAGGGCCATCCGGGCATAGTCCAGATGAAGGCATTGGCACAGAGCTACCTATGGTGGCCAGGGTTAGATAAGGCTATCAAGGCCCAAGTACATGGGTGTTACACGCGTCAACAATCCAGGCCGGAAATGCCACATGCTCCTGTCCACCGATGGGAGGAAACTCATACACCTTGGTCAAGGATTCACACTGACTTCGCTGGGCCCTTTCAGGGACAGCTGTTTTTGATAGTGGTCAACAGCCACTCTAAATGGTTGGAAGTAATTCCTATATCTACTATGACTACTGCTAGGATCATCCAGGTGCTTAGAAAGCTTTTTGCCACACACGGGCTGCCAGACGTTGTAGTCTCAGACAATGGGGCCCAGTTCACAGTGGCAGAATTTCAGGCCTCCCTGAGGACTAACCTCATAAGGCATGCACCATTGGCTCCCTTTCACCCCTCAACTAACGGGCAGGCAGAACGCATGGTGCACACAACAAAGGAGTCACTCATGTGCATTGTGGCTGGAGATTGGCACCATAGGCTGGCTGAGTTTTTTGCTTTGCCAGCACACTACACCTTGCATAGCAACAGGAAAGAGCCCAGCAGAGCTTCACTGGGGGAGAAGGCTAATCACGAAACTGTACAGGTTGCATCCTGACACCGCACACCCAAAGGCTCCAAGGGGGCTGCAAGTGGGTGATGGGGTGTGGACCCGAAACTATGGGCATGGGAACTTGTGGGTGCCGGGTAAAATTGACAAAATTTTGGGACCTCTTTCCTATGAAGTGACCCTGGATGGGGGGGTGAGTCATTTGCCGCCATATTGATCAGCTGCGGAAGCGTTTTGCAGAATGGCCACTAAGCGAGGACCTCATGGCAGGTCCGCAACTAGAGCCAGAAACCGGCAGCCAAACAGGGCAGTTCACATGCTTTGAGGACTCAGTCAGTACAATGGGGAGGTGGTCGTAGATGGACAAAATCCGGGAGTGCAACATGGATCTCCAGATGGGGAAAGTCAACCCGAATGCAGCAGCAGCTTGGCTGACACAGCTACCTCATTAGACTTTGATTTGGGCCAGCCAAACCAAAGGAATGGCCAGCCAAAGAAACTTGAGTCAATCCGACTCATGTGAACCTAAGAGCCCTGGTTTGGTTTAATTTAATTTAATTTAATTAGATTTATATACCGCCCTTTCCCGAAGGACTCAGGGCGGTTTACAGGGCATTTTAAAATCACACCAATACAAAATACAAAAGTTAAAAGACAATTAAAAAGATTAAATTATCCCTGAAAATAAAAACCCCAGTTAAAAATTCTCAGCCTGGGCCGGAGAGCTCAAAGAGCCAAGTCTTCAGGTCCTGGCGGAATAAACGCAGGTCAGGGGAAGTCCTGAGCTCCACGGGCAGCTGGTTCCAGACGGCAGGTGCACCCACAGAGAAGGCCCTCCCCCTGGGTGTTATCCGCCGGCAATCTTTTACCGCCGGCACCCTGAGAAGACCCTCCTTGTGTGAGCGCACTGGACGAAGGGAACTTGATGCTGGCAGCAGGTGTTCCCTCAAATATCCCGGACCCAAGCCATTCAGGGCTTTATAGGTCATCAGTGGGCAAGGTGGTAGACCAGAAGTTGCCTGGATCCCCCAGGCATTCAGAAAGGTCGCTGAGACTACCACAATATTTACAAGATTATGTTCTTAAATAATGTATGTACATTCTAGGGGGAAGGGGTGTAATGTATTGGGATTTTAGTTGAACTGTTCACATGTTGTTTGAATGCTGTTTAAGGTTGCTCAATTGGTGTCTGTGTAATGGTCAGTGACTAAGCCAGAGTTGCTGTCTCCAAGAGGATCATTGGATAATTTGGGGTGGGAATGGGTTCCTTTAAACCTATTGGCCATCGCCTAGTGGCCAACCATATAAGTAGCTACGCAGAAGCCTGTTTCAGTTCTGTTCCTGTTTGCCTCAATAAAGCAATGTCCCTGTTTGCAACCTCTTGTCTCGCTTAATGCCTCCAAAGAACTCACTACACAACACACCCTTTGCACCCAGCCATCATGCCCAACCTCACTGCCTTTGTTGTCACCTTTTTAGATCCAGCTTCTCTGATACATGTGTCTTAGATGCGGCTCCCCAAGCTTTTGAAGTCTTCTGGAAAGCTACATTGTCTTTCCAAAGGCTTTCTGAAACCAACACAGGTTTTCAAAGGCAACTTAGCTTTCCAAAGGCTATGCTATCTTTGGAAAGTATTTGGAAAGACAGTGCAGTTTTCCATAGGTTCAGGGAGCCACATGTAGGAAATGTTTGCTAGAAAAGCTGGGTCCAAAAAGGAGACTGCAAAGGCAGCAAGGTGCTTCTTCTTTGGCTGCAGCAGCTGGGCACAAAAGGCAAGAGATTGGTGCAGGGAACTAGAAGAAAAGGCAGCTGAGCAAACGAATGCTTGTTGGTGCTTGGGCAGCTGAGGTTTCCCCTGGAATGGCAAGCAGTCCAAGAGCTATTTGGTTCTGCAGCCGTTTGCCACCCCACAAGGCAGAATGTAGGACTGTCAAAGGGCGGATATGTGCATGAAGATGTAAGAGGGAGTGGAGGTAGTACAATACTTTGCTAAGTTTGGTGTTGGCTTTGAATGGTTTTGACTGGAGTGGGTAGTAGCTTAAAAACCTGTGATTTCTATTAATGACTGCAACAGGGAGTGTTGAGATTGCAAATCTGTGGTGATGGGACATCTTGCTTTACAAGCACATCATTTAGTGATGGAAATTGAAGATCCAACTTCTTCATAAGTCAAGGACTACCTGTTTGCACACATGCATACCAATGCTATAGCCCATGGATGGCCAACCTTAAACCCCATCAATTCTAACCAACAAGATGAAGTGATATGCAAATTAGTCCAATATTGGCCACAAATTCCCTGCTTTTGTTATTTTTTTTTTAAAAAAAGATTAAAAGCTACTCTGAGTTAAATAATGTAAGTTATTTATTACAGTGGTCCAAGAATATTTCAGCTGTCTTAATATATAATTATCCTAATATTAGACAATTACATAAGTACGCTTAATGCTGTTACACACTATGCAAATGCAAAAATGGCTGTTTCTTTCGGGAAGCAGAGCAGAGTGAAATTAAAATTTCCCGATACTGAGGAAATCTTGTGCATATTCAGCTGTTAGTTACAACTTTAAACTGTTGTTACCAGAAATAAGGCTAAAAACTTTAGTCTGCTTATATTAGAATAAGTTGCTTGAATGTGCTACTGTGAAACATCCTTGTCAGCAGACTTGATTCTAAAGTGAGTTCATTTTTGTCGGAAAAGTACAAATAATAAAAAGGTGTTAAGTTGATCAGAGAGGAGATAAGCATTTATTCTAATACAACTGTTTACAGATTGAAGATCAATTGCAAAATCTAAAAACAGAAAACCATTTCTTTTTGAAGAAAATGCTTTATATTTATATCTGCAGAATTTGCAAACTGTTTTTAAATTGTTCTAAAATACTGTACTGTATTATTCTCGAAAATCCACCTTTTTAAAATAAAGAGCATTGATAAGACATTGCAAGTGGCAAAAATATTAGTATTTATTTGACATATTATGTTCAGAAGATTATATTTAATTAATCTGTTATTCTCAGCCAACAACGAAGAGTACTGTAGTGTATGGAACCTTTTCGTATCGTTATGATCACACGAACGTTTGTACCACGTAGTTTATCGTGTAACGGAATTAGGCAAACTGAAAGCTTGAACTGAAGCGTGCGAATTCCTTTCCAAACTTTCACTAACAATAGCTCGTACGGCATTTGCAAGGGTGGATAGCATTTTTGAACATTACTAGCGGCGCACATGGGTAACTCTCCGCACCCTTAGTTTGATCTATGATGCTCAAGATTCAAAAGTGCAACGGGTTTATTAAGGAGAGAAATGGAGTCAGCTAGCATAGTCATTTGTCCATTTTAGTGAAAAACTGTTTCACTTCTGTTTCTATAAGCCGTGTAAGGCATTTCGGGCGGCTGCTGAGCCGGAAATGAGCAGGAAGTGGCAAGACAGCCACAAGATACGTATTTGTGCTGTAGTAGCTCTTCAAACTGCCTTCATTTTCGATTACTGGTCAGCGACAGTAGCTAAGGACGCTTTTTTTAGGTGTGTTTGTCGCCAGGGGATGGAGCACGAACGCGAAACAGGTCCTCGCAACAGTGCATAGATACGTACATACGGAGTCCGGCGCGCGTGCCCCGGTTCCTTCCTTCAAGGTGGTTTTTCTATTCTCCGGTCTCGGCAGTCACAGAACCGCCGGACCGAGACTGGCAAACCGTCAGCAGAGCGACAAAAATCCTAGGCAAACGCGTCGCCGCCACCGCCGCGCGCGCGCGTACGTGCGCGCGTGTGTGGGCGGCTTCCGCCTTCCCCTGCAGCTGGGCGCCTGCGTGCAAGAGAAAAGGGGGCGGTGGTTCAACTCAGCAAGCAGCGTTGGCTACGACGCGGGGGGTGGTGGCGGCCGGGAGGCGGTGGCGGCGGCGGCCGGGAGGCAACCCTCCTTTCGCTCTCCCAGGCCCCGCTTTGCTTTGGCGGGTCGATGGATCTCTGAGCGAGGGAGGGACGCAGGCGGGGAGGAGGGAGGTGAATGCCCCCTCTTCAGTGCCTTTGCACCAACAGCAGCAGGTAAAGTCGGCTCAGCCCCAGGCGGTTTCCCTCGGTGACCCGCCCGATTCCCGCAGTATCAAATGACTTGCCTTCGTCTGCAAAACCCCCACCCCCCACCCTTTGGTTTCCCCGGGCTTCGTGTGGCGCCCTGCTCCTCCCTCATCTCCATTCCCGGCTGTTACTGAGGGACAGCCGTAGAAGGCGAGGAGGAAGGAAGTGATTTTGAGGCCTGCAAGGCGCCGCTCCCTCTCCCGTCGCCTGTGCTCCAGCTTCTAGAAGCAGGTCTGTTTGCTGCTTCAGTTCGTGACAACAGGAAGGTTGGAGGGAACCATTTTTGCTCTCTAGAGGCCCCCGAGAAGCAGAGGAAAAAGATTCCTTAATGGGGGCGGGGGCGGGCGTGTTTTACCGCCCTGTTTCTAGGAGGAAGGAGAAGTTGCTCTTTCTCCCCCCCCCCCAAGCCTTCACTCTTTTAAATCTAGCTTGTTGTGCTTCGCTCTCTTCCGAAGTGTTCCGAAAGGTTTTTCAATTTCAGATTCTGTTCTTCACACCATGTGAACTCGGAAGTAACCCCCAAGGAGTTCATCGGCATTTGCTTTCACGTGAACGGGTATAAAATTGCACCTTTCAGACACATTTACCAGACCTTTTGATTACATCAGTTTACTCATCATATGTTGTCCTTTAAAAAAAACGAAACGAAAGGCGTGTTTTTAGATAAGAAGAAGAACCCGAGTAGCTCTTTTTTTTTTTAAAAAAAAGTCTTAGATACGAAATTTGGTTGCTGTTGAGTCATGGCATCTTCCAGGGAGGTTTAAGATTAAGAGCATTGTGAAGGGCTATATGTCCCAAATGTGGTCACATTCTGAGAGTGCCTACATAGATGAATAAAACCCAATCATAAATTTATCAAACAGTGGAGTTTCCTAGCAAGAACCAACTTGGTTCTTTCATTATATGCCAGAGAAGGTGATTGATTTATTGATAAATATGGAAAAAATCAATAGTCCAGTGTATTAAATTAAAATGTCTGCATTGAACTTTGGCTAGCATAAAGTTAGCTTAGGTTATAAGGCATAGCTGTATTTTAACTGAGGAAGATACAAAATTTAAAACCACTTCTCCAAAAGAAAAATTAATTAGAACAAACTTACCTTCTGCCTTATTTAAAACAATTCTCATTTTAAGTGGAAAATAAGCCTGAAAAGGATAGCACTTCTTGTCAAACACAATACTCTAAATTTTCACATTGTAGAATTGGAGACATGTAATTCAGTGATATTTTTCAACATGAGGTGAAGAGAGATGGGAGTCTGTATCCATAGCAAATCTATGGAGGAAATATCCAAAAACAGGGTTTATAGAATGAAAAAAGATTTAGAAATGCCATTGGATCCAGGTTCTTGGACATCTAAACTAACTTTAACCATAATTATTACAAAGCAGTATTTTATTTCTTTTGATGATAAGCTTGTATAAAATTACCACATTTTTAATTAGAAAAAAAGCAAGACATTGTATGTGATTAGAAATGCTGCATGAATAATATAAATATGCACATATGAGTGTGTATATTTATATATTATGTAAAATAAGGAAATGATAAAAGTTAGATTTTTATTACCAAATATGTATGCTATACTTCAAATTTTATTTCATGAACTAAGACTTCTTAGCAATATTCATACACGGTTCTGTAACATTGTTTTCAATAAGATATAGTATTTTATGATTTGGCCCTCGTTCCATTTTAGAACACCACAAGTTTTTTTAGAACCTGATTGGTTAAAACAGGGGTCTTCAAATTTGGCCCTTTTATGACTTGTGGACTTCAACTCCCAGAATTCCTCAGCCAGACATGTTGGCTGAAGAATTCTGGGAGTTGAAGTCCACAAGTCATAAAAGGGCCAAGTTTGAAGACCCCTGGGTTAAAACATCAGGCTAGAAACTGGGAAACTTGAGTTTTAGTCCAGCCTTAGGCATAAAGCCAGATGGCCCTAGGACCAAGGCAGTAGCAAATCACTTCTCTAAAATCTTGCCAATGAAACAGGCAGTCTCCAAGAATCAGACACTAAAGGAAGAAAGAAAACGTTTTTCTTGAACATGGACATAATTGATGGGTATAATATCCTTGTTGTGGTTATGGCATGGAAGATGTATTTATAGAGGTAACATATATAGATAAATAACCTTAAACTTAATCTATTTGGCATATTACTGGGAATCCTAATCAGTTGCTACATGAAAATCGATGGTCTTCAGTGGTTAGATGGCCTAGAACAGGGGTGTCAAATTAGTGGCCCATAGGCCAGATGTGTCATGAGCAGGCCACGTCCACCCTGGCTTCTCAAAGACAAAAAAAACGCCATGATACGTCTTGACGTGACCGAGTTTGACTTCTATGGCCTAGACCAGGGGTAGGCAACCTCGGCATAGCTGACTCAGGAATTCTGGGAGTTGAAGTCCATGAGTCATAAAAGAGCAGAGGTTGCCTACCCTTGGCCTAGACATTGGTATTGAACTTAGATCTTTTTACCATTTATATTTTATTGTGTTTTACTAATCAGGGTGAAATGTTAATATGTATTGCTAGCCCATGTATGATATGCCATACACCAGGGGTCTTCAAACTTGGCCCTTTTATGACTTGTGGACTTCAACTCCCAGAATTCCTCAGCCAGGCACGCTGGCTGAGGAATTCTGGGAGTTGAAGTCCACAAATCATAAAAGGGCCAAGTTTGAAGATCCCTACCATACACTAAATAAATAAATCAATAATAAAAACTTTTTAGTGGGCAAAAAAAATTTGAAATCCATATTTTATTTTTTGTTTATTATTAAATTTATATTCTGCCTTTATTTGCATACTTTAAGCCAGAATACATACTATTTCTGCCTCCTGTTTTCCCCATAACACATCCGTGGGTGGGACAATGGCCCAAAAGTTTTCTTCATGAAATAAATCTATGTTTATTGAAAAGCCTACTGGTCTTTCTAGAGATACCAGATTTTTTTCTTTTTTTAGAAAAAATGCTCTTGTGAAAAAAACACAAATATTTATTTTGATGAATTGTTTCTGTAAAATATTGCTCCAACATATATTTATCCAACTAAGTATTGAACACTGTTTTGCTATTAGATTTTTCAGTTAATAATCGTGTATATTTAGCAAATTTTTCATTAACTGATAGTACTAGCAATTTTCTTACAAATATATTCCATTGAATTAGATACTAAGAATTAAACTTAAAATCGCATGCCAGGCATAAGAAAAATACATACTGCTTTAGAGAAATTAATGTTTTAATTCCTATTTATAACAGTCTCAATTTAGTCAAATTTTCTTTGTAAGATTTTTCCAGTTATATAAGTCTATTAAAAGTGAAAGTGTTTGGGATAGTTTGAAATTTCATATCATTGAAATTGAAATTCAACATTTTTTCATATACTATCCATATTAATAATAATAATAACGACAACAACTGCGTGATTATGGATGAAACGCGTAACAGTGATACCCATTGTCATCGGGGCACTGGGAACTGTGTCCAAAAACTTTACAAAACACATCAAGAAATTGCAACTTCCTGCAATAACTCCAGCAAAGCTACAAAAAACTGCACTACTCGGAACATCTTACATTTTAAGGAGATACCTGGTTGATACCTAAGATGCTGGCAGCAGCCCGTGTCAACCATTAGTGCCAGTCAATTTGATTGTTCAGTTGAGTGTGTTTCATGTTTTATGAATAAAAGTTTTGTAATAATAATAATAATAATAATAATAATAATAATAATAATAATAATAATAATAATAATAAAGTTGGAAGGGACCTTGGAGGTCATCTAGTCCAACCCCCTGCTCAGGCAGAAAACCCTATACCATTTCAGACAAATGGATGTCCAGTCTCTTCTTAAAAACTTCCAGTGTTGGAGCATTCACAGCTTCTGGAAGCAGGTTGTTCCACTGGTTAATTGTTCTAATTGTCAGGAAGTTACTCCTTAGTTCTAGGTTGCTTCTCTCCTTGACTAGTTTCCATCCATTGCTTCTTGTCCTGCCTTCAGGTGCTTTGGAGAATAGCTTGACTCCCACTTCTTTGTGGCAGCCCCTGAGATATTGGAACACTTCCTGTCATTTTTGAGGTATTCTTAAGAAGCACTAAAGTTAAACTTTGGCCTGGCTGTTACAATTACATTCTGCCCAGGTAGACCTGGACTTAACCACCAGTTGCTTAGCAACCATGTGAAGTTATGATAGACCTTCCCCCCCCCCACGTATTTATGACCCAGTTCCAAAGTTCTGAGAGCTGCTGCTCCATACAGTTATGTGATCTCATTTTGGGCCTTCAACACTGGCCCACATTTATTTCACATATATTTGCTGCCTCCTACTGTCATGATATGATTTGCAATGTTTTTTTCTCCTGAAAAATGATATTTAATTTCAGTTTTTGTCTAAAATGCCCTGTAATGAACAGTGGGTTGACTTAGTGACTATGACATTTGCTAATGGCCACAGAAATTTGCTTAATGACCATGGTGATTCACTTAATGACCATTGCAAAAAACGTTCATAAAATCAGATCAGTCGGCCTATGACCTGCTTTACACTCATCACAAGTTACAATTGTGATGGGTAGGCTCCATTATGGCTGTAAGTTGAGCACTACCTATAATTATTTAAATTATTTCACAAGTGTTAGTTTTCTTCATTTATGCATTTTTTAAGATTTTTTTTAATTTTATTTTTATTACTTTGTAAGTAACAGTGCAACAAGCATATGCAATATCCCTTCCTCCTGCTATTTTCTCCACAATAAAAACCCTATCGGTTGAGATGAGCTGGAAGTAACTGGCCCAAAGTCACCCCGCCAGCTTTCATGCCGTGACACTAGAACTCACGGTCTCCTGCTTTCTAGGCCACGACTTTAACCTCTACACCAGGGGTCTTCAAACTTGGCCTTTTTATGACTTGTGGACTTCAACTGCCAGAATTCCTAAGCCAGCATGTCTGGCTGAGGAATTCTGGGAGTTGAAGTCCACAAGTCATAAAAGGGCCAAGTTTGAAGACCCCTGCTCTACACCAAACAGGCTGTACCTGTCATAATGTGAACATTAGCTAGAGTGAAGCAATTACAGTGAAGCTCTCTTTTCTTTTTTTAATGCTGTACACAGATACTGCAAAGGATCTTATAGAAACCTGGTTTTTTCTAACTTCCATAATTAGAAAAGACAGATTCTTGGATTTTTTTCCAACTTTCCAATGAACCTTTGCAGGAACTTTCTGGTAGTTCCATTCAAATAGCATCCCTCAGTTTTTGAATTGGAACAAGGTGTTACTACTTTCTAAGGTTGTTTTTTTTTTAAAAAAAAGACATTTTAAATTAATGATATATTAAGTGTCAATAGCTATGGTTTCTAAATAGGGAAAAGATTGACTGGAAAAATTGGCACTGTAAGAAGCCCAAGTTAAAGAGAAGGTAATACTATACTGGTCAAATTTGCAAAGCTTTTGGTCCAGTTTCTGAGATTCTCTGCTTAATGTATATAGTTCATCTGCCAACATTTTTACATAGGTTGCTCAGACAGAACAAAAAAGCAAACATGAACAAAGAAAAAGATGAAGTGCTTGTGAGATAATAGTGAAAGCTATTTTTAGTTCCCCTTCCCCCAAATTGGTTATTTTAGAAAATGTTCATTAATTGACTCACTAGCCTGTTAACATAATAGAACAAATATTAGTTGGCAGACTATATTTTGTTTTGGAAGAGGAAAACAGAAGGAATCTTCAGATGGAGGCCCATAGAACTGAATGGGTCCACTGTGTTTTAAAAAAATTTTGATTAATGAGATAATGAAACAGTGGTTCCTGCAATCAATCAAAATATTGCTGGCAGGCCTCTGCTCAAGCAGGAGATTTGGGCAACCTTGCAAACATAAGATTAGGAATAAAGGCTTATGAAACATAAAGCAGGCAAAATATATTTTATCTGCAATGAATATTATCTTTTAATTTTAGGCAAAGGAAAAGGATAGAAAATGTATTACCCCCTTTCCAAAAAATGAGTGTATAAGTGCAGGATAACATATCAAAGAATCTTATTCCAGAGTTGTATTCAGGGACAAACTGCATTCATATGACAAAGCCAGCTAAAGAATTGTTCTGCAAAAATGTCTGTTTTTCTAATTTATATTTCTAATATTTGTTGAATGAATTAAAACTTAATGTAATAGTTTTATTTTAGTCTGCACTACCCTGATGTCATCTAGATACTTTAGTTCTGGGGAATGTACTTTAAGAAAGATACAAAGAAACAAGTAGTTTCAAAAGAGAAAAGTAAAAATGGTCAATGCTATGGAGAAAAAGGTACAAACTTTAGCATGCAGAGACATAATTCCTATTCTTTGTATAATATTTAGTTAGGTATTTGGAGAATACTGATTCTTGATAGCCAGAATCATTAAATATAATGAATTAAAGTTACTAGAAAATGCATTTTCATTGAAGATCAAGGTAAGTTTCTTAATTGTAAAAATAGATCAGCAATTTAGTCAATTGTGTATAAGAAATGAAGGACTGAAGCAGAGGTTTTGAAGCAGAGATTTTTAAGTAGTATTTCATTCAAAATATGCAATATTAACATAGCATCAGCATCTCCATTCTACTGATTGAATGACTTTCTAGATGATAAGACAGGGAGAGGTCAGCTAGATTTCCAAATACTTAATCTTCCAAAGACTAATGAAGACTCATTTAAGTCAAGGAAGAAGAAATGAATGGACAACATTCACTTCTGGTGCTTACATATGAATTCCTATGAAATCATAAATTCTTTATACCCAGAAAAATATTCGATAGCACAAATTTCAAAATAACTTGAATCTATGTATCTATGTACTTGTATCTATCTTGGCAAAGAGATAAGTTAGTCTTTTATTCCAAATTCCAATGTAATCACGGGCACAAAACCTGATGATATTGCTAAAATTTAGTATTAGAAATCAATGTATTTTCTGCTTCCATTTTCTTTTCTTTTTTGTCTTTATAAGTTATCTTTTCTAGTAGTTTCAAAACCAAATTTTAGTACATAATTCTACATCTGATGCTAATTCTCAGTATTTCCATCTTTACTTAATTTTGCTTAGACTGCACATTTTTGTAAACCTCAGTGAATTATATGGATTAGGTCAAGGAACCATCTAATCTAGTATTTCTTTTTTCAGTAGTAGATATCTAGAGCTGTATGGAAAGGGCAGAAAATAATTTAATTTCCAGCAAAAATAGATTATATTCAATAGTTACGAATTATACTAAATGATAAACCTATTTTTTCATAGATTTCATAATTATTATACATTATTTTCCTTTGGGAAATGGGCGGTATATAACTCCAAATAATAAATTTTGATCTAAAATGGGTTATTTGCTTGATATTTTTTGTTTTCTTCTTTTATGTCCTTTATGTGATATTTGATTAGATCTGCATGCTAGATAATGGATTAGATCTATATGCAATCCCACTGCAAGGGCTTATGTAAAATATTGTACTCACAATTTACGTTTTCAGTTATTAAAAGTTACGTTGCAGAGGATTGTGACATTTTCATCCTGCTTGATATGAACAAATCTTATATTCAGCTTTGACTAGGCTTTAATTTGAATCCAATAAAGAATTTGGATCCAAATACAATTTTATATCTGGTATATGTAGTCTTTCCATTTTGCTTTTTTGGAGTTCAAATTTGCTATCATAAAGTTATATATGGAAAATCTGCCTTGGTGTAAATATATCAAAGCATCTTGAATAATTTTTAGAAGGCTTTTATTACTATCCTACTAAGCACTGACTCAATTGCAGTATTTTTTGTTTGCTAATTCTTTCATTGTTGATACATTAAAAGACAGTATCTACTATTTCGATACTGTTAGTGTAAATTCTAAGTTTATCACTGGAACAACTATTTTTTATATTTTTACAAAGAAACGTAATAATCCTCTAGAATCTTGTATTGCACAATTTGTATAACAATATAAATAAGGAATGCATAACTTAGGTTCCAGGTATGTAACTATCATAAACCAACATGAAGTAATACTTTCTCAGTATAAATCCACATACAATAATACTTTCTAATAACAAAGCAGTACAGAAGAAAAGTTGGATATCTTGATGCAAGGAGAATGTGCGTGTTGAAGCATTCTTCCTGTAAAAAGCAGTTGCATGGTATAAACTCTGACTTCCCATTTTTGCCAAACCTCTTCAGTGACCAGTTTCACAATGAGGGTTTTTTATGATTAATGCACATTGTTGTTTATCCTTTACTTACATGAGTGTTTGAAGTTACAATGACACTGAAAAATATGACTGGTCCTTGCACTTAATGACTTGCAGCATACCCACAGTCATAGGAACACAATTCAGATGCTTGGCAACCAGCAAGTATTTACAATAGTTGCAGTATCCTGGGGTCATGTGATCAATATTTGCAGCCTTCCCAGCCACTTCTGGCAAGCAAAGTCAGTGGGAGAAACAGATTATTTTAATGACCGCATGTTTCATTTCATAACTGCAGTGATTCATTTAACAACATGGCAACAAAGGTCGTAAAATTGGGCCACTTAATAACTGCCTTGCTTAGCAGTGGAAATTCTGGTCCCAACTTTGGTCAAGGACTCCCTGTATTATGTGACAAGAATGTCCATATTTTGCAGAGAAGAAATAGCTAATCTATTCCAGTATAATAGAAATGGAAGGTAAGACTGCTGAATTTTAAAACTATCCAAATTATTGTATTAAAGATTTTTCCTATATTACCCTGCAGATTTTGTCTCTACTTGGTAGAAAACGAATTCACTTATTCAGTCCAAAAAATCTTAAGTCTCTCTAGAAAATTTTTAAGTGATTTTAATGTTTTAAGGACATGACAAGTAAAAGGAGCTGCTAAAGTTTTGTTCAGATAGCATCACAAATATTGGCTGTGAGTAATGAAGAAAATGAATTGAATTCAAAATTCTGCTGTCCCAGGGATGCACAATATTTATTCTATGTCAATTGTCTCTTTTGTCAATGGCTATAGAAATTTCAGAGATTATATCACGTGTTTTATTTTCTTTCCATTTGAATCTATCTGATCTGTGTATCTGAAAGCCATTTTTTCTGTAAAGCTATGTACTCTGCTCTTCAATCTCCTACTATATTGTCAGTCTATAAATATATGCTGTAAACCAGGGGTGTCGAACTCAATTTCATTGAGGGCCGCATCAGCATTGCGGTTGCCCTCAGGGGGCTGGGTGGGTATGGCCAGGGTGGGCGTGGCCTGGGTGGGCGTGGCTAGAGTGCGTATGGCCTACTGGGTGGGCATGGCCAGCTCTACATCATTCGCATCAAGGGTGCCTATGGGGGCCTGGGCAGGAGTGGGACAGATCTGAGGGTCTCTGGCAGAAGGAGGATCTCTGGGCCAGGGCCAAGGCAGTGGGGGCTGTTCCCTCACTGTTTCCAGGATGGCTTCGTGGGCCACATGAAACCACTTCACGGGCTGGATCCGGCCCCCAGGCCTTGTGTTTGACATGTCTGCTGTAAACCATCGGGCCTCAAACTTTCAGACTCTGTGGACTGGCAGCTGTGGTGGGGAGAGGGGATGGTTTTGTTCGTACACCTGCGCTTGTGCAAATGAAGCTTCACGTTCTCATGCACTTCATTCTGCCACTTATGCAGCCTGGTTCCCAAAAGGCTGTGGCCTGGGGGTAGGGACCCTTGCTGTAAACAATTATGCAAAGAATGTACATGGCACATTCAGATTTTAAAATCTTTACTATTTAAATATAAAAAGTGTTATTAAAAACTAAATTTTAGAATTTTAGCCTAAGAAATTAAATATACTTTCAAAAATAATATGCAAACAACTGTTACAATTTTGCCTTCCAATAAAGTGGAGGAAACAGTATTCCTTTAATGATAAAAACATTTTGAGTTCAAAAAGGAGCTAATATTTTTGTGCTGTAATCAGATGTAAAAAAAGCACTATTCTAATTAGCTCTAAGGGCTTTCAATGCAATTCTGTCTAGAAATATTTCTACACAATTCTGTGTACATTTAAAAATATACTTCAGAGTCAGAGATAATTTGTTGCATAATTAAAATTTTCACATATGAAACTAGCATTCCTGCATTAGGATGACAAAATATTCTTTATTGTAAATTGTCCTTTGAATGCTACAAGTTCATAATATATAGTATATTTGTTGTATGTGTGTTATGCATATGCATGCAAATATTTATAAAGAATATATGTGAAAAAATTTCCTGAGGAAAATAAAATTTAGATGTAAATCAGAATCATTATTTTGACATCACATTTTATGAGATTAGATGGCCATTCTGGTACCAAAAGATGGCCATTCTTTTGGTCTGTTTCAGCCAAATAAAAGTTACTTTGTTGTGCACATTTCTTATTTTAGCACATTATCATTCATCTTTCTATTGCATCTTCATCTTTCATTTTGTCATGTGCTGTCTACAGTGTAAGAATACATCCACCAGTGTTACTTGGTTTTGTTTTTACTCACTGAAGAAATTATTAATTTATCTGACAGAGGTCAGACAGAATATCTTTGGATTGAACATAAGTTTTCCTTGTTTGTCAAACAATATACTTGTTACTCCTATGCAAAATGGATAATAAAGTGCTAGTACATTTAAGTAGAGTAATGCATTACCTTTGGGATGCTTGCTGAGTAAGCACTTATTTCATGAAGTCAAATCTGAAGTTGTGTGTTTCAGACTGCTTGATATTCATTCCAGGAAAGCAAATTGGTATGTTTTCAGTCTTAGAGGTGTGAATGATACGTCTGCTGACTTCAGCAGTGGACAGTTGCCTTTTAAATAGGATGTTGAATTAACAAATCATTTGTCATTTCAATCAATATAAATTTATGGGGAGGATGGAAGATATATATTTTGTGTGTGTGTGTTGGGGTGTGTTTGTATAAATAAAATATATATCACTTTCCCCATAAATTAATATTGATTGAATTACTTAATGCATAATATATGCATAATATGCATTACATACATACATCTCCACAATTGCTATGCTTGGGCACTGTTAGAAAATCTGACAAATCGTACATTTCTTGTAAGTTCATATAAAGTCTACTACATTTTGGAAACAGATGTACATGTTAATTGTTTTTGTTTGGTTTCACTTTAGGCAGCTTTCCTTAATCCACTGGCCATCAGATACATTTAACTTTAACTTCTTAGCAATGAAATTTGAAATCCAACATTTCTAGTGGTTGTTAGTTCAGAAAGCTGTGCTCAGGGCTGTGTAGTATGCTGGAATGACCCCTTAGAACAGGCATGACCTATTGCTCCCCATGTGTTTCATTCTGTAACTTTCAGAAGCTCCAGCAAGCTTGACCATTTCTTAGACATTTTGATAATTATAGTTCAAAAACATCAGGTTTTTCATTCTCAAAACTTCCAAGTGGAAACCAAGTAGGTGTTGTAAGTTCTTGTTACATTTTAGCAACGTTCAAGGAATAGGTATTGTATTAAATCAGAAAATTAAAGATTAATTCATTACTTGATACCATGATGAGTTTAGATGTTTTAGGGACCGATGGGGAAAGAATATTAAATATATATTATATGTATAATATATAAAACTCTGGGCAGCTCTTAGTCAAAAATTAAAATAACATAAAAACTATATGCAAAATATTAAAACCAATTGCATTAAAACAAAACACTGGTGCTAAGTCACGTTTCCAGTGTGCTGTTGCCTCCTTTTATCCTACTGCTTGGAGGAAAGCCAGATCTCTAAAGCTGTACTGAAGATTAGGAAGGTAGAGACGTGTTGAACTTCAGGGGGATGGGTATTCCAAAGGGTAGGGGCAACCATGGAAAAAACACACTTCCTACTTGCAATAAGATGGGAATGTTTAAAGGAAAGCACTTGGAGCATGCCCATTCTATCTTAACTTGGTAAGACATCCTTAGGGAGATGTCCTTAGGTAAAAGCAGTCCTGCGCATAACCTAGTCCTGTGACTTACAGAGTTGATGATGAGCACCTTAAATTGCATACAGAAAGAAATTGGAAGCCAGTGCAGCTTGCACAATAGAGCTGTTACCTAGGCAAATCTAGAGGCGCCCATCACAGTGCATGATGATGTGTTCTGAAACAGTTCAGGTTTCCAGTAAGATAATTTTATGCTTTTTCAGATTTGTTAATTGCCTAAGGATTTTGCTCAATATCAGACATATGACAAACTTAAGGAAAGTCTGCTTAGCTTTACTCTCCTACTCCTGCTCTCCTACTCCTACTGTATGATATAGCAGATAGTATTGGTACCCTGGGAATGGGTTCCTATTTTTGTTTATATATTGTAAAATAGCATTTTTATTTATAATTCTATTGCTTATCAGTTACTTTTTTTATAGACTATTATCCTGAAACGTGGAATATAAAGAACTGTAAATGAATACATATTCCTAAATTAGTTGCAGTGTATAATTTTTCATAATCATGAAATTTCTCTTTAGTCTTCTTGTCCATAAAGGCAGGCCACATATTTTATTAAAGTAGCCACAATTAATACAGAAAACATATTTTCAGACCTATCACTAAACATGAGATAATCTCAAGACTGAACATGAATCCATGGCATGTAGATTAAGGAATATAATTCATGTTTTATTCATAATAATTAAAGTCCTATGGAGTTATGACTTTAACTAGTTTGCATTTCTGTATGTATTCAGACAAAATAACCATGAGAATATGATATATTCATTGCGTGTTTTCAAGTGCTAGGAAAATCAGAAGAGACAGGCAGTTCAAATATATGTAAAAGTTTATTGCTAGATTTAGCTATCTACAAGAATCTGAACTACTAATAGTCCAAGCAAATTGGTGGTAGATAAGTTGGAAACCAACTGTAAGTGGAAACAGATTGCCTGCTACCCAAAATGCAATTATGTGACTAAGAAGGTAGATGTGCAGCAGATGTAATTTTAAGGATGGGTCATAAATATTCTTTCAGAGTCTTTCATAATTTCAAATGGTTAAGTGACCAGATATAAGTCAAGGACAACCTGTATTAATATTTTATAAAGTAGAGGTTTGCATTTCAGTGATACTAAGATAACTCCATCACCAAAGCAAATTCTTGGTGACTTTTCCCTAATGTTTGCCTTTTGGTTATTTGTCTAGCTAGACAATTTTTATTAGAAAGTTATGTAGAGATAATAGAAAATATTCATCTTATAAGTCCAAATTAACAGTTTCCAACAGACAGATGCTGAATATATTCATAAATTAGGTAGCAAGCATATTTCCTTAACTTATCATGATTTCAGCCAGCTTTCATATTTCTAATATTTCAAACCGTACATTAGTTTTCTGTGATGGTTTATAGGAACGTGTAGGCGATGACCAGGCTGAGCCCAAGGGAGGGGTCAAATGTGTCATCAGTCATGAATTCCTCTGCACACATAAGAGATCTAAGTCCAGCCCATGTTGAATTCCATTCAATTCTATTCCATCATGTGATCATCATTTGCAATTTTCTCTGCCAGTTTTCCCAGAAGTATTTTTCCTCTCCTCCATGCACCAGGGGGGAGAACTAATGTGTGGAGCTGAAGAAACAGATCTTTGGGATGCTACTTTTATCCAGCCCAGTGTTGGACTTAATTTGTGCATTGGGAGAGGGGGGGGAGAATTGCAGCACTGGAAAAGAAGCTTGCATTCCACAGATCCAAGCTTCTCTTCAGCCTTTCTGTTATTCAGAAACAACATATATACTAGCTTTCATAGCTAGCAGACTTGTTTTTGAATCATGGAAATGCTCTTTCCAGCCTTGCTTGCCTTTAGAAACGGCGTAAGAGATAGAATTCTTGTGAAGACTAGGAAAAAAACTCTTATCACTGTTCAGAAGAAACATTGTGTTCATTAGCTTTCTGACTGGAAAGCTAGCAAATATAATCTTTATAAAGCGTAACAAGGTTTTTCCCAGCATTTCTACTGTTCAGAAAGATTTCATTTCCCAGCTTTCTGATTGGAAAGCTAGCAAATGCAATATTTCAGAAGGTAGAAAGTTAGTGAACAGAGGAAAGGGGAACCGTTGTGCTGAGTTGAGAAAGAAAGCTTGGATCTTCATAACATCTTACAAAACACCGAGAAAATACCAATATTTTTAAAGTACAATTGTTATCAGATCAATACAATGTAGTTTCTTTTTGAATGTAGCGAAAATTTGTTATATTGTTTGCTAAATTAGGCAGACTTTGCCCATTGACAATCCACTACTAATTGTAATATATTGTCTTTTTATTATTTTTAATGCTGATTATTTGCATTAAAAGTGGATTGCATCATGCTAAAGTTAGTGCCCTTCAGAGCTGGGAACAGTAAGATGAAATAAGTATCTTGCTGCTTTGAAAAGAAGAGTTTGCTCAAAAAAACGGTATTAGGAAGAGCAGGCTGACCTTGCTGGGCTTCCAGGTCTTTGATACATTGTTTAAATGCACTAAGTGCACACTTATTCCATCATTAGGAGCATTTCCCTGGAGAAGCCAAGATACTGAAGTTTTTGTGAGATGATCCTGAACCTTACTGATTCAAAATTTTCCTCTATAAGGAAAGAACTCAAAACTTTGAGGCAGGGGGAAAAGTAATTGTAACCAATGTGCTGTAATGTAAGTCCATGCACCTATATCTACTTTAGCTAATCCTGCCTCCCTGTTTAGTATTACATTTGGAACACAATGAGCTAACTGAAATGTAGTTCTTAGAAACATGGACTGCATCCTTTCCAGAGGAGTAAGAGACAAGCAAGGTCCTAGCTGAGCACCCAAAACTAGTTGTGCTTGAGTCTTGGCTATTCAGTGCTCCTGGAATATACTGTGCTACTCTGGAGAGGTCACCTTAAGAATTGCAACACCTTAAGATCAAAATTCCAAGCATAATTATCAGGGCCCTCTTCAATACCTCATCCCAAGAAAGCAGAACTCATGGAAGCAGTTTCTTCCAAAGGAACTTTTATTAAAAGAAGTTGATAGCAGGCATAATAGGCAGGATCTGAGGGTTTCCTGCTCAGATCAATAGGTTAAAAGAGTCCCAAGCAAACCCCACCCCAATTGTTCAGTCAGTTTGAACCAGCCAATCCTCAGGTGTTGAGTCCATTGTGGGAAAGGAGCTGATAACACCGTTCTTTCCCAGGCTTGCAGCAAGGTTGTTGGGTCTTCACACCTACCCTTCTGAAACAGGAGATAAGCCAGCCGGCCCGGAGGCACATTCCTTTCTCACCCCAAGGTAACTTCAAGGGAGAGACAGTTCAAAGAGTGAATATGCAGAAACAGCAGAAGGCATATATTGTAGCGATAGAGGGAAACAAGAGACATCCCCCAGGGTCTTCCCCCTCCCTTTCAGGAGTATGACACAACCCAGAGTAATGGAATAAAAGAAATAGAAAAGTGTCCCCCTTAATATATAGGTCCTGACACATTAGCTGAGGACTATCTGTAAATACATGGTTTCATGATAATATTTTGTCCCTAAGTTTTAAACATTTTTCTACTTTTGTATTGACATATTCATTTTTTGAATCTATTATCAAATAACCAATATTGCTAAACTGAAATCAATAGCACTTATTTAGTGGTGACTATCCCTTAATCTTCATTTTCACTCAAATTACTTCCTTTAGTTAATAATCTTTTCAGTGCTTTTTTTCCTGTAGTTATCATGGGCAGCCAAGCATCCTGGTCACTAGTTACATTTCTAATGAAAATGGACTCAAAAATGACTTCAATTTCCCCTTTTATTTCCTTTGTCTCATTTCTTGTGTGGCCCAAAATCTGCTCCGATTTGTTCCTTTCTCTTTATTTGGACAATAAAATTTTATTTGGTTGATGAAAGAAAAAGAAGGAATTTTTTTTGCTAGATATTGAAAATTACCTAAAGATGTTTGCATGGACATAGCTTTTTTTACTGACAACTAGAACTAACTTTCTTCTTTCATTATGTGCCAGAGATGGTGATTAAGTTTTATTGATGAATATGGAAAAAGTGATAGTCCAATGTTTTGTTCCATTCTAATTTACAACATCAATAGTAATGAATGATGGATGAGATATCCAAACATTAATAAATAATCTTAAAAGGTGTACTAAATCAAAGGAATAGACCAAGGAATCATCTTGTATAATGCTTCAAAAGGGATAAGCTAATTTGAGTGTCATTAATTTTGCTATATAAACAAATAAGCAAAATTCCATTTAAAATAGACGTATTCCCAACCAGGTAAGTATTGAATTGACACTGACACCTTTCCTTGCCTTTTATGTTACTATATGAAACCTTTAAAACAGGTCTCTATTAATGAAATATGTTTGGAGGCAGATGTCATATATTACTAAAACATCACTCTTGTAGTGCTGTATTCTCTTTTATTTAACGATCATTGAGTTTTGCTACAAAATGGTTTACCTCTTTATTTGATTGCATTTGAAATATTGAAATGGTAATAGACATTGGAAGCGAAAATGGAAAAACTATGGGTCATATTGCTGAACTACAATGCAGCTTCTCTTACTATTTGCTATGCAGGCTGCTGACAGTAAAAGTTGTGCTTCATTAATTATTAAAGCCTGATGCCCATCTTATTCACTTATTTTTTGCCCTATAGCCCTCTTAGCTATCTTATTATGTTGGAATGTGATGCTTTGTAACAAAAATGTTACATGTTTAAAATTATTTATATAACTCACAGAAGATTCTTATGCGTGACTACTTAGTGGGGCTTCCTCATAGGTCAGTGTGAATAGGATCACACTGCATTAAAATGTATTCTTTTTCCAAGCATAAATAATCTTTATTTTTTCTAGCTTTGTAAATGCATGCTTGTATGTGCCTGTTATGTTAATTTTTAAGTTTATCTGTGCTATTCTACTTCTAAGTTCAAGTAGTTTTGTCAGATTCCCTGCCAGCAAAATAGGCAAAGACAGTGGCTTTAGGCTTTTATATTAAGAAATACATTGCTAACTTTTCTAGATAGTATTACAAAAATTAATGGAGTTAAGACCTACATACAGGTAGTCCTTAATTTATGACAGTAATGGAGGCTACCCATTACAGTTGTAAGTCATGACAGTCGTAAAGCTGGTCACCCAAGTGACTAACCCAAGATACAAACATTTCTTGCGGTAGTTAACTCAATCACTAAAAGTCATTAAGTGAACCTACGGTTGTAAGGTAAACTCATGTGAACTATGGGCTGTTTTGGTTGAAAACTGGAAGTAAATACTGAATTTTTATTAAAATGTTATAAATTTTAGTCATATGACCATAGTAATCTGCAAACAGCTATGAATGCAGGCTAGTTGTTCAGTCCCCTAGCACCCAAAATGCAGTCATGTGACCTGGCTGGGAGCTATTGGAACTTTGGAACCGGCTTGTAAAATAGCTTTTGGGTGTCTTTTGTAACTTTGAATGGTCGGCAAATAACCAGACTTAAGTGGAGGACTACCTGTATTTGAAGCATCCATATTTAATTCCTATGGAAGCTAGCATATCATGCAAAACCTTTTAGGCTTTATCTACTATTTACATAATTATTATATAAAATGCCTTTCAGTAGAGATCTTTCTATAGGAAGTATTAAAAGCTGCTGAAGTAATATAATTTTAAAATGTGTTATGAAATAACTGAGTAAATTCTAATCTAACTCTTGATTAGGTTATTGATGTTAGTGTTGGATATGTAGTTTAGGCTAATTTTTGTTCGTAAGATGGATTGGCAACTTCCGCCCTTCGTAGATGCTCAGCTCTACTATTGCAGTCCTCATGATGTACACAAATCATGAAGAAATTTAGTGGCAAGATGGCTATATGTAGAGAATACTATCTGCCAGAATTTTTTTTGGGTCCTCCCTGCAAAAAAGGTGCTTAATGTCCAAACCAAAAAACTCTTGATTATCTCTTTTCCCTTCTATAATCAAGCATGTTTCTTGCAGCTACCAGACTCCACAACAACACCTTAAAAAGTACAGTCAATAACATCCAAAATATTGTTAGCTCTGCCTTGAAGAATATAACAGTTCTTTGACAATGCACTTTTATTGGCTACTTTAAATTGTTTTTGTTTATGATTTACTTTTTGAAGCTATTATCCTAATTAAAATGACCCGTGCATTAATGGAATGTAAATAGGGTATTCCAAATAGTACAAGCTTTTAGAGCACCATATAGGTGCTATTTTCGGATAATTATCTTAAAACTTTCATTAGAAAATGTTAATTTTTAATTTAAGAGTTAAGTACAATACATACCATTTTAGCTTTGAAGAAATTAAGACCATAACAATAAATGGGAATAATAATAATACTATGAAATATCAATTGAGTTGCAGGTTTGTTTATTTCAGTGTAGATTTTGGGACCATGCCACAAAACACATTCTATTTTTTTTATTGATATCCTTGTTGAGGGAAAAATGTTTCCTTAAAACTCCCTATCCTGGAACAGCTTGAAATGATAATCTTTGGACCTGATCTTTTTGATTATTCTGAAAATATTTTTTAGAGTGGGAATATGAATGGAAATTTTGGAGAAGCAAACTAACTTTACTTGGCTTAAAGCTTCTGGATTTCTCAAATTAGTACTTAAATTGTGATTCCCCCCCCCATGGAAATTTTTGCAGAAATTTGGCACAGTTGTTTTGATGCATTGTCATTTGTAGTCCTCCCAAAGACTGGGGCTCTTTACTGGTTCTCAAGCCCTCAAATGTTGTCAGCTCTTGGCCTATTGTTTTGATACTGAAATAACTACTGAGTAACTTATTGAAGGTTATTATTGAAGGACATAAGTTGCTTTTCTTTTCAGTTGAAATTGTGTTTATATTCAGATAGACTTGTTTATGGGATAATAAATGTGTTAATCCGATAATTCTATATTTGAGTTTGCTACTGCAGACTATATAGGGCTACTGTTTTCCTAGAAGTAAATATCTGGAAATCCTTGTCTGTTTCCAAGGAACATGAATGTCAGGCATTTAGAATAAGATTTAGAAGTCAGCCAAGTACTTTGTCCTCTCACATTTTGTCCTTTTATCTGAACAAGTGCCAGTTTGCACAGATTGTGTGTCAGTTTAAATACAACATAGATCAGTGTGCCTGATATCTTTCCATAAAAGACTTCAAAAAACTTTAGGTAGTTAGTAGATGGGAATGTTCTTTCACATTAAATTGTTCTGTAGAATTATAAAACAGCCTTTTGAATGCTTTCAAACAAATTGTTGTCATCCACTAATGAATGAGATACCATCTGTAATAATTAAGGTTATTCCAATTGTTTCTCCCTACAGCAAAACTTCTGAAGGTTTAGAGAAGATTGTAAAACAACGGCCAAGAAGGACTATAGCAGTATTGTAAGTACTGCACTGAAAAGAAAATGTAAATTAAGCATTTTGCAAATAAACTGCCTATATATATTTGATGAAAAATTACTTTGTGGAAATGAATTGCATGGAATGTAAAAGCATAGTTTATAACTGTAGTCTTGTTAAGTTACCAGGATTGCTTCATTCTTGTAAAATATGAAGTGCATTCTTGTAACATAATTAGAAATTCACCAATATCACAGAAAAATATCTTTTTATCTAACCAAGATTGATCTATTTTATATACATTTGTTTATTTAAAACTATCAGAATTTTAGAAAATCATTATAGTTTTGTTGAGTTGTCATTTATTTTAGTGACTTATTGTTTAGGTTATTTTGCAGAATTATTTATTTGCTGATTTATTTATGTATTTCATTATTTATTTATTTGATTATTTAGTAAATTATTTATCTGATGAATTATTAATACATCTTCATGACAGGCTTTAAATTATTTATAACTTAATTTTGATTTTATTGCTTTTCAACGCAGCATTGTTACTGATTACATTTCCCCCCCTCTTACTTGGTTCTTGAAAATTAAAGTGTTAGCTTTGAGGCAACTTTATATTCATTGCAAGATTCTCTCTCTCTCTCTCTCTCTCTCCCTCTCTCTCCCCTCCCTCCCTCCCTCTCCCTCGCTCTCTCTTGCTCTGTCTCCCTCTCCCTCCCTCCCTCTCTCACTCTCTCTCTCTCTCTCTGTATCCATATATGCAAAGATAAATGTACTCACATATATATTTTCTAAGATGTCCCTATAACTGGACTGTGAATGTCTGTAACTCATGACTGTTACCTTTTCAAATTTTTCTTCCTATATTTAATTACGTTGTCTTCTCTAAATTAGGAATGTGATTCTTCCATGTGGGATTCTGATGGAGAAAGATTCTATGGCTCTAGGTCATTATTTTACTGACATTTTTCATATTGAACATGTTGGTGTGGTTTAAAGCTTCAGAAATAATTTTAAGAACATAATATATGAAGTAGAAAGTTAATGGAAATTTCTGAAGACAATCAAATTTGAATAGTCCTTCCTTTGGAGAAAATTTATTGTATTATAAATATTTTTATCATTCTTTTCATATGTTATTCTAAACCTAATATGACTCTAGATTGAGATTATAGTTTCATATCAAATATAAGTCTGTTTAACTGACCTAGGCTTTCCATCTACCTTTTATCTGTTCTACTTTCTGAATTATATGCAGGATTTAAAATATTTGTGTTACATTTATTTAAATGTCTTCATGCTAAAGCATCTTACAAAAACAAGTTAAACTATAAAATGATTTTTAAAATAAGTAAAGTTGCTAAAATAAAAACACAGCTTTTTAAAGTTCAACTCAGATATATTAATTAAAAGAAATAAGTTTTAAAGGCCTGTGTAAGAGATAGCAAAAGTTAAATACGTAGTCCTTGAGCAACAATTGTAATGGAGCCTGTCCATATGATTGCAATTCATAATAGTTGTTAAACGAAGAATCCATGTGCTTGCCTTGCTTAATGCCCCATCCCTGTTATCCCTATGGGGATGTAAAGCAACCGGACAGCTAATTTCTTGGAACATGAGGTGCTTCAGGAGTCAAAAAGACCCTGAGAGGCATAGTTCAAGCCCTGTCCCAGGCCTCCCAAGGCTCCCCCAGCCCTCAGTTCACTTCCTTCCCATCAGGGTCCCCACAAGCCTGGACCTGCTTCCCACCCAGTCAGGTCCACATGCCCCTCCCCCACCCCATCACTGATTGCTTACTTGGAAACTCCAAACTGGCATTGGAGAAGGAGACCAAGGTGCTCTGTCCCTTGGCTGTGTTGCTCCTTTTTGGAAGTGAGTGGCATTTCAGAATGGTCACAATTCAAAAGCTTTCTTTCTAGTCCAGGGCAAAAAGGGGAAGCTACATACTGTGAGGAGAAACCAGTGCTGCACTGCCCTCTCCCAGACACCACAACAGTTTCAAACCATCCATACCAAGACTTTGAAAAAGCAAGGACAAGAAAGCTAGTTTGTGATGGTATGAATGCCACATCATTAGAGGCATGTGCAGGAACAAAATGAGGAATAAGGTATCACTGAGTGAGCTGGAGTGGAGGGGGATAGTCATGTGGCTTCCATGTGAATGACATCAAATTCTGCATCATAGGCCAGCCCTGTGAAACTCCATGGTTTTCCAGCAATCTCACTTGGTGCCAAGCAGCAGTGAGGAGAAATTGAAAACCTGCCGACTTTGCCTCTACTGATTGACTCCTTTATACATCCACTCTCCTCTCTCTCCATGTTTTCCTCCTCCTGATCCTTCTCCTCTGATCTAGTGTATGCGAGCAGTGTCATTCCACCTCTGGTGCCAGTTTCTAGTAGGTGAAGAGCCTGTTTGTCAATAACTTCCAATTATCAGCAAGCAAACATTCACCCCCTTCTCAGTATATTCTTCCCCAGCCCTGCAACCAGCATGCTCAAGGCTGGTTCTCAGATACTAGAGGACTGTCTTGTATTTTTCCCCTCTTGATTGTCATTGGGAGGAAAGAGTAACCTCTGGTTAGCAAAGAGAAAGAGATGGCAGAAGAATAAGCTGGGGAGGGGTATTGAAAACCATCTTCCCTCCCTAGAATTCTTGCCAGCATTCCCATTTACTTTGCTCATGGGAAATAAGGGAGAAAGTCAGTGTAAAAGTCAAGTGCCCACAGGCAAGTAAGTGGCTGCTGCGGGGGTGCAAATTGGGAGTAATGCTTTGGAGTGCAAGAAAGGTGCTGCATAGGTCAGGGAAGTCATGTAGATGGCAATATGGGCTGCAAGGTGTACATGGTAGTTCATTCCTCCCTGTTCTTTCTTTGTTTCCTTCATTCTGTCCTTTCCTCCCTCCCCATTTGTCCTATTTCTTTCCCAACAGGAAAGTAATGGCTGCTGCTAGCGGGGAGAGGGAGCAACAAATTGTAAGAGTGCTTGGAAAACTGTCACAGAATGTTGAAATGAGGATTATGTGACCTCAGTCCAGCACTGAGCAATCACCACTGCCATTTCCTTAGTCATAAAAATTATAAGTCCTGGATTTTGTGCACATTGAATACGTTTGCTTGTTTAAGATACTTGGTTCAAAAATTGTTGCCTTATGATGCACCAGTTCACCCAATTAAAAGTTATAACAAGAATTTTAGTAGTATATAGTAGATTGAGGCCATGTTTCCTTGCTATGTTAACATCTTTTAGCTTTATTTATTTCTGGTATTTGTGTGCGAAGTATGAGTGTGGCACTCATATAGTTTGTTCTGATGGTGAATATGATACCTAAATATAACTCACTGGTTTCCATGGCACATGGAATCCACAATAAAGTGTTGCATGGAAGAATGCAGACTTGTCAGCCATCTAAATAACTCTCTGTTTATAAGGTTTTGACTCTTAAACTAAATACAGACCTACATAGAGCCAATGGTGGGAGTGATGTGTTTATAGGGGTAATTATATTCTTTTCAGTGTTACAGTGGATGAAATCAGTGTACAATGTACAAGAACCTGACAATCACTTTGTTTGTTTGTTTGATTTAAGACCACCCATCTCATTCAAGAGTGACTCATTTTACTTGTAAAATTTTGTGATTTAGATACAGGTTGTCTGCGGAACAACATATTCTTAAATTCTTTCAGTTTTTTCAGATCTTCAGTAATACAACATTGATATGTGCCAATTTCCCCCTCCCCCCAATATGGTGTGGACTGTATTAGGCAACTGCCTCTGAAATTAAGACTGGTCTTCTACTTATTATCATAGAAGTAATAAGTCCTTAAATGATGTTTCTTAATTCTGATAGTGGTTTTTGATTTCATATTTTTTAAAAATAAATAATGGATAGACCATGAATGAATGAATGAATGCTGAATTAATGAATTTAAATGAATTTAGAAGCAGAATGCCGAGATCAAAAGATGTGTGAAAAGTGTGCTTTACAGAGAAGGTAAATGAAGAAACGTGAGGAAAAGCTAATGAAAAGGATGATAACAGTGCTTCTAGCTAAACCATTGGTATAGGTTGAGGCATTACTAAAGGCATTAGATATTTATTGTTTAAACAAAGAGAAACGGCACTTAAAATTAAAACAACAGTTAAAATTGAACACAATAGTTTAGAAAATAAAAATGACATGTCTTTTTTGAAGGTAAATAAAATCATTTTTAAACATAAGTATTACAGGTAGTCCTTGACTTACAGCCAAAATTGTGAGCAGAACTGTTGTCACATCAAGGATACAGTTATTAAGTGAGTCATACCCTGTTTTATGCCAATTTGCTGCACTTAATAAGCAAATCACTATAGTTATTAAGCGAATCACATGGTGGTTAAGTGAATCTGACTTTCCCCTTCAACTTTGCTTATTAGAAATCTCCTGGGAAAGAGGCAAATGGCAATCATGTGACCCAGCTACCCCACTGCCAGAAGCTGCAACTGTCATAAATACATAAATATATCAATAATTTTGATCAAATGATCACAGTGATATGTGGCAGTCATAAGTGTGAAGACTAATCATAGGCCATTCTTTTTAGCACCATGGTAATTTCAAAGGTCAGTATGAATACTTTAAGTTGGGGACTAAGTCATACAGATATGAATTACTTTGACTTCCTTAACAACTATGAACATTTTACAATCCATTTTTTTTACTTTCCTTTTATTTTTCATTTTTATTTCATTTTAATATTTAATGGTTTAGTAACACTGTTTATCTGTTAATCCAGTGTGTTATTATTTCCCTTGGTTTGAAAGTTTAGAAATTAATTAATGAGAAAGGATTTGTTGTACATTTCAAGTTAGGTTGTTGCTAAAATACAGTAGAAAAGGCCTCTAAATAGGTTTCACTATATAATTTAAATTATGCATGTGTATATCTAAATTCCTTATTTTGAAATATTGAATGTATGAATATTTAATTGGTATCTTGCTTTAGTATTTTCATATGCTTGCTTTAAAGGAAGCTGTTTCCTTTGATTTACATACATTGATAAAACATATATATATATATATATATAGTATATGTCTGGAGTTTTTCTCTAATATTAGATGAATACCTTTAGACAGTAATAACTTTAGATAGTTGCTTTTGATATACATATTTTTATAAAATATATATTATATATATGTATATATAGGTTTATATTTGCTGGAGCCAGGTATTCCATATTCATATGATACTTTCAGAGTATTTTATATAATACTTTTATAACTCATATTTACAAAGATCAGACTGATTGCAATGTTTAATAATAATGTCCCACTCTCTAATACAAGCTGATATATATTCACTTACAATGCATGTAATCATTGCATTTTGATTAATTAATTAATTAATTGGATTTCACCTTTTAAACTGAAGCTGAAATTCTTTGTAACTCTGTAATTCTTCCTCAGAATTTAAAATTCATAATTGAAATGGTCTGTAAGGCATTTATGTTAAACACTGCAATGTCTTCTGTTATTCACTTACCGTATATACTTGAGTATAAGCCGACTCGAGTATAAGCCGAGACCCCCAATTTCACCCCCAAAAACTGGGAAAAGTTGTTGACTCGAGTATAAGCCGATCCGCCGTTCTGCATGCCTCGGAGGCTGGATCCGCGCTCTGCAAGCCTCTGGGATCCTGGGAGGCCTAATGCAAGCACCAGCCCGCCTGCCTCAGGTCTCCCCCACCCCCAGATACTGGGCTTCAGCACAGCTGGCTGTCTTGCCAAAGAGAAACATCTGGGAAGGAAAACCCTGTCTTACCTCTTTCCCAATTCTGCCTCTGCCCTTCCTCCTACCAAGGTGTTCTGGGACTAGTTCCCTAGCCTTTTGGAGCTTTTGGTGTTCGCCCATCAGCTGTCTACGGGGAGGCAACAAAGCTGCCTCTCTAGGCTTTGAGAAAAGGCCCCTTGCACAAAAGGCAGCTTCAGGACGAGCTTCCAAAAACCCTTTCCTTCCTTAACGCCCTCCCCACCTTCCCCCAGAAAGCCATATTTCTTTTTTTTATTGAAAATTTTTATTGAAGTTACAATATTATCCCCTCCCCAACCCACCCCAGAACCCCTCCCCCTCCCCCATATTTCTTCAATAACAAAAACATAAAAAGCTGGTTGGGATGTACTCGCTGATTTTCCCCCCCCCCTTTTTTTAGATGCTAAAACTAAACTCTCCCTCTGCCTTCCAACCAATATCCCTTTTTAAAATCTTACCTTGGCTCCAGATGGAAGAGTAGAGGAACTAAGCTAGTAAGGAGAGAATTTTTTTCTGCAACTTTTTACTCCTGAAGTAGTAGTAGTAGTAATAGTAGTAGTAGGAATAATAATAATAAATCCCTAAAAGTTGTGCCAGAAAATGGAGGACGCTGGGTCTTTGCAAGTTTTAGCTGTCTGTCAGACTGCCTGAAAAGGGCGGCCTTCAGGCAGCCAGGCAGACAGCTAAAGCTTGCAAAGACCCAGCGTCCTCCATTTTCTGGCATAACCTTCGGAGATTACTTTAAAAAAAAACAACAAAAAAAACCTTCAGAGGAAAAACAGCTGCAGAAACATTTTGTCTCCTTGCTGGCTTGGTTCATCTACTCTTCAGCCAGGAGGGAGTCCAAGGCCTAGAGAAGGAGAGCTTTGCAGCATCCCTATGGACAGCTGATGGGCAGACAGCTGAAAGAAGCAGGCAGGCAGGGCGCGGAGGAACGGAGACCTGCAGGTCTCGGACGGCGGTGGCTTGGGAGAGGTGCGCGCGATCCCGGAAGCACCAAAGCCTCGGCCGCGCACAAGTCCTCGGTAAGTTTTTTTGTTGACTGGAGTATAAGCCGAAGTGGAATTTTTCAGCCCAAAAAGTGGGCTGAAAAATTCGGCTTATACTCAAGTATATACGGTATACGAGCTGTAAGTGCTTTCTGAACTACATATTATAATACTAATGAGGGTAATACTGGAACATTTATGCACAAGTCTAGAGTATTTCTACTTTATGACAAGTGAAGCACAGCCAGAGGTCAACTTAAACCAGAGGGTTTTTTTCACACTCACACATTTACCAGCTGATTTATGAGAGTATCTGGTTGACCATAATTTTAGAGAAGAAGATACCGTTTTTTTTGTTTACTTAATGCCATGTGCACTTTGAGCAATTGGAATTTTGAAAAGACATATTAATGGTTACTAAAATATTCAAATATTTCTTTTTAATTCCAGCTTTAAATTGATTATATGTTTATGCTTCCTTCACTTCAATATCTTACGGTTTTAACCAGGAAAATTCATGTTTTATAATAAAAATTGAAAATGTTTAATCTTTTAGATAGTTTCTTTAATAAAATGTTTCTTATAATTACATGACTAAACATGTATCTCAGTGGTGAGTGTCCTTTAACTTATGTCATCTGGGACAGAGCAGATCACAGTCAAGAACCCCTCTCATGAACACTTTTATTCAGGGAAGCATTTAAAACCTTAAGCTGATTTTTGGGGGGTGAGTGGGAAGGTACTATAGTTTTTAATATGTTTCTGTTATTGTTAGACCACATTGAATGTTAACTCAGTCGAATGATGGGATGGAAAAATGTCTTAAGTTAATGTTATATAAATTAAAATTAACACTGCAGAAAAATTCAATGAGTTCAGTACCATGTAGCAGCTTTTTAGAGGAAAGCATTGAAATCACTTACTGGACAAAACTAGTTCTCCTCATATAATAATTATACGTGTACTTTCTTTCCTGTAGCTTAAATGTAAACTATAATTTTGCACACTGCAGTTTTTGACATTTCAAGAACCTGTAAATGGTACTGTTTACTAGCTACATAAGAAGAGGAAACAACTGCATTTTTCTTTCTTTTTTCTTCTTTATTATCCTTAGTTCATATTCATAGCCTATGTCTTTTAACTTTGGGGGGATTTTTGCAAAATATTTTTATTTTCTATAACAACAACAACAACAATAATATTTGCGTATGCATACAAAGTCTAATCTAATGGCAGAAAGTGAAATGAAAGTGAAGAGGAACTAAAGAGCCTCTTGTTGCGAGTGAAGAAGGAGAGTGCAAAACTTGGGTTGAAACTAAACATTAAGAAAACCAAGATCATGGCATCTGGCCCTCTCAATTCCTGGCAAATAGATGGGGAAGAAATGGAGGTAGTGACAGATTTTATTTTCCTGGGCTCCAAGATCACTGCAGATGGGGACTGTAGCCAAGAAATTAAAAGACGCTTGCTCCTGGGGAGGAAAGCCATGGCAAATCTAGACAGCACACTAAAAAGCAGAGACATCACCCTGTCAACAAAAGTGCGTATAGTCAAGGCTATGGTCTTCCCAGTTGCAATGTATGGCAGTGAAAGCTGGACCATAAGAAAGGCTGAGCGCCAAAGAATTGAAGCCTTTGAACTATGGTGCTGGAGAAGACTCCTGCGAGTCCCTTGGACTGCAAGGCGATCAAACCGGTCAGTCCTAGAGGAGATCAACCCTGACTGCTCTTTAGAAGGCCAGATCCTGAAGCTAAAACTCAAATACTTTGGCCACCTAATGAGAAGGAAGGACTCACTGGAGAAGAGCCTAATGCTGGGAAAGATTGAAGGCAATAGAAGAAGGGGACGACAGAGAATGAGGTGGCTGGATGGAGTCACTGAAGCAGTAGGCGTGAGCTTAAATGGACTCCAGAAGATGGTAGAGGACAGGAAGGCCTGGAGGAACATTGTCCATAGGGTCGCGATGGGTCGGACACGACTTCGCAACTAACAACAACAACAAAGTCTAAGCAACTTTTCACAAATCAAAATGTCCACCCAACTTTTATCTCTTTTTAGCATTTAGCATTTTAGAAAGCAAAGGAGCCCATTTTCCTCATTTAAATTGAAGTATAGTGGTTTAAATTGTTTTATCAGTAAATTGTAATTATTGTGAACAGTGCATTTTTTGTAAACTACTTGTTGCTTTGCAAACAAAAAAAGCTATAATATTAAATGAAAGATGAAACATTATTATAAAAGAAGCTAACAAAAATACTTAACATAGTATATTTAACCCAATGAAAATCTTCCTCAAAAAACATTTTCCATCTTCAGTAAATGTAGTTCCTAAATATTTGAACTCTTGATACTTGTTTTATGCTTGATCCCTCTATTACTATGCGTAGAGAAAACTTTTTTCTTCTGATTACATTATTTCTGTTCTGGATGTACCAAGAACCCCACTCCATTTTTTGCTGTGTCCCCTCCTGAATAGATAAACAAGTAATCTTCATAAAATTTCTTATTATTATATCCTTTGCGAATTATTTCAGTTAGTCCCATTATCTTGATCTCTTCTTTCCATTATTTAGCACATTTCTTCTGTTTTATTTCCCAAGCTAGGAAATAAGGTCATATTCAAAGTTCCTACTTTGCTGCCCTATCTCTTGGTTCTTTTGACATTGCTGCGATCATTTCTCATTGGATCAATCCATTTTTATCTCATTTGGATTTGTGTAGCTGGGTCTGTCGCAACTTCACCAAAGCCCCCTTAGTCAGGTTGTTTCAGGACAACCTAGGATGGTCTTCAGGGCTGCCATAATGGTCCTGTGGCACAAAGCCACACTATACTTTGCTCAATCCTAGCAATCCTTTACTTTGCCCTGTTACCACCTCTCAGAATGTGGATGTAGTGCTAGACTTAGAGAAGCATTTAGCTTTGCCAGGGTAAACATTCACAGTTTTACTGCAACTAAAATTTCTCATTTTTATATACCATAGAAATATAACAGAGAAATAATTGCAATCAGTTGGATAAATAGGGTGATTTTCCTAAGTGTATAAAGCATAAGTTAATAGATGAAAAGTAGATCATTGCACTCATATCAGTTTGCTTTTTAAATTTAACAATTTCTTCTATTCATTTAATTAATCTGACATTGACTGATTGGTTTTTACTTTAAAGGTTATTTTTAAGACCACTATTAATAAAAAGAACAGCAGATGAATTAAAGACATGCTCTCATACTGGACGGGATGCCTCCTCTAAAGCAAAATCTATGGTAGCACTGTATATCTTTTTTTAGATGATATTTGGTTTAAGTTTTGAATAAATATTTAAATGGGAAAAGTGAAACATTAGTATTCTGACTTGAGGAAGAGGTCTTTTTTCAAAATCTTAAATACATACGTTTATGTCTAGTGATCAAAGCTTTCTGTGTTGGGTTACTTGGTTATACAAAAATGTTTTTTTCAGAAATACAATAACTGATTAAAGATTACTTTCTGATAGAAAACTTCAATGAATATAAGAGAGCGTCCAAGTCCTATGATTTTTACAAAGTATTAAAATGCTTCTAAAAACTATTCACGCCCAAAAATATTGGAATTCTGGTGTGAATGTTATAGTATAAGACATTTGAATGTTTTGTTACTAAATTGATTATTATGATTTGAATATTACAATTTTTCATATATTAATTAAAAACCCTGTAATATTTATATAGCAATAATACAGACTTACACATAAATCATATATTTCATTTCAGACAATGTCATTTGCTAAAAGTCCTATTGATTATTTTACAGATAATTTTACAGAGATTGTTTTCTTCTGAGCATTTAAAAGTTTGAGGAGCTGCTGTAGTCCCACAGGACATAAAATAAAGCTCTCTGTAGCTGAACTTGTTCTGAATTGTTCCCGCAGTTTGAGCTTTTTATAAGAGTGCAGAATACCAGCACATTAACTCCTTAATACATTTAGCATACACACACACACACACACACACACACACACACACACGCACCAAAATCTGTATTGCTTTTTATATCTGTACTTTTTCCTAAAATATGTTATCCTGTGACATAAACAGATGCTGCTTTAACAATACAATACATTGTGTATCATAAAATTATCTCTATTTTAATCATAGATACTTATTTAATGAGACACAAGCAAGTTTCATAAAAATGGATTTAAGAGAGGTTTAGTGTTTTGTTTTTGCCACATTATAGGAATATGGTACCTCATGCTCTAAAGTATTTGCGCCTTGTGTGTAGTAAAAATTATTTTTCTTAAGTCTATTTTAGTTTGGAAAATTATTCTACCTTTTGTTTCAAATACAAGTAACCATTTTTTAAACTTGCAGGAATGCAGTTAATTATAAAAATGATTTTATAGTTGCAGAAAAAAGTAATTTCATTATTCTGTTTTATTCACTGCTTTTATCTCATCTTACTTTTATCCTACTGTATTTTATTCTATCTTGTTTTATTGTGCCTGACACTCGTTGTTTCTTAATGTAGGGAACTGATTAATCAATAAAGCTATACGATATAACATTGCTTTATCAATCTTTGTCATTTAAGGAGAACTATTTGCATGTATGTTAAAGGAAACTGCTCTAGCACAAATACCGGTAGGAGAAAATGCAGTTAATATTTTATTTTTTGAAATAATATTTCAGATATTTTGAATATATTCCCTCCTCCTATTGCTGTATTTGTTTAATTCTTAATGTTTCTCTCCTTTTTTAAGTTTATGAATGCACAGATAGAATAACTTCTTGTTATTCTAACATTGAATTTGTTTACTTGACTTTTTTAAATTATTAGATGCAGCAAAATTGTACTGTACGTGGGGCAAGGGAGGTAAGTGTTTTTATATTGTGTTTTTTAATTCAACTGAACCCAGCAGAGTTAAATGTAGTTTGGAAACATGGGGAAGAATTAATGATTGGAAGATATGGAGTTGGTAAATTATTTATTCTGGCCCGGAGGAAGCTGAAAAGCAGAGTGAAAGACTAATAAATCATTTGTGGTGGTGCTGGTTGTCACTTCCAATTATTTTAGACGGTTTTGTGATAAACTGCGACACCTGCTATATATGCCTACACTATCCCTTGATGCTGGTAGTGCAGCTTATTCAGTTGATTATCAAAGGCAAGTTTATCTAAACATTCTACAGGTTAAATGAAGAATTGCTAGTTCTCCCAACATTCATTTCTGTAGATGTCTCACAGCGTGTTGGTGCAACTTTGCATTCTTTCTATTAATGCCAGGTTTTCTTTAGTGCTGTCTAGGAATGAAAGGATTGATCTCCTTTTGCAGTAGCATGTATTTAAAGTTATATATTATATTAGTAATTCGACTTTATAGTATTTAAGTAGGGAATGACAACTGCGTCTTAACATTTGGGGAATTGAGAATCATTGGATGAGATTTTACACAAATTGTAGTGTGTACATAAGTGCCAAAGTATATATTTTGGCATTCTTATGTACGCAGTATAATTTGTATTAAATAAAATTTATAGTTTATTCCCCTTGAGTGTTTAAAGAGTTTTTTTTAGAAAAATTATGCAAAGGGTATGCCATATAGTTTTCATTTCTTTTATATTTCAGAATAGATTGAAGCTGTCACTGATTTTTGCAGAAGTTACAAAAACACGATTAAATGTCATTTGTTTAAAGTACAGGTGGTCCTTGCTTAGTGACCATTTATTCAGCAACAATTCAAACTTACAATGGCACTGAGAGAGTGTTAATTATGATTGGTTCTCAAAATTCTAGCTAGTGCAGTCCCTGAAGTAATGTGATTGTGATCTGGTTGCCTGTACCTAGCTCACAATTATGACCTTGCAGCACTCCACAGTCATTTGATTGCCATTTGCAACCTTCTTTGTCAGCTTCTTACAAACAGTTGGGAAGGTTCCGAATGGTGACCACGTCATGTCCTTGCTTAATGACCTACTGTATAGTTATTTGCTTAATGACAGTAATTGTAAGTACTAGAATTTCTGCACTAAGCAATGAAGTCACATGACGTTGCGTTGTAGGATCACTTCACTTTGCAACTGAAATTCCTGCCCAATTGCCTTTGTAAACTACAGACTATCTGTATATGATTGTTGTATACAAACCATATCAAGAAAACCATTTTTATCACTTGAGCTTTAAAATCACAATAACAAAACAGTCAAACTGGGAAAATTGTAGGAGTGTTTCAGTATGGATGAGTATCAGTTAAAAATGTATACTGATATTCTAGATTTTTTCATTAGTTAGAGTCTAACAGAAAGCAAATTAAAACAAAAGAAGCAAAAGTTGATTACATATAGATAACAAAATAGGGGACTCTGTGGTAAGCTTATAAAATTATATGAAAGAGCCAGTGATATATAAGGCATGCCCTCAAACTTCTTCATAATTTTGTCCAAATGAAATTCTAATCTGATATTTCAGTATGGCATATGATAGACATTTTCTTTAGATTCTGCCCAAGGTGAGTAAACGTCAGCACAAAATAAACTGTTAGATTTTGTGAGCATTAAAAAATCCTCTTAAACAGAATGTATGTATTTAAGATTAGTGAAGACTACTTTCAGTAAGCAGGTCATCTGAAAATGGTTTTGAAAAGGTACAACAAATTACACAATAGAGCTGCCAATAGTTGGATGTCCTTTGATCTATATCAACTTGTTTTGGGAATGGCCACACAGAAGCGTTCACAGTTATATTTGTTTGGTATATTAAGTTAAAAAAGCAGCCTTTGGGAGAGGAAAGACTGGGGGGTTCGTACAATCAGTATGAGAAGCCATTTGAAATGAACTATTGGTGATTCAGTTTTGCTTATCATTACTCTGTTTGGAGAAATTCATATGTTGTAATAATTCTACTACAAATGGGTAGCATCCCACACAGAATATTTAATAGTGTTGGAAAGTACATTAGTAGATCCTCTACTCCAACCCCCTGCTGGTCTAACACTTAATCTAGAATAAATCTTAGCTAGCACTTTGTTTATAGTAATATACATCACATCAACAAATGAAAGAATAGAAGAGCCTGCCCGATGAGCCAAGCCATATTTGTAATTTTCGATAACCAGACGCCTGTAGGAACTCACAAATATGAGTAACAGAATAACAGAGTTGGAAGGGACCTTGGAGGTCTTCTAGTCCAACCCCCAGGAAACTCTATACTATTTCAGACAATGGCTGCTTAATCTCTTCTTAAAATCCTCCAGTGATGGAACACCCACAACATCTGAAGTCATCCATTCCACTGATTAATTGTTCTAACGGTCAGGATATTTCTCCTTAGTTTTAGGTTGGTTATCTCTTTGATTAGTTTCCATCCATTCCTTCTTGTTCTGTCTTCAGGTGCTTTGGAGAATAGGTTGACTCACTCTTCTTTGTGACAGCCTCTCAAATATTGGAACACTAGTATCATGATACCCTGGTTCTTGTTTTACTAGACAAGACATCCCCAATTTCTACATGTTTTAGTAGTTGTCCACTAGGACTCTTAGATCCGTCTTACAATTACTGTTGAGACAGGTTCCATCTATTTTGTAGCTGTGCATCTGGTTTTTCTTACCTACGTGTAAAACCTTACTTTTCTCACCATTGAATTTCATTTTGTTAGATAAGGCCCTGTGTTCAAGCCTGTCAAGGTCCTTCTGGATCTTGAACCTACCTTCTGGGGTAATGGCTAACTAATCCTGCCAGCTTGGTGTCATCTGCAAATTTAGTGAGTTCCCTCTCCATCCCTTCATTTAAATTATTTATGAAGATGTTGAAGAGTACTGGGCTGACAGAACCTTGGGGTACCCCACTACTTCCTCCCTGTAGATGTAGTTCCATTAAGGACAACATATTGAGTGCAATTGGTCAGCCAGTTATGAATCAATTTTGTGGTGATACTGTCTTTCCCACATTTTTCTAACTTACCAAGAAGTAGGTTGTGGTGTACTTTGTCAAATGCCTTACTGAAATTCAAGTACCGTATATACTTGAGTATAAGCCGACTCGAGTATAAGCCGAGACCCCTAATTTTACCCCCAAAAAACTGGAAAAAGTTATTGACTCGAGTATAAGCCGAGTATAAGTATAAGCTTGGCCCCTTCTTAGCAACATATCTATATTCTGTGCCACGATGAGCCGCTCGTTGACTCTGGCAGCATCCCGGAGCTGGCTCGGCCGCGGTTCGCAGGGTCCGCTCATCAGGCTGCCAGGCTTCCTGGCAGCACATCCCGCAGGGAAGGTCTGCTAGGGAGGCGGCAGTCAAGCGTTGTTTCCCTCCTCGTGCGTGTGTGTGTGTGTGTGTGTATGTGAGACCTGCGGGAATGGCTGGTAGAGGTGGCGGCAGTCCGGCATTTCCCCCCCTCATGCATGCGTGCGTGTGTCAGACCCGTGGGAATGGCTGGTAAGGAAGCGGCGTCCCCCCCTCCTGTGTGTCGGGCCCACGGGGCTTGACACACAGAGAAACGCAAATGCCGGACTGCCGCCACCTTTACTAGCCATTCCTGCGGGTCTGACACACACACACACACACACACACACACACACGAGGGGGAGAAACAACGCGTTTCTCTGTGTGTCAAGCCCCGTGGGTCCGACACACAGGAAGGGGGGGAATGCCGGAATGCCGCTTCCCTACCAGCCATTCCCGTGGGTCTGACACACGCAAAATTGTGTGTGTGTGTGTGTGTGTGTCAGACCCGCAGGAATGGCTAGTAAAGGTGGCGGCAGTCCGGCATTTGCGTTTCTCTGTGTGTCAAGCCCCGTGGGCTTGACACACAGGAAGGGGGGGAATGCCGGAATGCCCGCTTCCCTACCAGCCATTCCCGTGGGTCTGACACACGCACGCACGAGGGGGAGAAACAACGCTGGACTGCCGCCACCTCTGCCAGCCCTGCAAGCCTCTGCCGCCCCGGGGCGGCAGAGGCTTGCAGGGCTGGCAGAGTTGGCGGCAGTCCAGCGTTGTTTCTCCCCCTCGTGCGTGTGTGTGTGTGTGTGTGTGTCAGACCCGCAGGAATGGCTAGTAAAGGTGGCGGCAGTCCGGCATTTGCGTTTCTCTGTGTGTCAAGCCCCGTGGGCTTGACACACAGGAAGGGGGGGAATGCCGGAATGCCCGCTTCCCTACCAGCCATTCCCGTGGGTCTGACACACACACGCACGCACGAGGGGGAGAAACAACGCTGGACTGCCGCCACCTCTACCAGCTCTGCAAGGCTCTGCCGCTTCCTTCTCTCAGCAGCCTGGCCCGAACGAAGGGACAGTTCTTTTTTTTTGTTCACTGGAGTATAAGCCGAAGTGGATTTTTCAGCCCAAAAAGTGGGCTGAAAAATTCGGCTTATACTCAAGTATATACGGTATAATACGTCCACAGCATTTTGCTGGTCCATTAATTTATTCACTTTGTTAAAAAATGAAATTAAATTTATTTGGCATAATCTGTTTTTGACAAACCCATGTTGGCTTCTGGTTATAATTTTGCTGCTTCTAGATGTTCACAGATCTGTTGTTTGATTATCTTTTCCAAAATCTTACCAAGTATTGAAATCAGGTTGGTAGGTCTGTAGTTTCCTGGATCCATTTTCCTCCCTTTTTTTGAAGATGGGAACCACATCAGCTCTCTCCCAGTCCTCTTGTAGTTTCCTGGTGTCCCAGGATCTTAGAAAGATATGGTTCAATGGTTCCAAGATTAACTTCTGCCAGCTCCTTCAGAACTCTGGTTCTGGTGATTTGAACTCAACTAGGGTAGACAATCTAATCCCAGTACACAACTAGAAAGTTTTTTCAGAAAATCAAGTTTGTCTACAATGATTGAGATATTTATTTGATTTTGATCCAAGAGACCCAACTTCAAAGTCATCTTATATTAGTCTTGTATGTACAAAATTAGGGCCATATATATTGTATTCATTTTGAAAAACACATGATGTATATGCAGTAAATAATAATAGCTTGAAAGAAGTTGAACAAAAGATTGTGATGACAAATACAGGATTAGTTTATCTTCCTTCATGGCCCATAAAAGAAGCATGGTGTTATCTGATAAATCTGTATGAGACTGTACCCCACTTGAGTATTTATTTATAATTGTGACCATAGTGGTTTACAGTTTTGTTTCAAAATTACCTCTTAAAAGAAACACATAACAAATAAATCCAGAAGGAAACTAACTAAAACTAGTATTACTGTAATGAATCAAATTAAAGATAAGTAGTTTTCTTTATATTTGAAATCAGAAATCTAAATAAACATTTTAAAAAACCACATTCCAAAAACGAAAAGGCCGTGGGCCTTAGAGTTCAGGGATCTTTAGAAAGGTCTTCCTTGAAAACCTCTAATGCCTGGATAGGTTCATGATGATAGTTATATCTTTATATTAATGTTATATTGTTGTGAAATATTTTCCGTATACTAGAACGATGTGATACTGTGATGAAACTAAGCTCAGAATTATAGCTGTAAGTCGTTGCGGTCGTAAGTCAAGTAACACACAATTGGATTCAAAGTTACGACCATTTTTTTACTGTCATTAAGCAAATCCATTTTCTCCATGGAGCATTTTTTGCAACAAACTAAGCAATGGAAACCTACAAAAATCCCATTGCAAAGCTTCCGGTTTTGCATCACGGTGAGACGGACACAGGAAGGCAAGGCTCTGCTTTCTGAGCCTGATTTTGTCCTGCTGGGGTCCCTGAAAAGGGCCTAAAGTTGCCCCAAAGAGGTGATGAAGGAGGGGTGCCTTGTCGATCACAGAGAGATGGCAGTCTCTCCGCTCGATCCAAGGAAAGCCCTTAACCGGCAGGGGAAAGACCAGCCACACCTCTGTGACCAGCCATTAGCTGCTGACAACCGAAGAACAAAAGCTTTAATTAGCACTTCGTAAACAGCATGTTTAGACTGGGTGAGATTATTGATCCTTTCTTTACTATTTTACAACTGAATTTCCTGGGAAAGGCTCCCAAGAAGACTAAAATCTCCGGATGTGAATGGAAGCGGCATTTTAAATTTAAGGGGGACAGAAATACATAATACTGAAATGAAAGTAATGCAAAACTACAGTTTTGATAAATTTGAGAACTGAGATAACTGTTGAGATTTTCTGTTTGGGGAAAAAACCACCATTGAGGCAAAATATAAGAAATCAATCCTTTGTTTTAAGAGTAGAAAATGGACTTTGAATGACATCTAGTGGTGGATTTGTGCATAGCACTATAATTTGCTTGGTGATTCCTACCCTGGGAGAACAGCTGGCAATAAAGGAAAATGTTATGGCATACCTATCATCCTGACCTTCTTGGATTATAAATACCCTACTGATCTTGGACTTTTGATTTCAAGAGCTAGTGGGAGAGAAAGAAAAAATTCACTTTGGACTACGCATGGCTGGGAGAGACATTTGAGCTGTTTTCAGAGAGGTTGAACATTTTGAACACTTCGAACATTGTGGATTACAACCTTGCCTAATTGACAATTTTTGGGATACTTGAGACAAGGGATTATTATAAAATATTGCTTTCAGAACTGAACCTATACTTTGGAATCTATTGGATTATAAAGGATACATATAAAGACCAGAAAACTAATCTCCAGGAATGATGTCTCAAGTAATAACAAACACATTTCAGAAACAAATATATTCTATGTTACAACTAATTTACCAAACAATTGTTGAATGCAAAGAGGATATAAAAAGAAATCATAATGAGACTAAAAACAGTGTAGACAATATAAATGAGCAAATCTCTAAATTAAATCTACAACTAGAAAGCTTCCAGATAACGACCACAAAGTATGAACAAATCTAGAAATCAGAAGATAAAATAGAGAAAATGGATTTAGAGATGGAACAGATAAGAGAACTGCAAGACTTAGCTATAACAATGAAAATGCAAAAGACCTTTTATCCCTTAGGTCTGCAAAATATATCTGATGGCAAGGAAAAAGATGTTAAAAAAGGGGAAATTTCACAACTTGGGAGAGAGGAAGTGAAAAGAGAAATGGTTGGAGAAAGGAACTGGGAGTTGTTTAAGGAATATAAATGGGCGGAATTTCCCCCCCGCCCCCCCAAAAAAATACCTTACCTAAATTGTCTCCCTCATGCCAAGCAATTGTTACAAAAATAGAAAAAAAACCCTGGGCCATCTAATTGCCCTGGCTTGGAAAACAACTTGGCAAAGAAAGAAAGAGATTTAAAAAACAGAAGATTCGACCTTTTAGAAGGGGCATTACAGGTTTAAATACTCCTTTGAATAAGATTAAAAAAACGGAAGATTTTTAGACATAATTAGACTTTTATAATGAAAGATAGGATTTAGAATTAAGATAGCCTTTTTTCTTTTTCTTTTTTTGATATGGGAAATATGAAGATAAGAAGGATTTGAATAAAATTTTCAGCTATATAAATGTTTAATATCGAGAAAATCATAACTGATAAAGATATTTCAAATACTGATGGGAAATCAAACTTTAACAAGATGCTTATATCTAACTTTGTATAGATTAACAGTACCAAAATTGTAATGGTGTAATGAAGAGAAAATGGAAAAAATATGGAGAAGAAAGGAGGATCAGGGAAAAAAATACTGGATTGTGTAATATTGAACAGATTTATATTGAAAAGTTAATGTTAAATATTTGAACCCAGACAACATGTTTACTAAGCACTAAAGACTGTAATTCTTAAAATTTAATAAAAGTTTAATTAAAAAAATTCCATTGCAAATTGTGATTATGTGAGTGTGGGTCATTTCAAATGGTCATAAAAGTGAGCCAGTTGCAAACACTCAGTGTGATAACTTGACTCCCGTAGCTCTGAGAAGGTCCATTATAACTTTGAACTATCCTTAAGTGATTGGTTGTAACTACCAGCTGACCTATACCCAAACACTGAGCATTCATTAGTCATAGGTGCAAACTGTCAATTAAAAATGCTGGAATGTCCAATTAATGCTGGAAGCCGTGTGTGTGTGTTGTGTGTAAAAATGAGTGAGAAACCGATATATCAGCTGTGAAATACCTTTCCTGTGAAATCCTCAGTGAATATACGTAGAACAGGGGTAGGAAACCTCAGCTCTTTCATGACTCATGGATTTCAACTCCCAGAATTCCTGAGTCAGTATACTCAGGAATTCTGGGAGTTGAAGTCCATGACTCATAAAAGAGCCGAGGTTGCCTACCCCTGACCTAGAGTTACCCCATGTGTATTCCCGGACAATGCTGTGCATCAACTATTTTTTAAAAGTTCAAGGAGAGTTTAAATGTGCTGCTAGTTTAGTTCAGGGTATACATCTAACTATGTTTATATTTTTAAGATCAGCCTAGAGTAAATTGGTGCTGTTACCTGGCTAAACAATTAAATAGGAAACAGATTATAAATAATAACAATGAATAATGAAAAGGATTAAATACTTTATTTTGCTAGAATTTTACCCTGGTTCTTATTATATTTAATAATAAATAATATTTTTGGATATATAAACGGAAATTCACAGTGATATATAACAATAGCATTTAGACTTATATGGCACTTCCTAGTGCTTTACAGCCCTCTCTAAACGGTTTACAGAGTCAGCATATTGCTCCAACAATCTGGGTCCTCATTTTACTGACCTCTGAAGATGGAAGGCTGAGTCAACCTTGAGCCAGTGAGAATCAAACTGCCAAACTGCAGGCAGCTGGCAGTCAGCAGAAGTAGCCTGCAGTACTGCATATACAGACTTCAGTTCTGGGAGTTAAATTTTGCTCAAGGTTGAAAACGACTGCTTTAAGGAATTCTTTCATAGAATTTTGAGATCATGTGGTACAGTTTGCTTTCGTTCTTTGTGAATGATAAGTTAAAATTTTGATTTTGCTAACCACTGATAGCAAAACTACAATGTATATGTGCGATGCATGTGTGTAGGAAGCCCCTTTTCCTTATGCATTGTTATAGTAACAGAGCTGTCAGATCTCAGTCCCTCTGCTTTTGACTTTGACAATTAAAGTCATGAAAGTTGTATATTTTGAACTTCCTAGACATTGCTATCATTCAGATTCTTGGATATAACATTCATGTGTGGCAAGTTCACGAGGCCATATGTGTGATATATTTTCTATGAGGCTTAATTTCCTGTCAGCTTTACAGCTGGAATAGTATTTAAGATACATAGAGAGTTATAATACAAATCATAGCTAGTTCTGTAATAAACTTTTAAAATGCCAGGGTGTATTTATGTGGTATTTATTTGGAATAAAAGAAGTTTTGGAGGCTCAATATGAGTTGATTTAAAGGAGAATAAATAGAAGAAAAAAAATAACTAGAAGATTTTAGAGACTGACATGATTAGCTTTTGTTTAAAAATGGCATACAAGTTCTTCATATCAGGCAATTGTAGAAATTCATTGACTTTTCCAATTTATTATGATAGTGTAGTAGATTTCATGTACTAATAAAATCTTTCAAACTGTTACTACATAACATATTAGTATAGTGTGTTGTGATGCTTTCCTTTGTAATGAACTAAATATATTTTCAAATGTAATAATTTGGGGGGGAAAAGAAATAACCTAGATTTTAAAATCATGTTTATTTCTGTGAAATAACATTAAAACATAACGATCATTTTACACTGAAAAGTTTGCAGATTTATAAGAAAAGTATATTCAGAGCTCAACATGTTTAGGCAAAATTGTTGTGGTCAATTACAAAATATCAATTTCTCATAATTTTATGCTTTTTATAAGTAATAACTTTTTTAAAAAAATGACTAAAACAACTTGTTTAATTATAAGTCAGAGTTGGATTCTAAAATGCAAAACAGAAAAATATAATTTTCAAACCAGTTTTCCATTCTAACAGCTACCATTTTAGATCTTCCTATCATATAATGTGTTTCTGGAGATAAAAAAAAGGGACCCCCTATTTCTGTACATTGTTGATGCAAACCTAGACATCACCAGGTCCTCTAAAACTAATTTCCTCAAAGTATGGTGAACCAGTTGGGATTATCAAGGCCACTAGTTGAAAAGAATTGTGGTTTAACAATTGAGAATAAATTTCAGCTACCACTTTGCTTATATTAAGGCAGGGGTTCCCAACCTCTGGTCCGTGGACCAATACTGGTCCTTGACATGCTATGAAAGAAACAAAGCCCCACCCATGGGATGCAGGCAGTACACAAACCCACACACTCTCCGGTCCATAGAAAAACTTTTCTCCACAGAACCGGTCCCTGGTGCCCAAAATGTTGGGGACCTCTGTATTAAGGTATCACATCAACAAATGAAACAGTAGAAGAGCTTGCCAGATGAGACAATGCAACATTTGTAACTTTCAGTGGATAACCAGAAGACTGTAGGAATTCACAAGTATGAATAATAGAATAACAGAGTTGGAAGGGACTTGGAAATCTTCTAGTCCAACCTCTTGCTCAAGCAGGGAACCCTATACCATTTCAGTAAAATGGTTGTCCAATCTCTCCTTAAAAATCTCTAATGTTGGAGCACCCACAACTTCTGGAGGCAAGCCAGAATTCTAGGTTGGTTTTTGATTAGTTTCCATCTGCTGTTTCTTGTCCTAGCTTCAGGTACTTTGGAGAATAGGTTGACCCCCTCCTTTATGGCAGCCCTTTAGGTATTGGAAAACTGCTATCATGTCACCCTTATTCCATGTTTTCATTAAATTAGAAATATCCAATTCCTGCAACTAACTGTTCTTCATATGTTTTAGCCTCCAGTCTCTTAATCGTTGTTGCTCTTCTCTGAATTCTTTTTAGAGCAGGAGTGCCAAACTGCCGGCCTTTGGGCCGGATGCGTCATGCCAAAACCATGCCCACCCCATTACCGGCAATGGAAAAAATTGGCAATATATCACGTCATGTGACGTTGTGAGTTTGACACTCCTGTTCTAGAGGCTCAACATCTTTTTTATAGTGTGGTGATAATAGGATGCAACATTTCAAGTGTAGTCTTACCAAGGCATTATAAAATGGTACTAACACTTCATGTGATCTTGATTGTATCCTTCTGTTAATGCAGCCTAGGATTGCATTGGCTTTTTTGGCAGATGCAGCATACTACTGGCATGGAATGGTTCTGTTGTATTTTTTCTCCTTAGTAGTTGTTTTATATTAGAGGAAGCAGGAAACAGCCATCAAGACTAGAAATCATTGGAGCCTATCCTTCATACATGTATCTAATTTTCTTTTTGCTTTTGTTGAAGAACTTGCTTTTGTTAGAGTTTCAGTAGATTTTAGTGAAGAAGCTACTCTTCTATAAATGAAACCATATATCAAACTTAGGTCATCTATGAATGATCAACTTCCAGTCCTCTTTTAAAATTAAGTTAGCTGCCATTACTACTTTTGATCACAGCAAAATTCACACTGTAACTATGCATCCATAGTATGTTATTTAAAGAAGGTCATGTTTGCCATAGTGAAAATGATGCAATCCAGTTTTTCAGTATGGCAAGGAACTGTTGAAGACTGCAATGGGAATGTACTAAGTGACCAGCAGAAGATCAAGAACAGATGGAAAGAATATATGGAAGGACTCTTTTATCAGTTTGACTTATCATAAAGATGACAATGATGACAGCCAAATTAATAAAGAATCGAACATCTTGAAAGAAAAAGTAGAATGATTCATGGGGAAATTGCTGAACTGGAATGCCCCAGGTATTGATGCAGAATTACTAAGACTGGTGCTAGTTAACATCATCACTGCCCTCTGTCAAGAGATATGGACTACATGTCAAGAACTGGAAAATATATGTTTTTATCCTTTCTTTACTAATAGGATAAAAAATATGTTTTTATCCTATTAGTAAAGAAAGATTATGCCAGAGATTTCTCCAACTATTGCACGATTGCATTGATTTCCAATGCAAGCAAGATGCTGATAAAAATCATTAAAGAGTTACCTGATGTACAAATTGGCTTTTGAAAGGGGCGCAGCACTCAAGATCACATTGCCAATATATGATGGATTATGGAAAAGGCATATGATCTTTACATGTGCTTTATTGATTACAGAAAAGCATTTGACTGTATTGAAAATAATAAGCTATGGGCAACTTTGCATGATCTTGGTGTCCCAACCAATCTGATCAGATTCATCAGATCACTGTATACTGATCCGGAGGCAACAGTGAGAACACTTTATGGTGACACAGATTGGTTCAGAATCAGTAAGGGAGTTAAACAGAATTTAAACCTTTTTTTCAAATTCATTTTAATTTAGTTTGCTTATTTAACTGCCTTTCTGGGGTATTTTACTTTTGTAGGAATTTATAAAAAAATACTTTGTTCTATTTCCCAGAAATAGATATTCAGGCAAATATTTGCATTTCTATAATCTGTGAAATAAAAGCTTGCATACTGCAAACTCTATTACTGTCTTAAATGTCTTTTTCTTTTTTTATAGTAAACATCATCCTATGCAATGACATCAGCACTCATCAGCACCCTTCTATGTTTGAAATTGTCCTGGAAAAATATTTTGCTTACCATAATAAATTACAATACCTTTGTGTTTTATCTGGGTATTTTAATAGGAAAAAAATTAAGAGACTGGTATTTCTTTTTTATTGTATGATAATCCTTGCTATAGCTGTGTCCTATGTGACCCAGCATTAGTTTAGTACTTTTGAATAGTTTTTTTAAAGACTATGTTTCATGTCTCACAAAAAAATTAACGAGCTATGATGAGAGACATATGGTTTGGAGACTCCAGATATATTCTGTATACTAGAGAAGGCATTCTGTAGGTAAAGATTGAAGACATACAGAATGGAAGCATTAAGTTGGCTGTAGAAAAGATGTCTCAAACTACCACAATATCTGCTGTTTGAGAAGAACTCATGAGCATTGTCAGTTCCTGACAGCTGTAGGATTGCCTGTGGGCATGTTGCTGAAATTTCAATTGTAATTATACAGTACACTTCCTTTAACAAATTGTGTTCCCAGCTATAATTATAACAGCTTTATTTGCCTCCAGCCTGATCCTTATCCTAGCACCCACCTTCTTGCTACTAGATGATTTAAGTAGGTAGAGATTCTTTTAAAGCTGCAAATACTTGTATCTGTCTGAAAAAATGCCTCTGATCAGTCTTATTTTCTTCTACAAATTTAGTAGTAATCAAAGATTTGGATATATATAAATATATAGTTTCTTTACAAATCGGTTTCTGCTTATAACAGCAAACAGGAATTAAGGAAGAGATATGAATTGTACCATGTAGAAAAAAAAGGTTGGGAACTCATAAACTATTCCTTCAGCCTCCTGTTAGCTATGTTAACTTGTATTTGGTTCAAAAACTTTTGGAAACATATTTTTATAAAAGAATGGTGCATATTAAATTTACTACTGTTGATAAATCTTTGGCATAGGTAAGTGTGTGTGTGTGTCTCTCTTTCTCTCTCTCTCTCTCTGTGTGTGTGTGTGTGTGTGAATAGCCTTTAGTAAAATTGTCAACAATTCCATTAAAATTAATATATTTGGATATAGTGCTACTTTAAAAACACCCTTAGAAATGTAATCTATACAGTTTTAGATGTTGAATAGATCTTTTTCTCTTGACCTGGAGAAATGGAGTTTTCAGAACTGGGATGATGGACCACTGCAATTCCCTGTTCAAGATGAACATTTAAAATGAACTGATAAAAAATTTACTTTTATTGCTTTTAAATAGATTATATTTAGCCAGGAATATAATTGGTGACTTGATTATTCTGTATAAACTTTATGTCATTATATTTTACAAGTACTCCTTGTCTTATGCCCATTTGTTCAGTGACTATTTAAAATTATGTTGGTGCCAAAAATGAGCATATGATCAATCTTCAAAGTTGCAACTTATTTAGCATTCCCACAATCACATGATCATGATTTGGGCATCCATATGTCCAGCTCATGATCATGACATTGTAGAGAAGCATGGTCATGTGATTGCAATTTGTGACCTTCCCTGCCAGCTGTTCATAAGAAGTCAATGGGGAAACTGTCAGGGACATCATTCCCAGTTTTAATCCAACCAAATTTCTTTGTAGATACAATGCAAAGTCTACATATCTACCTAAAAAGTAAAGGAAATTGATAGGTAAAACCTGGCAATAATACCAGGTTTCTTAACTAGACATAATTATTCAAACTGAATCAGAATCTATGTTACTTCTAAAATATTTTCATATCCATAAATATAAGCTTACTCATATTTTATGATTTAAATAATGGGTAGTAATAGAGTTTATAATAATAATGTATATGAAATGGAGCTTTCACCTGATCTTGGAATTAAAAAGAGCATGTGGAAGAAAAAGAAGATAGGTGATTCATCAAGGAGGCTTACCAACAATTAATTAATATTTGCACATAGAAAATTTATTTATTTATTATTTTAAAGTCATACATGGAAACATACATTTGTGAGATAATACAGAAGCAACCAAAAAGGCCTTTTGGTTTATGTCAGTTAAAAAAAAAAGTGAAGCCACTGCTAGATGAGGATAGTAAGGCAGATGATAAGGAAAGAATTCCTTAATTCCTATTTTGTCTCAATCTTCTCTCAATATATTTAAGAAGTGGGCCGGCAGCAGGCTCCTGCTGGTTGGGGCTGTTGGTGCCGCCAAGGCGAGGCAGGTGTCAGGGCTTGGGAGGCCTGGCTGCGGGGGCCCTGAGGTAAGCAAATACAGGGCGCATGGGGCAGCTCCACGCCCCCAACCTGCCTCACCTCACCTCAAAGGAGTGGCACCATAAACAATCATACAGAATGGGAAGGCAAATATTTCTTTGCTTTATCACATGTACATCATAAATGATAAAAAATCCCTTCTTTACTTTTACATTTTCAACATTCATTTGAGATACCATTATACATTCTAGACAACTTATCTGATGTTAAATTCCAACGATATATCATCTTATAAAAGTTTTCTTTTAAATTATAATTTAGTGTGAATTTTAAAACTTTCATCCACATATTCTCCCATTGTTCAAACATCACATTATATCCAAAGTGTTACATTTTACTTTCCAGATTCAATTTCAGTAATATTTTGTAAACGTTAACAATAATATGGTCATCAGTACCACACAGTAAAATTTCCAATTCGTTTTTAACAAAATCAAACCATAAATCTTTTTATTTAGTTTGAATCTTGCTTTCATTTGTAAGTATGTAAACCAGTGGCAGACATGACCTTCTAATTCTAACTCTTCCTTAGACTTGAGGGTAGGATCACCAAAATTAAAAGATATTATTTTACCATACATCCACCAGTCCAGCTTCACCACCATTTCTTTTCTTTAAAAAGTCTTCTTGGGGAGACACCCAAAGAGACAACTTCATAAAAAAACCTTTTGTTTTATATTTATTCCAATTTAATACGGCTTGTCTATTGTTGAAATCAACATTTACTTTAACTTTATTATACCATAAATAACTGTGCCATCCAAACCTTGATTCATGACCTTCCAAATCAAGTAGCCTCTTGTTCACCCACTCTTTTAGTCAGACCAAACAACATGCATCAAAATACAGTTTCAAATCTGGTAAACCCAAACCCCCTTTTTCCTTAGCATCTTGTAGTAACATACCTAATTCTTGATTTCTTCCCCTTTTCTCAACCTTAAAAACAGACTTTTTAATCAATATATCACAAACCTGAGAGGACATATTCTTAATCAACATTGTTGAGTTCTGTTTGTTTATTTTAAAAACCCACTAAAGCTCCAAACTCAGCAAAAAATAAATAAATGCACACCTATACTTGGAAATACTTTATGGCCTGGGTTAGTGGGAGAAATGCTGAGTAGTTTTAACACTTTCCTGCTTGCTTATGTTTGATCCTAAATTGGGGGTGGGCGGGAAATCCTATTTCAAAACATTGACTCAGGCCTGTTAGCACCAAATGTTATAAGTATTATAAACTGCCATCATTTAAACTGAACCAGGAAAGACAGCAGTTTTGAAGAATTCTTTAGATCATCTCTAGTCCACAGGAAGGCTGCCCTCACCCATGGTTTATATAGTATCAATGGTTTATATAGTAAAGATCTTTACATCTTTTTTTCAAGGGAAAATGACTTGAAATGTATATTATTTATTTTATTTTATTATTTTATTTATTTGCTACCTCTGGACAGCTTACAGCATTAAAAGCATTAAAACCATAAAAGATAAATATTTCTAAAACAATAAATGGAATGGAAATTACAATTAAAAATAGAATTATTGTCAAAATAGGGAGGGTGTGTGATGTACAGGCGGGATTGTCTCTTAATTCAATAATCAATTCCAGTGTGACACTCCCCTGTTGGGGCTCCAAACCATCTGTTAGATCCAGGTCTTTAGGCCGTTAAGGAAGGTCAGAAGGGTGGGAGCTGAACCAGGGGGTAGGATGTTTCCAACGGGCAGAGCCACTGCAGAGAAAGCCCTTCACCAGCCAGAATTTTTTGACTAACGGGACCTGCCATAGGTCTCTTCTGCCAGAGCAAGAGTAGAGGTATATTCAGAGTGGGCTGAGATAATTATATATGAGGAGTTGAAGTTGGCATAATTTAATTTAACAGCAAGTTTAAGGTGTTTGTTCTATTAAAAAGAAAAAAAATGAATTTTTAATTGATTTATCAAGTACATTTATTTATCTCCTACCTCTAAGCAGCTTAAAGTGGTTTATGGGTTTGTGTTTCATTTTTAAAGAAATCTTTAGTACCATATGCAGCTGGCTTGGTTAAGATGCTCAAGCTCATTTAAGAATAATAAACTTCCTGTCTTGAATGAAAATTTGAACATTTTTCCCTGTCTGTCAACTGCAACATAGTACTACTTGCAAAGAGTAAGAACTCATATTTTTATTTGGTCCTGAAATGTTTATATTAAAATTCTCAACTTTTTCACAGTATTTACAAAAGTCAAATGATGTCCAATTTATACAACGGAAAAAGTATGCATTCCTCACATGCTCACACCGTATTTTATTAAAAAAATTACAATAATTTGTCAGAAAATGAAATATATTAAAATGACTTTCTTATTATAGGTGAATAATATTTGTTAAAAGAAATACATTTGAATAAGCTGACAGGACTATGGTTATGTGAAGCATTAACAAAGTTTAGTTAAATGCTGAATGGTATTTTTTTATTCCTGAAACCTTAAAATATGCTTCTATTATTAAAAGACACTTTCGATAAACAGTGTTCAGGCAGCCTATTGAAATAATTTAGTATCTGCATTTTTCTTTTAAATAGGACTTTGGTCACAACAATAATTGGTTGACAGTATTTGACCTTAATTCACAGCTGCAATATTTAATGAACTAAATTGACATAAGGAATAAAGTTTTGATAAAAAAAAGGTAATTTGTTGAAACCTTGAGAAATATTTTTGAAATCTCTTGTAGATTGACTTCTTTTCTTTCAAAAGGAATAAGTGAATAATTTAAGGGTATATTTCATGTTTTGGATCTCCATTCTGTCACATAAATAATAGTTCGTTAAAAAATTGAATTATTTGTATTGCCATAGGGGGAAAAATCTAGTTTTATGAAAATCTAATGGAAATGTGCCATCCTGAAAGTATTAAAATAATCAACATATTCTCTACTTACGATAGTTGTCAATAATAATAGTAAGGGAATGATAATACTTGTTGATGTGCTATAACCTATTCCTTAGTAAAATAACAAAGAACTATGAAATTAGGATTATGAATATTTTATTTATAATTTCACATTTTGAGCAAAATTATAACCTTTTAAACCTTTCAGACTTGGCTTTAGTTTTTTCTCTATGCATTACCTGCAATTTTTGTATTTCAAAAATCTTTATATTAATTGAATGTTTGAAGACAGTTCGGAATAAAGAGCAGGAAATGCTATAGAGGAATTGGTTGAAAGTTGCCTTTCCCCCATGTAAAGGGGGGATCTAGAAACCATGAAAAATAGTTATAAATAAATGATTTATTGAAGTATTATTACCTATAAATTAGTGTCAACTTTAACCAGCTACATAGATTTTGTCCATGATAGTCTGTTCTCAAACTGATCTTCAGATTTTCAGGTCTTCCAATACTATACTCATTGCTACTGTAACTGAAGCCATTTTCTTTGCTTTCTGCAGAAAACTAGATCTTCATATAAACTATACAAATTTATATGATGGATAATTTATATCATAAACTAATACAATAACTAGAGCCTTTGTACCTTGAATGAATACTCTGAATTGATTTGTTTGCTGATCCATTGTTTTGTTTAGATCACTAAAAATAGAATTTATATTTTGGCAGTGGTTTGCTCTGCAGACTTGTTTCAGTTTAGTTTCTGAACGTTTTGTTACCAGATGAGGTAATCTCATCAGCAGGATTTTCTTGTCCTATTTTTCTTAGCTTATAAATGACTTGTGTGGTCAGTTGGTCATGTGATTGGTTGTTCATTTGGAGCTATATTTAAATTCTGAGCAGCTGATTGGTTCTTTTGTTGATTGTTAGTTCAAATCCACGCATACAGACCAGATTCTAAATTTCACAAGCAGCTACCCCGCTGCACACAAAAGGAGCTGCATCCAGACCCTTTTCAAAAGGTCCAAAATACACTGCAGCACTGAATTATTAAGAAAAGCAGAAGAGAAACACCTTTTCGATGTTTTTCTCTGCAATGGCTATCCCAAAAATTTCATAATATGATGCTTATCATCCAAACCCCGACAAAATACATAGCCAACCACAACACAAAACAAGTCCTGCTATACATCAAAGGAACATATGAAATGGTTGCCAGAATATTGCATCCCCTACAAATAATGATAGCTTACCAACCCACATTTATACCCAGAAAAGAGCTCTAAAATCAAAGACAAAATACAGAAGGAAGACATCAGCAGCATAATATACAAATTGGCGGAGGCAGCTGCTGTTGCAGCAGCCTAGTTTACTCACTGAGTTGCTGGAGGTGCTCCAGGCCCGGCGTGGTAGCTGCCGCGCTCGCCGTCTTTGGTGACTTTGGCGGCAAGAGCAACACTGCCTGCCTGCTGGGTGGAAGCAACCCTTTCCTTCCCCCCCCACTACTACCCTTCTCCCCTGTGCTCATTTGGAGCCACCACGGGGGAATCTCTCAGAAGAGGCCCCGGAGATCCGCCGCCCGTGGGACAGCCGAAAGGCGGTGGCCAAGAGGGGAAGCTTCCAAGACCCCCAACGACCCGCCCCAGGCTAGCAGAGGCGGCGGCGGAGCAGGGCGATGGGAGACCCGCCAGGCAGGAAAGAGCACCTTCTCTCCGCTGCCTGACCCGAACAAAGAGGAGCGGTGGAGGCTTGTGTAGCTGCTGCCTTCAACTGTTCTTCATTTGGGCCAGGCAGCAGAGAGAAGGGGGTGGTGGATGCTTGCAGAGCTGCTGCCTTCGGCTCCTCTTCATTCGGGCCAGGCAGCAGAGATAAGAGGGAGGCGGAGGCTGGCGGATCCCCATATGGGGGTGGTGACGCCTCCGGGTCCCTGCACAAACGGCAACAGGGGAGGTGTGCCAATGGCTTGGACTTGTTGCCAAGGTCAGCAGGCCTAGCAGGCACCATGGGAGAATCTGTTGGAAGGTCCGCCGCCCGCAGGACAGCCAAAAGGCGGGCCGACGGGAAGCTTCTGAGACCCCCAGTGGACACCCCCCAGGCTAGCAGAGGAGGCAGTGGAGCAGGGCAAGGGGAGACCTGCCAGGCAAGGAAGAGGCAGGCCCGGGGCACCCTGAGACTGGCCACCCCCACCTGTACAGCACGTAGAAAAAGGGCCCACTCACCTTTCCAGTCCTCCCATCTCTTCCTCCGCTGCTGCCACGTGCAGTCCAAAGAAGCAAAGTGGTTTGTGGGCAGTCCCACAAACAGTTTATGTGCAGTCCCACAAACCAAAGAAGTTCAACCAATCAATTAAAACTTTGCGAGGGTTTTTTTTTGTGAGCAGTTTGAATTGATTGACTGAACTTTTTTAGTCCTACTTTTTTTTTCGGAACTGCACATGGTGGAGGAGGACTGGGAGCCACAGGAGATGGCTTAAAAAGCTGTATGTGGCTCCGGAGCTGCGAGTTGCCGACCCGTGATCTAGATCCAGCATATGAATATATAAGAAACCAGACCATTGGAACTGCCAATCAACTAGACAACCAATCACACGACCAATTGACCACACTGGCACACATGATATTTATAAACTAAGGAAAATAGGACAAGAAAATTCTGCTGATGAGGTTACCTAATCTGGTAGCAAAATGTTTAGAAACTAAATTGAAACAAGCTTGGGAAGCAAACCACTGCCAAAATCTAAAACCCAAGCTACAAATATTTTCAATTATTTCATAGAATATATATCTTGGGCCTGTGCATGCAAGAAATCTAAAGAAACAGTATGTGTTGTGGCACTTATGACCAAAATTAATATTGGAAAATATATTGTTAAGCAGTGGGGTTGTTAAGCAAGACATCAATCACATGACTGTACCCATTTTAATGACATTTTTGCAATAGTCATTAAGTGAATTACCGTAGTTATTAAGTGAGACATCAAGTGATCATGATTTGTAACCTTCCCTGCTGGCTTCCTCATTGACCTTGTCAGAAATTGGCTAGGATGATCATAAATTGTGATCATATTGTCCCGGGATGTTGTAACCATTCTAACTATGAGCTGATTGCCAAGCACCTTGATTGTGATCATGTGACTGTGAGGACCACATAATGGTTGTAAATGCAAAGACTGGTCACAACTCACATTTTTAGCACTGTCATATCTTTGAATGGTCTCTGAGTGGTTGTAATCGAGTGCTACTTGTTTAGCAATCAGTTTAAAAAGTCTTAATAATATGAACAACCTAGTAATGTTTTATATCTGTGAATTGTTTACCCACTTTTCTTGCAAAATTATATTTAAAAGCCACCCTATTTGCATATAGTAAATCTGTTTTAGAGCCTTAGATACTACAGTATTAAACATATTTTATAATTAATTATTGGAAATACTCCTAGCTTTCTTGTACCAATAACTGACAGTTGATAACAACATTTTTGCACTTAGCTGTTGCTCGTGAATTCTTTTCTTCTTTCATTCAACATTTATAGTTGCATTTAAAACTTTTTGATAAATGCCTTCTGAATATATTGACTCTTGGAATCTAGTATTGACTCTGTTGAGAGTAGTATATCATCTAATACATCAATACAGGTCTTTCCTCATCACCAGTCATAGGGTAGACTTTGAATTGCTTGGAGACTTTTCATTCTTAAAATAGATTCAGTAGTTGATTGTGAAATATTTGAAATATATAGCATTTAAAAAGATTCTTCTTAAAGGATTATCCCTATGTTATAATGATTGTACTTGCAAACATTAACAAAAAAGAAAGAACTGTGCACTTAAGGAAAGCAGTTGCTTATCTTTTTTATTTTATTTGTTTTGTGAATAACAATAACAAAGAAAAATTGTAGAACACTTTATATCTGCATCAGAGAATGTAGAAGTCAGAATAGCTAACCAAACAATGTGTAATCTAGTTTTTGCCTTGAAAAATTAAACAATTTTCTCACATAATGAAGGCTAATACTTGAATCTTTTATAATGACCTGCTCAGTGTAACCAACTCTGAGATGTTTTTTTTATTACTGGTTTCCATTGGAAAAAACCAAATAGCATTCCAGGGAGGCTAGAATGAGTAATATTTTCTGCACCAGGAGAGCACTTAAAAAGTGTTGGCAGAGTTGCAGAATACTTTGGATGAACAATCTTCTAAATATGTGTGGGACTTTATTACAAATGGGCAACTCTGGGATTTTGTGGAAGTAGAAGTTAATTCTGACTTTTAAAAGCAGCTTGCTAAACCTTTAGGTTGCCGATTTATTCCATGTAAGGATTAGAAAGAGGTCTAAATGTTATACAAAAGAAGACTTTGAGGTTTGAGACGGCTCTGGAATTGCAGCTTAGTTATGAGTGAAAATGTTCTAGCTTTTTAATGAATAATTTACATTTAAGATGGAGTAATTATAATTTTTTATTCATATTTAACATTTGTTATTAAGAAATGGTGCTATGTAACCTACAGTAAGCTATGCCATGCCATGCTATGCTATGCTATGCTCTGCTAAGATAACTGTGAGAGGGATCTTGGAGTCCTAGTGGACAATCATTTAGATGTGAGCCAGCAGTGTGCTGCAACTGCCAAAAAAGCCAACACAGTGTTAGGCTGCATTAACAGAGGGATAGAATCAAGATGATATGAGGTATTAATGCCACTTTACAATGCCTTGGTAAGGCCACACTTGGAACACTGCATCCAGTTTTGGTCACCACGATGTAAAAAAGATGTTGAGACTCTGGAAAGAGTACAGAGAAGACCAACAAAGATGATTAGAGGTCTGGAGACTAAAACATATAAAGAACAGTTGTTGGAATTGGGTATGTCTAGTTTAATGAAGAGAAGGACGAGGGGGGACATGATAGCAGTGTTCCACTATCTCAGGGGTTGCCACAAAGAAGAGGGAGTCAAGCTATTCTCCAAAGCACCTGAAGGCAGGACAAGAAGCAACAGATGGAAACTAATCAAGGAGAGAAGCAACGTAGAACTAAGGAGAAACTTCCTGAGAGTTAGAACAATTAACCAGTGGAACAACCTGCCTCCAGAAGCAGTGAATGCTCCAACACTGGAAGTTTTTAAGAAGAGAGTGGACAGCCATTTGTCTGAAATGGTATGGGGTTTCCTGCCTGAGCAGGGGGTTGGACTAGAGGACCTCTAAGGTCCCTTCCAACTTTATTATTATTAAGGTAAGGTAATAAATTTTTCCATTTTCTTCTGGGGAAGAGAGGATTGTATTACATTCAAAGTCACTTTACTTTAAGGTAAATATACTTTATTTTTGGAGATTTCCCCCCAATTTGGGTTAGATATAACCAGCCTGCAATAAATGCTATGATAAGGTTCTTCAATCTTAAATTTATTTTGTATTGCTTAAGAGTTTTAGTAAAATCCTTCACCCTATATAGTAGATTAAAGTATGTCTGTGCATCAGAACAATTTTCATGCCTCACTCAGTTCCTAATGTAAATTAGTAGGAACATTGGTTATCCATTTGAGAAATTGAGTTGGTATAAAAATAAAAATGCACTTATGGTGTACGGTGCTTTGTGAATCATCTTGGGATTGTTTTTCTGTTTATCTGTCACTTGCATTAGAAAAAGCAATCACTGGCTGCAGGTGACATTAAAAATTAAAGGTTAACCTCAATTTCTTAACTGACCAGACTTGGGGCAGAAAGTTGTTGGATTCATGCAGGGGTTTCAGAATTGCCAGTTGACTTGTTTAGTGTTTTACTTCTTCACATATGCAAGTGATTTTAATGTCGCCAACACTATCTTAGATTAGGTCATGTATTTATTTAAGACTTGAAATTCTTAAAATTGGTTTAGAAGATGCAGTGATCTTAATAGACTGGAATAAATTTGAAAATAATGTTAAAATTAAATAAGTGTATGAAGGTAAATATTTAGCTTTTTCACTTTTAAGTAGTTTTATTGAATTTAAAGGCACTCAAAATTGTTGATGTCATTAATTTTAATCCATTTTATTCACTAGTATTTTTTTTAAAAATCTTTTAAAAGGTAACTTCTAAAAAAAATCTAAGAACAAAGGGGGACGGATAAGACTAGTTTGATTTACTATATATAGGTAATGTTAGTTTTTTTCTCCCACTGTCTATTTGGAAAACACCCTCCTGATAGTAAAGTGATTAAAAAAAGCTATAATAGAATGGACTTTCAGTCACCAGATTAAATCAAATTTACTTGTATTGTTTTTCATGGAAATTTGTGTAACTACTTGTTTAACTTATTCCATTGATTTAAAAGTTGAATTTAACAAACTCAATTGGATATTGTGCAAAACTCATGATTAGAGAGTTTAAGCTAGACTTTAATGCATAAATCCATAGACATTACATGGATATATTCATTACAGTACTGGGCTTCAATTACAAGCAAAGAAGAGTCAGAATTTTTCTCAAATCCAGTTTTAACAGTGTTTCAAATCTCTAATTTTTTTAAAGAATTCTGAAATACATAAAACTGTCAAATTATTTTCTTTCTCTTATTGGATGGTATTATGCTCATAATCTGAATTTAGCTATTCTCAATGCAAGCTCAAACTTGTAACTGAAATAATAAAACTGTTCACAGAGTTTCTTTGTGAACATAATAGGCACCTGGCAACTCATTGCTACACGTTTAGGTTGATAAGTGGAAATTCACAGTGTTATCTTCCCATTCTGCTCTTAAGCAACTCATTCAGTTGTTAAGCAGATAGCATGTGTCTATGGGATGTGAGGATTGGTCACAAAGCTGGGGTTTTTTATGTCATCATAAATAAATGGTTGTTACTGTGGCAGTTGGTAAACAAGGACTACCTGTATTTTTAGAGTAAAATCACAATCTTATAGAAAGAGGGAGAATATATTGAGCTTTTAAAAATTAAACGTATTGTAGCATCTTACAGTCAAGAAGGATGTTGTGTAGCAGTGTGGATAAATTATCGATCTTGATCTAATTTCATTTGATTCCCTGTTTAATTTTAATATCTGCTCAGACTACTGGCAGGTGATATATTGGGCAAAGAAGAAAATGAAAGGGAGGATATCAAGGAAATAATGATAGTGTACATTAGTTTGCATGTAATGTACCTAGGGAGTTAAGAAGCTTTTGCTTTATTAGGGGCTGTGAAGAGAAGTGTTCATCTTTGAGTAAGATGATTGTACATTCAAATAAAGAAAGTGTGTTGTCTGTAAGGGACAATGTAGATTAAAGCCTCATGCAATCTAAGAATGTTATTGGAATTATCCAAAACTATGTAACTCTTGTTACCTTGGTCAGAAAGAACTTCAGTTCATGTTTTCTGACATACTGTTATCAGAATTACAACACATATATTTTTTAAAAGCCCTTAGAATTTGAGTACAAAATGTTATGTCATATATTATTTTTCCAGTGAGGAAGGAAAATACTCAGTTTCTCTTTCCTCCAAGCAAATTTTGTGTATGAAAACCGTTTGAAAATGAATGAAGGAAATTAATGGCAAAGCTAGCAGCTTTGAAATATATTTGGATTAATGAAGTGGTTGCTCAGAACATGTTCAATTCTGACCCTAAGCAGTCCTAAGAGCTCTTAAAAAGTGATATTAATTTGGGATGAGAGTGTTTGCGAGAGTACCTTACAATTTTCTTGTGTTTCAGAGTAGTAGGAAATCATGTGTGAATTCGTTGGCATTACCACAGATAATCCAACATAGTAGTTAAATCTCTGGATTAGAGAAAAGGCCTCAGTTTCAGATTGATAATTTCACCAAAATTATTACTGTTCTCTCTGAACAAGTGGGCATTCTTTCTTATCCCTTGTTCTGGGAAGACTGCAGATTTGTGCTCATCAGGGGCTCAGCAGTACTTGTTGCTGAGTTTATATTTTAAAAACATTTTTATTCACCTTTTTAGCCAAAAACCTCTCAGAGCAATTTATAAAGATCAGACTGTGTCATCCCACATACAATCTAAAGTTAAAACATCAATAGAAATGAGATGGACAATCAGAGGAAAAAATAACGTAAGAATTAGATTTTAAGTTGCAAAGTTCAAAGAAGAATGAAGGTGAATATAAACAGTGAAAGGGTCATTGCTACCTTTCTGCATTAGCTATTCAGGAATGATAATTGGCAGAAGGATAATGCTAACCAAAATGTGCTAATCTGATCATCTATACAGGGCCTGTTGCGGACCCCCATCCCAAGGTTCAGTGATAGCATCTCTATTGTGGAACAATCAATAAGAGCAGGTATAAATGGCTCTTACTCTTTTTTTAACAGAATAATGCTGTTAAAGCAGTTATGGTCCAGCAGATATTTTTAATCTTAATTAAATGCTACCATTAATGAATTAATTTTTCCTTGTTGGTTTCTATAATAAGAAATATTTTGTAATGTAATCTTTGGATTTTGTTGTATCCTATCCATTGTCAGCTGGGATTGGGATGGGAAATAAATAAAGCAAGCAAGAAAGATAGGATTTACTAGTCTGGGGTTCTCCAGGGAGTTGTAATATATCTCTTGCCAAACTATGAGATTAATCTTAGACAGTGGAATCACTTAAAATGCAGGAACAATCACCTGTTGCTTTCTGATTTTATTGTCAACATAAATCTTGAACTGTAAAATAAAAAATCGTGTTTAACATCATTAGATTGATTTTTAATGTTTTTTTAAACAGAGATTTATTTAAACTTTTAAATTAAAAACATTTATATGTAAGGTTGTTCAAATATTTTCTATTTCAATGCTATATTTTTTGTACAATCTGAAAATACCTGCACGGCTCTCATTAATTTTGAATAAATAGGCACAGAAAGACAATTGACATAAGTCTGTATAAACTTTATATTTGAGTTAGTTTCTCAATCTTATATAGAACAAAGGTATGCATACAATGGAGTCACTGAAGCAGTAGGCGTGAGCTTAAATGGACTCCAGAAGATGGTAGAGGACAGGAAGTCCTGGAGGAGCGTTGTCCATAGGGTCGCGATGGGTCGGACACGACTTCGCAGCTAACAACAACAACATGCATACAACATAAGGCTTACCATATTTCCTAATAAAACATAAAATAGAAAAATATTGCTTAAGATGGTATGGCAATTAACAGTTAATTTATTGTTATTCTTATCAAATTTAAGTTATTTTTTGTTGAGGTCCTATCCATGTTCAGAGATTGTCTCCTCACCTTGTAACTTTAGCTTGTAGCTCCTTCTTCCCTTTCTGTGAGAACAGGAAACTGAGAAGGAAACTCAAGTAATGAGATACACTGCCTGAATGAGATTCTGTTTGGGAGAAATTTTGTGTCAGACAAATATGTTGCAGCTTCAGAGGATCAGGATAGATAAAAACATTGTGGGTCACTGCAGTGTTTTGAATCACTCAGATTGAAACTGTTCGGATTCATTTAAAATATATCCAAGAAACTATATATAAGCAAACTTATATAAGAAAAAGAGCGTTACAGACCAAATTAATAATAGCATAAAAATTTGAAAATATTGTTTACATCTTCATGAATAATAAACCATTGCTGTCATCACCACTTCTTCTGTGAAAACTCCTTTATAGGGCCATCAATTCTTTTCTTCACATTTATAGGCAAAATTGATCTAATCAAATCAATCCTGATAAAACAAATTGTTTTTTGGTAAATATGTGAAACGAGTAGATTCACATCAAACATTAGTAAAACACAGCCATGTTTTCCAGCTGCTATGTGCAAAAGAATCTCAGAATACTTGTTTCCTTTTTGAATTAACAGATACTTTTGTGTTTTGATTTACTAGAAATGTTTCTTGGAAGGATTTTATATATTCTGCTGGAAGAAAACAATTACAAAGCTTTTCTGAAAAATGCTATTTATAGTTTTTGAGATTGAAAACATCTGGAAAAGTTAAAATAATATATCAGAGCTATATAGTTACTGTAGGTAATATTTAAATATAAAAAAATACCGTGCTTAGAAGCCTGCTTTAGACTAGACTTTGGCACCTGCAAAATGGTTGCAAATTATTGATTTATATTTTTTTAGATGAACATTTGAAACCTTTTAAGAATGCAAAACTATTGATGTCAAGTATTCCCTATATGCATCCAAGTTAGGGGTTTTTTGTAACTTGTTATTTAAGATCACAGTTATTAGGTGTATTTCTGCATTTTATATATCGTTCCCAGATGCTACAGTATTAGTTTTTATCACTGCATATTTTATGAAATGTCAGCCTTCTGTTGGCTGTTCACGCAGCATTGTTAGTGATCAAAGCCATAACATAAAGGAGAAGAATCTAAACAGTTGGCTTATCTTTGTCCTTCATTGTGTCACAAATATCATAAAATTACTTCACTGTCAAAAGAGAAACAGAAGACTAACGCAGTATACTTTGATCACTTTTTTACATACCTCTGGATTCATTTCGCTTTCTCATGCTAAAACATGTTTGTGTACCAGTATTTGTGGAAAAGATTAAAACATCCTCCTATTGGAAAATATATTTCTTAAAATAAAATACATGGAATAGAAAAGAGGTGAGCTTGTACAAACTCTGCTGAAGAGCTGTAATGAAATATTATAATTTGGTGTATATAGTATATATTTGTAATTATATATTATAATTAGATGATGTCTGGAAATAAATAGAAATGCGATGGGCAGAATGTTAAGAATCTTATTCTTTGTGTATGAATATGTTCTGGGCTTTACAAACTTTTGTAACAGCACAGAATTTAAATCACAGTAATAGTCCAGGAATTCAAATTATATCAGTCCATTTATAAATACAAACATCTCTGTTCTCAAATAGAGAACTTCATTGTAATTCATGAGAATGAATTCATGAGAGTTGTAGAACACAGTTTAAGATGCTACTTAAACCCACAATGTGAGATGAATTAGTAACCTTATCATGAAAGGTATATTATGTTTGGACATTAGAGAAGAATGCATGTTTTCTGTCAAGTCTGATTTTTTCCAAAATGTTTAAATTTTTAAATTTATAATTAAAGTTTATTTTAATTAAGTTTACAATTTAGCAACTTAATACAGTACAAATAATTCTAAACTTATGGACTAAAAGTGCATTGTAATGAATTTAAGAATTATATAAATATAAGTTTTCAAGTTATATTGCATTCCTAGCGATCCCATAAACACACTCAAAGAAGTTTGTTAGTGAGTAAGAATAAGTAACATTAAATATCATGAATAAGGAGTTACCTATTTAATTTGAAACTATTCACATTTTCAAATGAAAATGTAGTTGACTTTCAGTATTTAAAACATACTTTTCTGTCTTGATTATAATATACAACAATTCAGTACAAAAACAAGTATTTTATTATGCTTATGTGTCAAAATACAGCATGGAAAGCATTTGCCTAAAAAGTCACCAAGAGTCGGAAACAACTAAATGGTTAAAACAACATGTCAAGATAATGATTATTCAAAATGAGAAATCACTTAGTTTTCCTTTTATGGTGAAGATTCCCAGCTATACTGATAAAATTATTGAGAACTTGAGGCTTGAATAGGCCAGAACAGGTTAAAACTGAATGCTAATAAGATGGACTTGCTGCTTGTTCATCAGCTGTTCTGGCAGCTTCATTGATGATCCTGATATGGTAGTACTATCCTTTGCATTTGTAGTTCCTATAGAAGCCTTGGTTGGGGAATGGGAGGGTTTGCTAAGATTTAGCTGGTATATTAGTTGCAACTGGCACACTAACCCTATCTACTCTGCTTGCAATGGCTCATGCCCTCATTTCCACTTGGTTAGATTACTGCAATATGTTCTACATAGGACTGCCGCGTTTGTCCAAAATGCAGTTGCCCATGTGTTAACTGGTATCTACCACAATACATTACCCTGTGATTCTGCCCTTCATTGGCTTTCTCTTTCCTTCTGAATACAATTTAAAGTACTTGACACCTTGTAAAGTACAATTTAATGGCTTAGCACCAATTTATCTGTGGGATTGTTTTCACTTACTTGAATCTATTCAAGTTTGCCAGAAGAAGCAGCTGGTGTGGCCTACTTTCAGAAACATTGGTGGTGAGGGAAATGAGAAATTCTGCAATCACTTGAGAATTTGTAGATATAAAGTGTACATTATAAAATTCCAAGAATTCATATTACAGTAAAGACAGACAAATTGTATTAAAAAGAAAAAATGTTATAAGTAATTCATAAGAAATGGACATGAAATCATGTAAAAATACACATGAGAATTCAAGAAAATTCTAAACCATTAGCCAAAGTGAGTGGAGATTTCTGAGTACAGCAGAATGTTTGATTTGGCTTAGAAACCGGTTTTTGGGCAATTTAAATAGGCAGACATTTGCTGCCTTTGAGAGGATTAGATCAGGGCTTTTCAACTTTTCACCCATTGTACCGCTTTTAGGATAAGGCAACATCCGAGTACCACCAGTTGCCTAGCAAGGTGTCAAAAACTTGATGACCAAAAGAAAAAGTGATGAAGTACAGGTAGTCCTTGACTTACAACAGTTCGCTTAGTGACTGAAGTTACAATGGCAGTAAAAAAAAGTGCCCCCCAAGCCACAGCCAAGCAAGACACCTGCCTGCCCGCCCGGCGGTGCTCTTTCTCCTGCCCAAGGTTTTCATTGTTGTGAGCATTTCTGTTGAGGATTGGCAGCAGGGGTGGGGTGAGGTGGTGTTTGGTTTTTATTCCCCCCATCTGCTGGGGCGGGGGTGTCATAATTTTGAATGGTCGCTAATTCAACTGTATTAACTCAAGGAATACCTGTATTGATAACACTGCCCAGTTCAGTTTCAAACCTACTTGCAACAAGGTGGCTAGAAATATTGGATATGATTGCAAAATTTTCCAGCTGTCCTCAACCTTAGTGGCTTCATGGACCGACGGGAGTGGAAGAATGGTTTCATGCATGCAGCCTAGGTCCCATGTATGTGAAGATGAAGCTTCACACACTTGCCTGCTGCTTGCATGGACTAGTTCCCGGTGGACCATGGACTGGGATCTCTGTTTTAAGCTGTACAAGAGCCTGAGCTGCATAAGCAGTGTGGATCACAAAACTGTCTAGAACCACCTTATAGCTGCATCTCCATTCCACTCTCTTAGTATGGACAAACAACATTTTATTTCATATTTCATTGGCAGTGATTTAAAAATACCAGCACTTTTTTCATACCAAAGATGAAATTAGTTAAAAAAGGATTATTTTCTATTTTGTTACTTATTTTTCTGGATGATGGTGATAGTTGAGTTTTTCATGGATTATTTACACAGTTCTCAGTTTAGCATGCTCATCATTTTTCATCCTCACATGAATTTAGTATTCTCCTGAATACTATTATAGCTTGTTAGTATTCATGCCCTCTTAGTTTTTCAATGTTTTCTATTAATTATTATAGCATATTTTTTCACATATTTCAACTGATTTCACCTAAAATTTCATAAGAATATTGATTTACATTTTACTTATTCATGTTTCCAATTAAATATAAACATCTTTCTATTTTTGAAAATACTGACTTTTTTTAAAAAGGAGAGTCAGTTGCAGGAGAAGTGGCCTGAGCTTTTACGTATTAAATATTTATGTTAATTAGGAAAATATGAAAACAGATGTTACATAAATTATTGCAGTCCCTTGATAGCAATATATAACTAGCAGTAACTTTTTTATGTGGATATTGTGATATATAGTTGTATCTATTCTTACAACTTTTGCAATATAACTCCTAAATGATTAACATTAAACAGAACAACTCTAGATAGATTTTCAGATACCTAAGATCTTACACGCCGTGGAAACAAATTGTGTACCAAACTTTTCAAATTATAATAGAAATATCCTGTTTTCAAACATTAGAAAACAAAAATTGGAACAATTGATGTAGTACTCTTCAACCTGAAACTTTCCATGTGTGTTAGTCTACAAGTCGCATAAGTTTCAGCTACCAGGATGTAATTTGAGTTTTTAGGGGAGACTGCTATAATTTGTATTATAGATTGCACATTTTATATATAAATCAATAATTATCACAGAAAAGTCTGAATATGTGCAGTCACACTCATACACCGATGATATTACCTGGTTTGGTAATGAAATAGCTGCAAGAAAACAAGCCCAAAGAATTCCACAGATCCCACTCTCATATATATCTAGGAATATTTAGAACATGTTTCTGATGAAAGCCAGAATCATAATGAATGCTTCTTAAGTACAGGATGGTCTCACCACATCACATGCTAATATTGTAAATGTAGGTATGTGACTCTCAGTTTTGTTTTAATAGAATTTAGACAGTATGTGCATTTATGAAAGATGAAAATTTAGGAAAGCTTACTATAGGTAGTCCTTGACGTACAACCACAGTTGAGCCTAACATTTCTGATAATAAGTTGGACAGATATAAAATGATTTTTGCCCCATTTTACGATCTTTCTTCCCACAGTTGTTAAGTGAATCATTGTGGTTGTTAACTGAATCTAGTTTTCCCATTGATTTTGCTTATCCAGAAGGTTGCAAAAGGTGATCACTGCAATCAGCATAACTATGAACCAGTTGTCAAGCATCATATTTTGATCATATGATCAAAAGTTACATTTTAGGGCTTAATTTTAAATCCTATGGAAAATTCCATTGATTATACCTTGTAAATGTCTGGATTTTGATATTTTTGACTTTTGTTGCATATTTTCATGTTGTCAATTTTTTATATATATTGTTGATTCAAATTATGATTTACATATCAGATTGTTATATTGGTTGGAGGACTGATAAGAATTAAAATAGAGTAAAGTGGCAAGGCAGACTTGAAAGGGAAGTGAACTATTACTTTGTTAACATTTTATGAATTACAATTGAAGAAGTAAAACAAAAGAAATAGAACAAAAAGACTAAAGAAATCAAACCGGTATATTACTAGCCCCCTTTTCAAACAACTGATGATTATGAATAACTGTATTTCAAGACTTTTAGAACATAAAAGTCAGTTCTTCATTTTTGTGATGAATTGAAAGCGCAAATCTATATTGTATAAGAAGTAAATATTGAAGGATTAAACTATATTCTATCCTGCTACATGAGACCTGTGCAACCCACGAATCAATTACTTGTATTATTGTACAAACATTGCACATAATTAAAGATGAGGTCAGATTACATGGCAGTCTCTATAATAGGCGGCCTATTTGATGGGGGAGAATTTCCATTGTTTTTAATTCCGATAAGCTAGAAACATTTTTCAGTGTCATTCTATCTAAAACAGAATGTGTATTACAAGTATAAAATGATCAACAATATGTTCATTTCTACATTTTGGATTGTTCTATGTGCAACACAGCAAATATGGAGATAAAATTGATTTTTAAAAAATATCAAAAAAGTAGAAAAGAATGAGTTTCATTTATATTGGGAACTGTTCCTGTTTGTATTAAAATAGAGATTTATTATTTTTCTTATATTTTTGATTGAATATAATAGATGTAAAATATTTTTTGACATAAGGTCTGATTTAGAAGATGTTTGATCAAAACACTAAAGTATCTGCTTGGGGTATTACGTGGTTTGTTAATGCAATCCATGTTGTTAAGTTGAAGATTTAAAGAGAATTTTGTGGTTGTAGTGTTTTAAAGCTTTGACATGGTTTTAATCTGATAACGAATGGCTTTAAGTTCGTGTTCATTCAGTTACTGGCAACAAATCTAAACCTCTGTTTTTTTGGATTTATGAGGATAAGTTCTGCTTTGGCAATCTTGTAGATTCTCTAGAGAATAGTTAAACAGTGATTAATCATTGTTTCTTCACTGAGTGTGCAGAAAAGAATGGAAAAGCTGCATTTCACACTTCTGAAGCAATTAATCCCCATGATCTTAGCCAGGTTTGTCTTGAAGATAAGTCAGAATACAAAACTGTACCTAATTTATCAATGTATGCATGCCATAAAGTATAAAACACACAATTTATTTCATATCATTTATAGTCAAATATTAAAAAAAGAGTGACTTTGCTATATTCAAGAGTGTTTCTTACATTACCTTCATATAAACTAAGTACCAGAGATTACAATGGGATTCCTGTTTATTGTGCACATCTGGTGCAGTCACTATGCATTTTCTCATTCACTTGCTGGCATTTTTAGTGATTGTGGCATAAATCACCTTGCTAATCAGAAACATAAGTGACGGGAAGTCATCTCCTTTTTTGAACAATGGGAAAAAACATATGGCTTCCTAGACAGGACTTGGCTGTTATAGTATTTATGTGGCATTGTATTCTGTATTTAGAATTTCATATTAATTACAATGGTTTGATTGAAGGCACGGAATGCTTTTGGTTTATGGTCATAATTTTTTTTTGCACCATGCACGTTCTATGTTACATACTGATAAATTTATACTACTCAGAATACCAAAATGTATCAAGCTATATATCCATATATTTTTAATCTCATCCGGATGTTTTCAAATGTTTTAATTGGTATTTGTTGCAAATTAGCTACTGAATGATAGAAAGCAGTTACAGTTCATATTGTGTGCAATATGAAGATTTACTAATAGTTTCTTATCCCAAATGCAGGAAACAAAGGATTGATTTTATAAATACTTGATCCTAATAAAATGTTGGTTCCATTTTATGGCAGAATGTATTTGTATATACTATATTCACAGTGTTAAGCTCATTTCCTAAGCTTAGGAGAAAGTTGGAAATATGATGGTTGATTTCTTTTAATGAAGGAGATTATATCACAATTTTAAGAGCCATCTGTATGTTAGAACTATATGTCAGACATATATGTCTTTTTGAGATAGCTTTTATTTACAAATGGCTTTTTAATATGCTATTTATCATTGCACTGCACATAAAATACAATTGAAGAATAATCTTTATTTCTGGTCAGTTTTTATCTCCAGATGTATAATCTACATTCTAGAGCAGGGGTATCAAACTGCCCCGCCTGCAGGCCAGATGAGTCACGTGGAAGCTGCGCCCACTCCAGCTCTGGCAAGGGGAAAAAAGTCGTGATATGTCAAACTCACAAACTCATATGTCGTGATATGTGTCAAACTCACATGACACTGTGAGTTTGACACCCCTGTTCTAGAATGTACTATGAACTCATTTAGTTTAATGTATATAACTGAGGGACACTATAAAGGATGACACTGGGATAACTCGGGCAAATCTGAAAGACGTGGTGTGAGACAGAAAGCGCTGGAGAGTGCTGATCCATAGAGTGGCTGAGCGTTGGATATGATGAATGGCTGGTGATGGTAAGATATCTAATATATTATATATGGAGAGTGTGAGTCCACACTGTAAATAAGAAATCCTAGCTGCAAATGCTGAAACAAAGAAATATACTAAAGACATTTTTGGAGCATTACATGACCTATTGTGTGCTATGGTAGTTTTTTTTCCCCTTCAGCCAATCGATAGAAAATTAGTATTATAATGACACGCAGCTCGACTGCAAGTCGAGCTGCATGCACATGCACGCCGGCCCACCACTTGCATGAGTCAAGGTGCGTGCGTGTATGCCAACCCAAGGCCCAGTTGCGAATAGGTCACAGCCCAGTAGTGGGCCCCAGGGTTCATGGCCTCTTGATATAGAAGGCTCTCAGAAACTTACATGGTCGACTAGTGCCATTTCAGTAACTGCAAGTAGAGAAATCAAATTTAGGTGAAATGGACTTGCCTACTATTATTCAAGATACTGCAGTACATATATCTTTCTCTTATTACATCTTTCTTATAGCAATACTGTAATTTTGTTCAGTTGAGTGTATTGCAAAAATAGATTTTTCTAAAAATATGGAAGCCTTTCTTTTTGTCCCAACTTTTGAAATATATGTTCAAAAAGTAAGGCATTTTCTCATTATGTAGATTTAATGTATTTGTTATGATTTATTACTATCATTTATATTCCAAATTCCTTTTTTTGGGTAGTAGTTCTTGTTTCCTTAATATTTTTCCTGCTAAACAAGAAACAGTAGGAAAACACAAGGAGGTTAATGAAAGATAATGATAGTTCATTTTCTAAACCCCTGATTCATTCTATGAAATAAAGTCATATGCAGATTGAAAAATATATAGGTCATCTGATATATAAAACAAATTGTGCTATCCCTTTCCTAAATATTTGTGTAGCATGTTTTTGCTCTTGCTACAGTTAAAAATAATTAGGTATCTGTATCTTTTTATATTGTCATAGTGAGGATTTCACCCATAATACAATGACGAACTACAATCTTTAAATATTTAATTGTTTGGAAAACTTCCATTAATCTGCAGAAAAGGAGTGGTTGTATGGTTAGCTCATAGAAGTCATAATGGATTAAAATAACTTGTAAAAAGGCTATAACCAGGTGTATACCTGGTGCTGTATTAATAATTCCTTGATTTATACTGAATTAGAAGTTTTAATCCTTGTCAAAAGTGAGCAACATATGACTACTTAATATGTTAAAAAGAAAATAAAAGTTGGGATTAACTTTTTAAAGTATATCTTAATATATATCTGAGTTTACTAAAATATAAACATGGTGTACAATGTCAGTGGCTGGATTTTGAAGTTGATTCTTACCATACTAAATAAAGTTTCCAGGTGGATGGCTCTTATTTGTTGCAGTACAGTTTATTTGGAATATTTTCCAGGTGGTGGATGTAGATCCAGTAGTCCTCAATCTACATCAGTAATGGAGCCTGCACATTACAGTCACATGCCATGAATGTCGTTAAGCAAGATCGTCTTTCATAAATAAAGACATGTCCCAGGATAATGATGCAGGATCCAATCAGATTTGGTCACTGGGACCAGAGATTAGTCTTCCAAGCTTTCAGACTTGTGCTGGAACTCAACCTCAGCGAAGTTTTTTCTCCAGAATGTGTGCACGGGACTGTTCAATGTGTAGTATTTATGTGATGCCTGGTTGTGTATGACTATGTAGAACAGACATGAAGGAAGCTAACTACTAGATTGCAAGAACACAAATTAACAATTAGATGAGGAGACCCGAGCTCATTGGTAGTCTCACATTGCAGTGAACAAGAGCATGTGTTCAATTTTGTAAGATCGTTGGCAGAGCAGGGACAAAGATAGCCAGAAAAATTATTGAAGCCTGGGAAACAGCCCCTTGTCAATCAATAGGAGTGCTGATTTACCATCAGCTTATTAGGTACTTAGGAGACAAGGGTGTAGCAGCCCAAGGAAACAATAACCAATGATATAATAGTCAACATCACAACTAAAAGCCACACACAACCAAACACCACAGAATACTACACATGGAACAGCCTAGTGCACACATTCTGGAGAGAAAAGAAACTTCCATGAGGATGGGCTCCAGCATGAGTCTGAAAGTTTGGAAGACTAAATTTTTGATCCTGGTGAATGACTCGGATTGGATCCTGCAAGTTCGTCTTGCTTAAAAATCCCCATCCCTTGCTCTTCGCAATGCCATCGTTAAATGGGTTTAAGGTAGCTTCACACAATGCTGCGTAGACCATGTTAGGGAAGCAGAATGGATCACTGAATTCCTAGGGACCTAGGCCATGCAGCCAAGTCATAGATATTGCCACATGACCCAGTGATATTGAGGGACGGATTGGCCTCCCTCATTTCCTTCCCCCAACTTGAGGTCCAGAGCTCTGGAGATCTTCAAAGGGTATGTGTGTGATGAGTGATGGGGGAGAGGAGACCCAACTCCTGCAGGAACCTGGCGGGATGGAAAAGCAGGTCCAAGACCCTCAGGGACCCACCCAGGCAGGGTGATGGGAATAGATAGGCACGTCATGTCCCTTTAATTGATCATCAGGATAAATGAGCTTAGAAGTGCTGAAGTGGTGCAACTTCAAAATGGGGTTGTAAGTAGTTTTTTTTGGGGGGGGATCTGTCATAATTTTGAACAGTTGCTAAGCAGTTGGTCGTAAGTCAAAGACTACCTGAATTCTTCAAATGGGAGACAGTTAACTTATAATGGTTGTCTATTGACTATAACATTAAACTGTTTATCTTTCAGTTAAATTATACAGCTGTTGTTGAATAAAAATTGTTCCAAGAAACTTTTTCATAAGTATTCTAATGCTATGCTTAAAGTAATTATTTCTCATTAATGCTGCTATTTGATATGTGAAAAAGAAACTGAGGCAGCTGCATTTAAACTTTATTTTCATACTATCTGTAATAATTCCAGTATCTTCTTTGGTGGCCAGTTGCCTTTGGTCAGTTCATTAAAGTGTGACCATTAGCATTTAGAAATTGACATTGTGAAAGATACTTAATGAAAATGCCTTCTGTGTGGATTAGATTAAAACTAATATAATAGGTCTGAGTGGTTTGACTGTTGAGTTATGTATTAATCCAGTCACTTATATTGTAGCTTGAGTGGAGGAAAAAACTGTTTCTCTGAGTTTGCTTGTGCCTGTAAGTGCTTAAAACACAAAGGTTTCTCTCTGTGATTTATTTTCAGTCTATAGTGTAAATTGCTGAGCTGTATATACGTTTTATATTTATGTCAGAAAAAGGTAGCAGAGAGGTGCTTCAAAATCACCTTTTCAGCTCTAAATAGCTATTGTGTACATATGGTAAGGTACTGCTGCTTAACAATTAGTAACTGCTTTGATCAAACTAAATTACATGTTTAAGTTCCCATCAGGAAGTCGCTTCACATATCTGTATTAATGTATTCAAGGCTCGAGAAGGAAAGTTAATTTTCTAGCTTAAATATTTAATTCAAGCTTAAAATTTAGTCTGTAATTAGAGTTCCCAAATGGCAGGAACATGGAGTATTTGTCCATTTTAATTAGATTGTTGTTTACCTATTAATTATATATCATATCTTGTCATATAGTTTTGATGGTAACAGATGGTGCTAGGAGTTAGTAAGGGTTTGAACAAAATAAGATTCCACATGATTTATTAAGTTGCACTTTATTAGTGTGTGGTCTGCTTCAGTCAGGTTATTCCCCTGAAAATGAACTTCAGAAAAATTGCATACATGTTGGTTATCCTTTTATATAGTTTAAAAAAATAATTGTAGAAGTACTTTAATACAAGCTACATTATAGTTGTTGGCAGTTGCACCTAAATAAGTGCCAGCTGGGGTATTTTCAGTATAAAATGCTCTGTTCTTTTCACATTTTGTTTTTTATCTGGTGGCACTGATTATTATATTGTACAAATATGCCTGAATTTAAGATAGTTGGGTCCTTTCAGTTTTAATCAGCCATTTGGAAGATGTAGAGTTCAAATCTTTTTTTAGATAGAGTTCATATTTCAGTTTGACATTTCAGTTTTTATATATAATTCTGCTCAGATAATATTAATTCCCATAAATACATTGAGATAACTGGCTACTTATTAGAGCATTTTATGAATATGAACATTCAGATTTATAGAAGGATGAATCAGTATTTATGAGAAGTATAGGCATTTAACAGTTTTGGGGACTTAAAATAAGTTAGCAAATTGTACATTCGATAAAGTTGTTAACTGTATTTGTTGAGAAAGTGGCAGAAAGAAAGAATTGAGTTGGCCCAACTTAACCATGCTGATTAAATTATAGGAATGATATCCCCATGTATTTGTACATTTGCATAAGATTCCCCAAAGAATTTGCTTGACATCATAATATACAATATATAATATACATTGCAGAACCATACTATCTTTTGTTGAACTATATATTATTGTAGGGGCATCTGCAGCCAACTTAAACATTTTCCCTTTCTGGAGAAAAGTGAAACTTTTTTAAAGGTTGGTTCGGTTCATATTATGCAAAACTTTTCTCTAAATTAGGAACAGCATGAAGGAGTGATCAGTAGCAATATTAGTGTTTTAAAATATTGACAGTTTTTCTCTTGAAGATACGGTCAGAATTTTGTTAGTGAAAATAAACAGATGGCCACACTGTATGCTGCAATTTCAAAACTTGGTTTAGTGGGCGACTCGACAAACGGTTGATCTATAAAATTGTCTTCTTGTTCTGGCACTCATTTTGTACATTTTATACATATGCTACAGCAACAGATGCTTGATGCTGATAGTAGTTTGCTTTTCTCCATTTTATTTTTTCCCGTAACTTTTGCTGTATACACCTAATATGTTTACAGTGACTTATTTCTTTTTTAAACAAATAAACAAACAAACAAACAAACATTGCTACTCCCTAGAGATGTAAACTCTTTTAAGCTATATTGTTTAGCTATATTGTTGAACAGACTGACAACTGAGAAGATACAGTTGATAATATACTGGTGTTCTGGGTGGGCAGTTTAAGATAATTTTCTTGTCACTTGTGAATAAAAAGATTGGCAGAGTTGAGATAATGAGATCATTTAAATCTTGAAAAGTTTGATTCTTTTCTCTATGTTACAATGAAATATATGAAAACATAATTCAACAAAAGTATAATGAGCTTTTAAAGTAGAAATAGAGCAAGGAATAAGATGTGGTGGTCTGACAAGCTTCACTAAGAGCATTACAATCCAAACTATGTATTTTGTTTAGTTTCCTTGCCACAGAGTAGAAAGTTAAATAATGCACGGTTCATGTAAATGGCTGCCAATTTTGGAGAGATGAAATGTCTTGTAGTTTGGAATATGAATGCTGATGAAAGCAGTCATATGTTGTTTCTTCTTCCCCTCATCCTTCTTCAAGTACCTGTTTTACAATGTATATACACATTGTTGATGCATTCATACAACTAATTCCGACTCCATGCTTTCACCATTTAAAAATACCATGTTATTGCTGTATTTTTAATCTCTCAGTTCCATATGTAATATCCAAGATTTCAGAGGTGAATATATAGAGGCAACTATATTTTCAACTACCTGGCTAGGCTCAAGCAGCCTAAAATAGTTAGTAAAGATTAATTCTGACAGTTTATGAAACAGACATAAGTGTATGACCTTATAGATAATGGAAAGTCAGGAATGAAAACTTCAAGCTCAGACTTGTAAAGAGTTAATTAACATCTGCCCAGAACATATGTGATGAGGGAATTCCATAAATTATATGTGGTTTCAGAGATAATACTATTAACAAATAATTTGTCTTTTTTAAATGGAAAGTATGTATAATCTTTTCCATATTAATTCTTCTAAAATATCTCTTCCCAACTAAAACAAAAAGCAAAAAAATGAAGGGAGAGAGAGAGAGAGAGAGAGAAAAGGTATCGTCTTGTGACTATAAGTGGGCCCTGGAATAAGTTTAGAAAGTAAAATCCTCTCTGAAGAAGATAGGTAGTTAAGAAATGAGACAGACAGTTGTGTGACTGTGATTTTTGTGCTTGGCTATGCCCACCGTGACAATTATTTTGGGGAATTGTACATAACATGCTCTCAAAATTCCAGATGTGTTTCCTGGAACCTAAATGTTGAGAACCTCGATACAGAACAGAACTGGCAATGTAACTTCAAAGGTTTGTAATGCAAAGCAATTTGCCTGCTAGTGTTTATCTGTAGTTTATTTTGTTTCTTTTACAGTATTACAGCTGATACCTCAGAAGCTGGAGTCTTCATTTATGAAACTTGGAGTTGTTTTAACATTCTTTAAATGTATATTTATGTGATTTTAATTCAACATCCAATTCATATCTCTATATCTACAGTTGAGTGCACTATCAATTTATGTAAAAACTGGCTTTTATTTCACCATCAGTATATAGATTTCGCATATCTATTCAAAGACATCCTTAAAAATAGCAGCCTCTGTTAGAGAAGTGTTTACATATGTGGTGTATATAAGAAGTTGTCAATCAAAACAACTACAGTTTATGAAATGAAAGCAATTCATCTAATATTTAAGATCACAAGTGTAAAAAAGTGTCCATTACTTTCCTCTATACAATTAATAAACAGTATCAGATTCCAGTGTTTTAAAATGTCAGTCTTTAAGAGGAAAGTCTACTTTTATTTTGGAAAGAAAGGATGCTAGTCAAAGATTCTGCAGAGACCAATAGAAGGCATATGAGAAAAACAGTTTTGTTTTGACATAACCTCCATCCCTTTTGTATGCATTCAGACATTGTCTCATCCAACACAATATTTTGCATTGTGCTGAATGCTTTTTATTAGTTTCTTGACACTGATTCTGCAAATCTTAAAATTAAAATATAATAAAATATAATAACATAGCATTATTGGTACTGAATTCTAGAGTCACAATTTAATAATAACAGTAACAATCATAATAAAGTTGGAAGGGACCTTGAAGGTCTTCTAGTCCAAGCCCCTGCTCAGGCAGGAAACCCAATTGCCTATACCATTTCAGACAAATGGTTGTCCAGTCTCTTCTTAAAAACTTCCAGTGGTGGAGCATTCACAATTTCTGGAGGCAGGTTGTTCCATTGATTAATTGTTCTGTCAGGAAATTTCTCCTTGGTTCTAGGTTGCTTCTCTGATTAGTTTCCATCCATTGCTTCTTATCCTGTCCTCAGGTGCTTTAGAGAATAGCTTGACTCCTCTTTTTGTGGCAGCCCTCTAGATATTGGAACACTGCTATCATGTCACACCTAGTCCTTCTCTTCATTAAACAAAACATACCCAGTTCCAACAACGGTTCTTTATATGTTTTAGTCTCCAGTCCCCTAATCATCTTTGTTGGTCTTCTCTGTACTCTTTCTAGAGTCTCAACATCTTTTTTACATCATGATGACCAAAACTGGATGCAGTATTCCAAGTATGGCCTTACCAAGGCATTATAAAGTGGTATTAACACTTCACGTGAACTTGATTCTATGACAGCCTAGCACTGTGTTGGCTTTTTTGGCAGCTGCAGCACACTGCTGGCTCATATTGTTGAAGAGCACTGAGCCCAGAACAGAGCCCTGGGGCACCCCACTACACACTTCCCTCCATGTAGATGCAGTTCCATTGAGGACCACATGCTGAGTACGGCCGGACAGCCAGCTATGAATTCATCTGGTGGTGATGCTGTCTAACCCACATTTTTAAATCTTATCAAATAGTAGGTTGTGGTCTACTTTATCAAATTCCTTACTGAAGTCCATGTAAATTATATCCACAGCATTCCTCTGGTCCACTAATTTTGTCACTTGGTCAAAGAATGCAATAAGATTTGGCATGATCTATTTTTGACAAACCCATGTTGGCTTTTAGTAATAACTTTGTTTGCCTCTAGGTGTTTGCTGGTTTGTTGCTTGATTATCTTTTCCAGAATCTTCCCAAGTATTGAGGTCAGGTTGATAGGTCTGTAGTTTCCTGGATGCATTTTTCCCCTTTTAAAAGATCATCATGTCTTTTCTAGTCCTCTGGTAGTTCGCCTGTGCTCCAGAATCTTTGAATGATATAGTTCAGTAGTTCTGAGATGACATCTGCCATTTCCTTCAGAACCTTGGGTGTAATCCATCTGGTTATGGTGATTTGATCTCGACTAGGGTGGACAAGTGCTCACTTATATTTTCTTGCCTATTTTAACTTGGGTTTATAATCTGTTTTTTATGGTACTGTTTTGATACCTTGGACTGTTTTTCCCCTTTGTGTAAAGACAGATGCAAAAAATGAGTTAAATATTTCTGCTTTCTCCCTGTTGTCACCTTCTTGCCACTTTCTCCACTAATGGACCAATCATTTCCTTAACTTTTTTCTTGTTTTTTACATGTTGAAACAAGCTTGGTATTTTTGACTTTCATCACAAGCCTTAGTTCATTTTGAGCCTTAGCTTTCCTTACTTCATTTTGCAGGCTCGAGCTATTTGCTGATATTCTACCTTAGTTATGTGCTCCTCTTTCCACTTTTTATACTTGTCCTTTTTCAATTTATCAGAGAATTCTTTATGCAGCCATGCTGGTTTCTTTTAAGAGTAGTTATTTTTCTTCTTTGTTGGTATTGTGCTAGACTGGGCTTTTATAATCTTAAATTTCAAAATTTCCCAACTTCTTGAGTTGTTTTCCCCTTGAGGTTTCTCATCCATGGAATCCTTCCCAAGCTCATTCTAAGTTTATTGAAATTAGCTCTCTTAAAGTCCAAGACTCTAGTTCTATTGCTTGTGCTTACATAATGTTGAATTCCAATATTATGTGATTACCCCCTCCCCCCCAAAGGTTCCTGTGGCTTCAACACCTTCTATCATTTCATCTCTGTTAGTGAAAATTAAGTCCAATATGGCTAATCCCCTAGTTCCCTTCTCTACTTTTTGGGAGACAAAGTTATCTGCTAGGTTTGTCAGGAATATGTTTGATCTTCCACTTGGTGCAGAGTTTGTCTCCCAGTTGATGTCAGGGTAATTAAAGTCCCCCATTACTATTGTGAGGTGCTTCCTACATACCTTATTTAACTGACTAGCAAAAAGTTCATCTATTTCCTCTGTTTGGTTGGGTGGCCTATAGTATACACCTATTGCAATGTCATTCCCCCCTCCTTTTATATTGACCCAAATGCATTGAAGACAGTTTTCATCATTGTTGTGCTCTATTTCTATAGAGATGTAGTTATTTCTTATATGGAGAGCAAATCCACCTCCTCTTTTATTTGGTCTGTTTCTTTTAAATAATTTAAATCCCTCTAGCTATGTGTTCCATTTGTGAGTTTCATCCCACCAAGTTTCCGTAATGGCAACAATATCATATGTTCCCTCATTTACCTAAATTTCTAATTCAACCTGTTTTTTGCTCATACTCTGTGCGTTAGTGTATAGACATTTGAGTCCTTTATGACTGACTCTGTGTTTACTTTCAACATAACCTGTGTAGTGCCTGAGTTCCCCTATTTCCTTACCTGTTCATGACACAAGTAATGCCGTATTGTTAGAAAAATCACAATTTCTGTCTCCCCAGGCATATCTAGTTATTTCTTTGGTCATATATACATATATACATATATGTCAAATGCTTGTTAACTATTTAGATTACCTTGCTAGGCCCCAAACATGGGACAAATCTTTATTTCCTGTTTCAGCCTATCTTGAAGGCCATCGACAGGCAGTAGTCACACCGGTGACAGTTTTATATTTGTGTAAATTGCTAACAATTTAATTCTTTGTTAGCAATTTACACAAATATACATATATACATATATACATATGGATCTTTGGTCATCCGGGTTTTTCCCCGCATAGAATTGAAGGTGTAGGAGCAACGTTTCAATGGAATCCCATCCGTCATCCTCAGGTTGGTGGCTTCAGCTTCCTTCTTCTGGGAGATATATATATATATATATTATTGGATTTATATACCGCCCTTCTCCCAAAGGACTCAGGGTGGTGTACAGGGCAGTTAAAACACAATATACAAGGTTAAAAATAAATTAAATTAAATTAGCCCCAACAAGTAAATCACATTCTAAAAATTTAAAATCCCAAACCCTCAGTCCAGGGCGGCAAGCTCAAATAACCAAGTTTTCAGGTCGCGGTGAAAGGAGCGAAGGTCGGGAGCAATCCGGAGCTCAACAGGGAGCTGGTTCCAGAGGGCAGGTGCGCCCACAGAGAATGCTCTCCCCCTGGGGGCTGCCAGTCAGCAATCCCTGGCCGACGGCACCCTGAAGAGACCCTCTCAGTGGGATGGGAAGTTGACGATGGGAAGTTGACGCCGGCAGAAGGTGCTCCCGTAAATAATCTGGACCCATGCCATTTAGGGCTTTATAGGTCATCACCAGCACCTTGAATCTCACCTGGAGGGCAACTGGAAGCCAGTGCAGCTCACGGAGCAGTGGTGTTATATGGGAGTATCAGGAGACCCCCATCACAACTCGCGCGGCCGCATTCTGCACCAGTTGAAGCCTCCCAAGTGGTCCTCAAGGGTAGCCCCATGTAGAGAGCATTGCAGTAGTCTATCTGAGGCGAACCTGGGCAAAAGCCCCCCTGGTCACAGCTCCTATATGATCTATATAATTAATATATTTTATTCCACTCTATTGCCAACAGTGTTTTTATCATGGTGTCTGTGTGTTAACTTTATATGTGTTTTTACATATTAACCAGATGCAAATGTTAGTATAAGAATGTAAGGCTTTTGGATTTTGTATGACATGTTAAAATATTTATCTATTAGCTTGTGTAATAGAAACAAGTTTTACAATAATAATACTGTACACTGAATTACCGTATTTTTCCATCTATAAGACACACGCTTGTATAAGACGAACAGCTGAGCTGGCAAATTCCGAAGTTCAGCCGGCCAATGATCTCACCCCCTCCCCCATCCCATTAGTGGCAAGCCCACAGGGGCTTGACGCCTACACCAGGCAGCATGGCAACCCATGCAGGCATACCCTAGGCTGCGGAGGTTACCCTTATTTTTCCATATATAAGATGCTGCCCTTGTATAAGACGCACCTGATTTTTTAACAGGGTGTTTGCGGGGGGGGGGAATAGCATCTTATACATGGAAAAATACGGTAGTTCAAATTGAGGTAATAGTTCAGTTTCTATAGAAAGTTTGTAACTTTTGTTGTTACTGTATGTTGAAAATTATACATCAGTAGGGAAGAACTAAGCTCTCTAGTTGATGAAATACAACAGTGGCAATGCTGCTAGTCCTCGACTTACGACCACAATTGAACCCAACATTTCTGATGCTAACTGAGATGTTGTTAAGTGAATTTTCCCTATTTTATGACCTTTCTTGTGACAGTTGTTAAGTGAATCACTGCGGTTGTTAAGTTACTAATGTAGTTTTTAAGTGAATCCAGATTCTCCATTGACTTTGCTTGTAAGAAGGTTGCAAAAGCAGATCACATAACCCCAGGACCCTGTCATCAGTATGAGTCAGTTGCCAGACATCTGAATTTTGATCACATGTCTATGGCGATACAGTGGTTGTAAATGTGAAAAATGGTCATAAGTCTCATTTTTCTGTGCCATTGTAACTTCGAACAGTCACTAAACAAAATGTTGTCAGTCGAAGATTACCTGTACTTACATATATTTGGGTGATGCATTGGATACAAAGAAAGATGTTACAACAAAACCAGTCATATATAACACTAAACTAGATTTTGTTTTAATGGAACTTGTAAAATGAATATTCCTATCAAAATCCTAAAATTGTTTTTAGATTAGAGAAAAAAAATCATATTTGCTTTGATGAAATAATTTAAAACACTTGCAAATAAATAATCAAAGATTATTCCAGATAATGCCATTTTTCTCTGTTTACCTTTTCCACTAGTACACCGAGAGTATCATAAGTGACCTAATAAAGGTAAACAACTGGCAGATATTCATTATTTTATTAGCTTGCTTGTTTTAGGTAGTCATACAAATGGGATGTAGTACTTTTCTTTCTCTTGGAGGTTCAACACCTTTGGCATTTAGTCCTCTCTTACCATCTAAAAGATAAAAAGATTTATAAAGGTAAAGGTTCCTCCGCACATGCATGCTAGTCGTTTCCAACTCTAGGGGCCAGTGCTCATCTCCGTTTCAAAGCCGAAGAGCCAGCGCTTGGTCATGTGGCCGGCATGACTAGATGCCAAAGGCGCACGGAACGCTGTTACTTTCCCACTGTAGTGGTCCCTATTTTTCTACTTGCATTTTTACGTGCTTTCGAACTGCTAGGTTGGCAGAAGCTGGGACGAGTAACAGGCGCTCACTCTGTTACGCGGCACTCGGGATTCGACCCGCCAAACTGCTGACCTTCTGATTGACAAGCTCAGCGTCCTAACCCACTGAGCCACTGTGTCCCTATTAAAAAAAAGATTTATAGCTAACAGTAATTTCCAAACCATATTTTTTTAGAACCTACTGTTGCATTAACTGTGGATTTGCTTCCATCACCTATTTTGATGATCATCACTTCATACTTTTTTCCAAAAGACTAGACCTGTTTTTTATGTCTTTAAATAACTTTCTGTATAAAAGGCAGAATACCTTAAATATCAGCTTTTGGGAAGTACAGCATAAGATGACTATCATCTTCCTGTTCATGCTATAGTATTTCCTAACTATTTGTGATTGGTCACTCTGATATAAAATGCTGGAAATATGTAGCCTTTGACTTGATCCAGCAAGATTCCTTTGCTTATGTTTCAGTTATTAGGGATCAAGTCATTACTTTTTTTATATCCACAGTTTCTGAATATACTGTAATTAGTTTGGGAAGTGAGATTTTGTTCTTATATGATCCAAATCAATCAATCAATTTATTACAGACAAAGGCCAACAGATAAATTAAACATTCAAATAAAACAAAACTAAACAGAACCATCACAAGAGGACACAGCAATATATTACAGTCAATGATGTAATCAATGGGTGACCAAGCTCTGCCTATTTTCACAGACAGTATATCAAAAACTAGCTAGTTTCAGAAAAACTGAATCATACTGATCTGACAATAAAAATACATTGAGTATAGTCTAAAACTGGATAAAACACATAATAAAATTATAAAAGATTATTAAAAGATTTAAAATGATTATTTATGTTTCTGGCGAATCCCCAATGCTGCTGCACAGAATCTAGCCACTGCACTGTGATCACTGCCTGCTCATCCTTAAGCTGCCACTGGAGCTAAATACTTTCCGAACGACCACGATACCTATCAATTATGGAGAGGTTATGATTTTTCCAAATAGCTCTGTAGAAGGAACATCCAAGGAGTATGTGTCCAATGGTCTCCACTCTCCTGAGCCACAGAAGCAGTCTTTCAGACAGTGGTGTCTTTATACTTGCCATACAGGATGGCCGATGGAAAAGCACGGCACCGTACAAGCGAGAATGCTTTCCAGTGGTTTACTGACTCCAACTGACTAAGATACCTGGCAGGTGTAACCACATATCTAATAGAGTCTGGAGCCAGAAACAGCAGAGCTATACCTACGTCCGCTTGCTTCTCGATGTCCTCTACCGTTTGACGCAGTTTGTTTTGCTTGGTCATAGAATTGAGGCTGACGAGAAGCCTATTTTGGGAAGGTTGGACTTGACTGCCTTGATCCATGAAGAGGAGAATTTATCTTGTAGAATTAATGGAGCAAGGCCTTGCAGAAATCAATTAAGCCTTAGCCAGATATTTAAGGAAGCTATACAGATTTTTTGCTTCAACTTTTATCAATCCTGTCTCCAGGCACAGAAGTGCATTTGGGACACAGCGCGGCATCTGGAGAATTGTTCTGATAAATTTGGATTGAACTCTTTCCAGTGGTGTAAAACACGAAGCTGAGGGTCTGAACAAGGTCCCATAGAGAAGCTGTGCTAGCAACATGGCCAGAAAGAGCTTAATTGCAGCTGGAACATAGTGTCCTCCCTTTGTGCAGAAAAAGTTAAGAATGGCATTCGTTGATCGTTGGCCAGAGACCAAATAAAAATCTATCTTAGACTGTTGAACAGATTGCCAGTTAGAATCATAGGCCTGGAAAGGGACCTTGGAGGTCTCCTAGTTCAGGGCCCCCCAGGTACTGGTTCTGTGGAGAGAGGTTTTTCTGTGGACAGGAGGGGGTGTGGTCCTGTATTGCCTGCATCCCGTGGATGGGGCTTTACTTTTTACGTGGCTCAGTTTCTGGCATGCTGCAGCCTGGTGCCAGTCCATGGACCGGGGTTTGGGGACCCCTGCTCTAGTTCAACCCCTTGCTCAAGGCAAGAGTCTTTATGCCATCCTGGAGAAATGGTTGTCCAGTCTTTACTTGGAAACTTCCAGCAATTGAGCACCCATAGCGTTGAGAGGAAAGCTTTTGTGATGATTAATTGTACTCAATTTCTAATGGGCTTTCACCCATTCTTATCCTCCCCTCAGGTTCTGTGGAACATAAATCGGCTCCTAAATCAACTTTTCCTGTAACAGCTCTTCAAGTATTAAAAGATGACTATCGTGTCACCCTTAAGTCTTGTCTTTGTTAGGCTAAACATACTAGTTCTCACAGACATTCATTGTACAATTTAGCCTCCAAACTCCTTATCGTATTTGTTGCTCATCTCTACACTTTTTCTCCTTGTATCGTGGTGACCAAAACTGAACACAGTATTTCAAATATGGCCTCACTAGTGCAGTGTAGAGTAGTACTATCATTTCCTATGGTCTTGATGCTTTCCTCTAGAACTGCATTGGCTTTTTTGGCGGTTGCGGCACAGTACTAATTCATACTTAAGCGGCAATCCCCGGGACAACGTGACCCCTCTCAGTTTGATCTGATCCAGCAGGACTCTGACTTACCTTAAGTCATGCAAGAAGAGAAAGGCATCCAAAAAGAGAAGCCACCTTCCGGTTGGTGATTCAATTATAAGGGATGTAAATTTAGGAAAGGATACAGACGTTTCATAAGAGGTTAGGTGTCTTCCAGGTGCTATTGCCAGTAGGGACAAGAAGCCTATTTTTAAAATAGTCAGGAACGCCAGCAAGGACTGTGATGTGGATGCTATTGTACATCTTGGCACTAATGATCTGTCCCAAAAAGATGTACTCTCTGTGCAGACTGATTTCCAGAGCTTGGTGCAGGAACTCAGCAGGATAGGCTGTAGGCTTACTTTTTCAGAGGTTTTACCAGTGTATAAGGAGCAAAACGGAAAAGGCCAGTGTATAGCAGAATTCAATATGTGGCTAAAGGAGTGGTGTAAAGGGGAAGGCTTTGGTTATATTAATCACGATGTCTGTAGCTGGTCCAATGAAAAAATGTACAAAAGAGAAGGTTTGCATCCATCCAAGAAAGGGACTGAGTTATTTGGCAATAAATTCACAGATTTTCTGAAGGAATATTTAAACTAAACAACGGGGACAGTGAATTAATTGATACAGAACATCCCTGTCCCTGGCAATCTAAAAATTATAGGGTTATCAATGCATGTAATATAGATGTGTGTGTATGGACAAGAATATTAATCTTGCTGTCAAGCAAAATCAAGCTTTTAATAGCGAGTGCCACACAAAATGCACTAACCAAACACGTGGTAACAAAATAGGGGAAGTTAGCCACCACCCAGGTTATGTAGAAAGTAAAAACAGGGTCAGTCATAAAGGACTCAAATGTCTATACACTAACTCACAGAGTAGGAACAGTAAGCAGGGTGAACTAGAAGTTCAGGTAAATGAAGGCAGATATGATATCATTGCCATTACGGAAACATGGTGGGATGAAACCCATTGCTAGAGGGATTTAAATTATTTAAAAGAAACAGAACAAACAAAAGAGGAAGTAGAGTTGCTCTCTATATAAGAAATAACTACATCTCTACACAGAAATAGAGCACAACAGTGATGAAAACTCTCTTGAATGCCTTTGGGACAATATAAAAGGGAAGGGGAAAATGACATTGCCATAGGTGTACACCCAACCAAACGAAGGAAATAGATGAACTTTTTGCTAGTCAGCTAACTAAGATATATAGGAAGCACATATTAGATCTAATCCTCACTAACAGAGATGAAATGATAGAAGGTGTTGAAACCACAGGAACCTTGGGTGGAAGTGATCATGCAATATTGGAATTCAACATTCTGGAAGCACAAGCAATAGAACACAGTCAAACTAGGTCTTTTAAGAGAGCTAATTTCAATAAACTTAGAGACAGCTTGGGAAGGATTCAATGGATGAGAAGCCTCAAGGGGGAAACAACTCAAGAAGCTTGGGAAATTTTGAAAAGTGAGATAATAAAATCCCAGTGTTGCACAATACCAACAAAGAGTAAAAATAACAGTTCTCAAAAGAAACCAGCATAGCTGCATAAAGAACACTCTGATAAATTGAAAGATAAAAAGGACAAGGAAAGAGGGGCACATAACTAAAGCAGAATATCAGCAAATAGCCCATTCCTGCAAAGATGAAGTAAGGAACGCTAAGGCTCAAAATGAACTAAGGCTTGTGATGAAAGTCAAAAATACCAAGCTTGTTTCAACATGTAAAAAACAAGAAAAAAGTTAAGGAAATGATTGGTCCATTAGTGGAGAAAGTGGCAAGAAGGTGACAACAGGGAGAAAGCAGAAATATTTAACTCATTTTTTGCATCTGTCTTTACACAAAGGGGAAAAACAGTCCAAGGTATCAAAACAGTACCATAAAAAACAGATTATAAACCCAAGTTAAAATAGGCAAGAAAATATAAGTGAGCACTTGTCCACCCTAGTCGAGTTCAAATCACCATGACCAGATGGATTACACCCAAGGTTCTGAAGGAAATTGCAGATGTCATCTCAGAACTACTGAACTATATCATTCAAAGATTCTGGAGCACAGGCGAACTACCAGAGGACTAGAAAAGACATGATGATCTTTTAAAAGGGGGAAAATGCATCCAGGAAACTACAGACCTATCAACCTGACCTCAATACTTGGGAAGATTCTGGAAAAGATAAACAACAAATCAGGGAATACCTAGAGGCCAACAAAGTTATTACTAAAGGCCAACATGGGTTCGTCAAAAACAGATCATGCCAGACAAATCTTATTCCATTCTTTGACCAAGTGACAAAATTAGTGGACCAGAGGAATGTTGTGGATATAATTTACTTGGACTTCAGTAAGGCATTTGGTAAAGTAGATCACAATCTACTACTTGATAAGATAGAAAAATGTGGGTTACACAGCACCACCACCAAATGGATTCATAGCTGGCTGTCCAGCCGTACTCAGCATGTGGTCCTCAATGGAACTGCATCTACATGGAGGGAAGTGTGTAGTGGGGTATCCCAGGACTGTGTTCTGGGCTCAGTGCTCTTCAACAATATGAGCCAGCAATGTGCTGCAACTGCCAAAAAAGCCATACAGTGGTAGGCTGCATTAACAGAGGGATAGAATCAAGATCACGAGAAGTGTTAATACCACTTTATAACACCTTGGTAAGGCCACATTTGGAATACTGCAACCAGTTTTGGTCACCACGATGTAAAAAAGATGTTGAGACTCTTGAAAGGGTACAGAGAAGACCAACAAAGATGATTAGGGTACTGGAGACTAAAACATATAAAGAACAGTTGTTGGAATTGGGTATGGGTATGTCTAGTTTAATGAAGAGAAGGACGAGGGGGGACATTGTAGCAGTGTTCCAATATCTGAGGGGCTGCCACAATGAAGAAGGAGTCAAGCTATTCTCCAAATCGCCTGAAGGCAGGACAAGAACAGATAGAAAATAATCAAGGAAAGAAACAACGTAGAACTAAGGAGAAACTTCCTGAGAGTTAGAACAATTAACCAGTGGAACAACCTGCCTCCAGAAGCAGTGAATGCTCCAACACTGGAAGTTTTTAAGAAGAGGACCAGGACAGAGGAACAACCCCTGTCCCGAGCTCGCCAGAGATCATTCATCAGAGCGACCAATGCCATCTCCGTGCTGTGTCCGGGCCTGAAACCCGATTGGTACGGGTCTAGATAATCAGTATCTTCAAGGAATGCTTTCCCAGTTATTTTTTTTAATGTACTGGCCATGTAGTGCTTTGTCTTCCCATGCCTCTATTCTGTTCTTCACTTGGTCTTTCTTGTAGGCCAGTTTGGTGTCTCCAGTAGTCAGTAAACCGTCCTGATAAACTAATTTCAGTGCTTCTTCATCATTGTCCTTCAGATATTCTTCCAAAGCCATTTTTTCTTCTTCAACATCTGATGTACTTGCAGCATTCCACATCCACCTATTTGCTTTGGTAGATAGAGTCTGTCAGTGTCACTCTGTGTATGAAGGGCATAATTCATTGTCATTATTTTTCTGGTCTTTGTATCCATTGCTTTTAGTTGTGCTTGAGTCCAGTGCACTATTCCAGTTGTGTATCTAATGACTGGAATTGCCCAGGTGCCTTCATGGTATTTCCTCCATTGAGTTGGACTTTAAGATCTTCTTCACTCTCTTGATGTAGTCACCTCTAATCTTTTTCTTGACTTCAGTGTGCTTGATGTTTTCAGCTTGAAGGATACCCAAGTATTTATAGTAATCTTAATGTTATTTTTGTGGAGCATCTCGATTCTTTCAGATTTCACTATTTTTTCTTGTTTGAGAGTAGGTGTGGTACATTTGTCCAAGCCAAACTCCTTTGCAATATCTTGGCTATATATATGGACAGGGTTCAGCAGCAATTCTATTTCAGGTGATGTTTTTCCATACAGCTTCAGATCATCCATGTAAAGGAGGTGGGATAGTGTGGCCAATGTTTTTGATGTTTGATAGCCAAGTCCTGAGTTATTCAGTGTTGTTGACAGAGGAAACAGTGCAATAACAAATAGTAGTGGTGATAATGAATCTCCTTGAAATATTCCTCTCTTGATATTAACCTCTCCCAGTCTTTCACCATTGACCTGCAACTGTGTGTTCCATTGTGCCATCGATCTTTATACAAATTTTCTGATGTTTCTACTGACTCCTGTTATTTCTAGGCACTTGATTATCCAGTCATGTGGCAGAGTCAAATGCCTTTTTGTAGTCAATCCATGTCACATTCAGGTCGGTCTTCCTTTTGCAGTTTTCCAAGATCATTTTGTCTATTAGGAGTTGATCTTTTGTTCCTCTGCTATTGGGCTGGTTTCCTTTCTGCTCAGGTGGAAAGAGATTGTTTTCAACTAGATGCTGTTGTACTGCATCAGCTACCACACCAGTTAGCAATTTGAAAGTTGCTGGTAAGCAGGTAATTGGCCTGTAGTTGCCTGGTGTTGCCCCTTTTGCTGGATTTTTCATTATTAGGTAGGTTTTCCCAGTTGTTAGCCACTTTTCAATTTCTCCTACTTGTAGTATATTGTTGAACTGTTTGGCAATGAGTGGGTATATAACAGTTAGATGTTTCAACCAAAACCCATGCAGTTCATCTTCACCTGGTGCTGACCAATTTTTAATCTTCCTTGCTCCTTTATCTACCATTTTTGTTGTTATGACTAGTTCTTTCATTTCAACTTCTGTTTTATTTGCATTCACCTGTTTTAACCAAACCACATCCTAGTTGTGTTTCTTTTGGGTTATCCCATGTCTGCTTCCAGAACTACAGTGTTTCTTCCTTGTCAGGTACTAACTGATTCATTGTAGTTTCTCCACGGATAGATTGGTAGAAATGTTTCTGATTGGATTGAAATTGCAGGTTCTGCCTATAATTTGCAATTTGAACTTCGAATCTACTGATTTTCCTGGCTATAGCTGTTATTTGCTGCTTTATTATTTCCAGTGCTTCCTTGATCTTCCTTGTTTCTAAGTGGTATTGTTTGATTAGGTATTCTTTGGTCTTGTTCTTCAGCTGCTTTTCTTTCATCTGTTCTAGATTGGTTGCATGTGATCTTAACTTGCTGATCTTATTTTCTAGTCTAAGCTTCCATTTTTGTGGTGCACTGTTTGTTTCTTTTTCTTATTTGTTGATTTTGCATCCCAGGTATTCAGTTATATTGCAGCTGTGCTGTTGGTTTGTTTCTTGCAGTGAATTAATTGGTGCTTATACTTGATATTGCAGCATTTGCATTTTTTAATGCTTGTGCTAGCTGTTTCAATGCAGGCCGCCTTATTCTGTTGCTTTTGGGCTGTTCTAGATGTTCAGTTATATTCTTTGTTTCAATTCTTTTATTTCTTTAGTTAGAGGGCTTTGTTCTTCCTGAGGTAGAGGTGCCTGGTTTCCAAATGAGAACAGTTGTATATCTCTGCTGGATTCCTTCACTGCCAACTCCCCCTGGCTTGCCTCTACATTCTGAATTACTTCTGGCAAGGCTTTGATTTCTTTGCCCTGGGTAAACCTTTGCAGTTTGTCCAATTCTGTTTCTGTGAATACTTTATTTCGTATTATAAATCGGTGTGGATCTGCTAATATCTGTTCTGTTATTTCTGATTCTGGATGTTGTTTTTTCCAGAACTGGTGCATTCGTTTTAGATATCCTTTTCTTGTTGGACTTGATCTGTAATAACAGATCATTATTTCTTTGTTTACAATCACTGTGTATTTGCGATGGGTAAACACCTTTTCTTCCAGTAGTTCTGCAGCTGCTGGCTCTGGTTGCTCAGCCAACAGTCCTGTAACCCAATTTTCACCAGATATCCAGGAACTCCAGCATCTAGTGCGGATCTTGTTAACCCGGGCGACATCCGAGCCGATATGGCATTCTGAAATTTGCGTCTCACCATATTTTTTATGGGAGAGACACTCTTTGTCTGACTCCTCTGATGAGACCTGTCCAGTATGGTTGAACCTCTGGCATAGCTCTTATCTTCCTCAGAGTACACAAGCCCCACAATCATGTCAAGATAGTGCCTCTCTGGGGGATGATGATGATGATGATAAGAAGCAACACATATTATAAATTATCTAATCTTGGAAAAAGTAAAGTCATTCATTAATTTCAAACTATACAAGTAGTCTTCAACTTAAGACCAATTGCTTAAGACTGTTCAAAGTTACAACACTCAAAAACATTACTTATGACCTGTTGTCAAAGTTACAACTTCCACACAACCCCCACAGTCATGTGATTTCATTTCTTACGCTTGGTAATTGGTTAATATTTCCAATTGCAGCATCCTACGGTCAGATTACATTTTGCAATATTTTTTACCATTTTCTGGCAGCAACTTAACCAAAAATCTGGGGTCAGTTGTGATTATAAGTCAAGCACTACCTGTGTACTAAACTTTGTGTATGTATGTGTGTGTCCCCATACTTGCGAGTCTAATTTATAAGTGAGAAAGAGTAATTGGCCTAAGATCACCAGGAGGGTTTTGTGCCCAAGGTAGGATTAGAATTAAAGGCCTCCTGGTTTCTAGCCCAGTGACTTGATGAGTACACTGAACTGGCTCTAGACTAGACTGGGAAGAGAAATAAATGCTTTGGGGAAAAATGGTAAATGGTAATTCACTTCCATATCAAACTACATGGTTATGTCTGTGTAATCACATCCAGCTTAAAAGAGAATTTTTTTCACTTTTATTCTTAAGACTGAATTTATTTTCACAAATAATGAGCTCCCACAATCATTCATATGGCCAGCATTGGTTCACATAAGTATAGAAATTCTACAGCTATGCAGCTTTTGCTGGCAGAGTATTCTACCTAAAATAAAATGTGCTTTCAATATTCAGTCTTTTAGAGGTGTTAATCAACTTCATACAATTCTTTTGCATGAAAATAAGAAAAAGGGAGATATTCTGCCATAGGAATAACTAAATCAATTCTCATTTTATTTAGAATTTTGGTAATTATGGAGGTTTATCAGGTGGTCTTCAACAGTATCATTCATCCATCACTATAATAATAACAACAAAACACCACCAAGCATCCACATCTCTCTATCCCAGGTCCTTGGTAAGGACTCGATCAGTCTGAACATCTGGCTGACTATGCAATTATTGATGATGATGATGATGATGATGATAATGATAATAATAATAATAATAATAATAATAATAATAATAATAATAAGAAGAAGAAGAAGAAGAAGAAGAAGAAGAAGAAGTTGGAAGAGATCTTGGAGGTCATTTAGTCCAACCCCCTGCTCAGGCAGGAAACCCTACCATTTCAGACAAATGGCTGTCCAACCTCTTCTTAAATACTTCCGATGTTGGAGCATTTACAGCTTCTGGAGGCAGGTTGTTCCACTGATTAATTGTTCTAACTGTCAGGAAGTTTCTCCTTAGCTCTAGGTTGCTTCTCTCCATCCATTGCTTCTTGTCCTGCCTTCAGGCGCTTTAGAGGCGTTTACGATGAATGTTTCTGGTAGACAAGAGTAAGATTTCCTCTGATCCTTTTTAAACTAGATTTATTGTAAGGTTAAGACATACTGTTATAAAAATTTTAATAAGTGAATTACTTTAATTTTAGAGCCTAGTTTACGTAAAGTCCTTGATTTACAACCACAGTTAGGATGAGAATTTCCATCACCAAGTGATGCAGTCATAAAGTGATATCACTTGATCGCATCACTTAACAATTGCAATCCTTGTTGCTGTCATTAAGCAACTTTAACAATTGTTAGCTGAGAATCCACCCCAAACCAGGCTTGGTTCCTATCAGCTCCAAGTCTCATTATAATAATTTCCCCCACTCACCTATTTCCCATCATCCGTGCCCTTTTGGCCGTGTTTACAGTCTGCCTTTTTGGGTAGCAAGCAGCTTGTCAAACCCCAGAAAACCACAGCTGCCCAGCTCAGTCCCAAGTACTTGGCACGTTGCACTGCAAGACTTCTGCCAACCTGAGCTCTTTTGGTCCAGCTGACTTTCATCATATTGTTACTCTCACTTCTGATAAGTTGTGCCCAGCCTAGCTGCTGGGTTGGGCAGGGCCTGGTGTTGTGCTGTGAAAAAAGAGAAGGAAGCCCTGAGCCACAGCATTTTAAAACCCCTTTGTAAAGAATAATGGGGGTAGGGGTGGGGGGTGACTTTGCACTGCAAAAAAAAAAGAAAAACATAAAAAAGGAAAAGAAAAGAAAGAAAAAGAAAGAAAGGAAGGAAGGAAGAAATGAAGAAAGAAAGAGAGGAAAGAAAGAGAAAGAGTGAGTCTCTTTTTTTTTTGCTCCTCACAACGAAAAGTCCTAGTCCTATTCAGGAGCTTGTTTCAAATGAGTTGGGTTGTGTGTTTTTTGACATGTTGTAGCTCAGGGGCTTTTTTTATTTATCTTTTTTCATAGCACAAAGGCTGCTCCCAGTGGAACCAATAAGACAGCAAAGGTCAGCTAAGATGGTAGAGCACAAGTGGCAGAGTGCCAAAAGAGCTTATATGGGAGGAAATAGCAGGTGGGAGGAGTTGCAGTGCCCCTAAGGTCATAAGTGCAGGCGGGCTGCCAAGTGCCCTCATTTTGATCAAATGACCACAGGAATTCTGACCCAGCTGTAACTTCAAGCCTAGGTCACTGAAGCAAATATTTGTAAGTAACATAATATTTGTAATATTTGTAAGCAACATAATGGGAAGCAATAGTTAAAGCAGTCTGAGATTTCTAAATAATCTTGAAACTATATTTTTATAATTTATTGCTTGGTATGGGTGCAAGAATTCACAAAAATATATGCAAATGAGGACAAAAAGTAATTTAGCTAATGCTATGATTGATAAATGGAATTGGAAGCATTACCGTTATATCTGTATTTGATGTACTGCAGATCTATATTTGCAGCTTAATGAGTTTATGAACTTACTATATGGACATGTATATTGTGCACACAAATATGATCTGTTAGCTGAAAAGAAAATTATATTCCCTGAGGAATAGAAAATGGTCACATTTTTCATAGAACCTAAGAGAAACCCTAGAAACAGAGTTTGAAAGACCCCAAAGTATTCTATGACTCTGATGTATATTTATAATGATAGGTTTATATTTATCTGAGAAGAGCATTAAAGTACAGATATTTTTCTAAGTTAAAGTTTTTAATTTTGAACATTTTGCTGGAATTGTAGTTTTGTCATTTGTATTTAATGGATCTTTTTGACATTTTAACTGGAATTCTGTCATCCACTGGGAATTTCTTGAAATATAATAAACTGAATTTTTACAGATTCTATAAAATACAATGATCCAGTGTGATGAACTGGCAGGAATTTTCATTTTCCCATTAATTGTAAACAAGTAATTACACCAATACTCTATTTCATTGGATTTTGTGGATAGCTAATACTTATGTTTTCCAAGATCCTTAGCAATATATTTTTAATTTTGCTAAATTAAATTAAGATTTTATAAAAGAGGTTTCCTATATATGTTACTTTCACATACACTAAGGTTATTGAGCAATTCATTGACCTCAGTTTTGATGTTAGCATTTTAAGATAATCAGATTTATTGCAGTAAACTAGAAGGGTTTTTTTTCTTTAGAAATTCAACATACTTTACAATTCTGAATTTCAGCTCCCAGAATTTCTTTGGGAAAGTGGAACAAGCCATCAAAACTAAGTTAGTCTCCTGTTTTGGGGG
>NC_138205.1:89403632-89421132 GCF_964194415.1 Vipera berus
TAGAATATTCCTATAATCTAAATTATATAAACTTATGTCATTTCATAATAAAACTATCCGATCCTCTGTGGTCCCCAAATGTTCAAAAACTATTTGATTTGGGCTGCAGCAAAGTTGTTCACTTTGATGTAACTAAAATAATGTGTTCAGTTGACATTTGAATTACTCTTTTTTTCTTATGCATATGGTGTGCAAATACTGCAACTTACATATTAACATCATTTGCATGGTTATATCCTCACATGGTTTGCTGCAGTTATGACAATCTTGAAATTATCTTGCCCTTCATAGTTATCAATATAGGACATAACCTCCTTTGAGGAAAACTAAGCTAATGTAAGAATTGAGTGAATCTTTTATTTGTTGGCTTCTTTTTTATCTGTTACCATTCTTCTGTCTTCTTTAAACAACTGGTTTATCAATTCTGTCATTTCTTTGATTTAATCATATCTATTGCTCATTAATAGATATTTTTCAACTATCTCAACTCAGTTTGAGTTCTGGTTTGTTTGAAACCTTCTATATATGTAGGCTACCCATATATTTTTCCTTGATCTTGTCCATCTCCTTTTGTGTCTGTAGAGATTCTCAATCATCCAGGACTTAGTTGTCTGAAAGATGCTCTTTCAAAAGGAAACTGGAAACGGTAAAAACAATCCAGTTGCCTTTTGAAAAAACACCTTTGAGGTCTCCTTTTGTGTCTTTCTTGTTTTCAGATTTTTAATAGACTTTTATGCATATGTGCTCCCTGTCAACAAAAGTGTGCATAGTTAAGGCTATGGTCTTCCCAGTTGCAATGTATGGCAGTGAAAGCTGGACCATAAAAAAGGCTGAGCGCCAAAGAATTGAGGCCTTTGAACTGTGGTGCTGGAGAAGACTCCTGCGAGTCCCTTGGACTGCAAGGCGATCAAACCGGTCAGTCCTAGAGGAGATCAACCCTGACTGCTCTTTAGAAGGCCAGATCCTGAAGCTAAAACTCAAATACTTTGGCCACCTAATGAGAAGGAAGGACTCACTGGAGAAGAGCCTAATGCTGGGAAAGATTGAGGGCAATAGAAGAAGGGGACGACAGAGAATGAGGTGGCTGGATGGAGTCACTGAAGCAGTAGGCGTGAGCTTAAATGGACTCCAGAAGATGGTAGAGGACAGGAAGGCCTGGAGGAATGTTGTCCATGGGGTCACAATGAGTCGGACACGACTTTGCAGCTAACAACAACAACATGCATATGTGCTTGCTTTTGTTCTCTATTTTTACCTTTCATTGGAATTATTTGCAATTGTTCATTGGTTTCTCCTATTTTAACAACTGCCATATGAATCTATTTCCCATTAAAATCAGTTTTTTTGAAGTTCAGCTTATGTAATGATTACACTCATCTTCAGTTTCCATTACCCCATTACATGATCTCTTTCTCTCATTATTCCAGCTCCTGACGTTCTCATGCTTTTCTCCAATCTATGAAGGAAAAAGTTATCAGTAAGACTAGTCAAGAATTTTCTGGAATGGTGGAGTTTGCTTCCTACCAGATGTCAGGCTAATTAAAGTTCCCTCTCATTACTATTTCCTCTCTTTTTGAAAAATAGGCCATGTTGCTTCTTAGAATTAAGTCAGTGTTGAGGAAAACTGAATCAGCCACATAGAAAGCACAAAAGTGTTTTGCTTCTAAATTTTATCTCGGAGTTTTAAAACAATAGTTCTGATGGCATAATATAAACCATGGGCTCAGGCAATGATAAGCCTAAATGACATGTCACATCATATTTGTTAAAATACTGTTAATATGAATATAATAATTTTTCTATTCCATTAACTTAAAGATTACAGAAATTTGGACAATTTCTGGAGTTGCTTTGGAGTTTTAAAAAGTATTACACAGTGGTTTTAAAGAGTCACACAAAGCAAGTCTGAGGATAGGTAGGAAGTATTAAAAATCTGCATAAGCCATTTTATATATTTCCACTAATAATTAATATAGACATAAACTTTGGCTGACACAGTCTGTATCCTGATGTGCTTGATGGGAGCTATTTTTTTATCTAAAAATAAAGTGGATAGGGCTTTTCAGAAGTAACATTAGTTTTTATAGATTGTTGTTTCCTGTGATATTAACCTATAGCTTGTCAGATCTCAAATTTAATGAATTCTTTCAGAAGAAACAAAGCTAGCCTCTTTTTTCTTCCATACGTGAAATTAATTTTCTGCCTAGATGTATATATGAATTCACCAGGAGTTCCCATAATCATTTGAAAATAAAGCAGTCCTAATCTTGTCTTCTAAAATATGAAAGGATTCATGTCATGGACTTCCACAGTGAGAGAAAGACATTTACAGTGATGCTAATTTTTATTGTTTCATCATTTTAATGCGAGCATTTTGAGATGTGATATTTTTGTCTTGCAGCTGAGTAATTAAAATGTGTTTCATACAAGTATATTACAAGACTTGCAAAGTTCTGTTTGGGAATAAGGTAGAATAAAATATGTCTCCTTGTTATCACTTAGAGTATACTAGTAAAGAACCCTACTGTTTTTGTTTTGTTTTGCTTCTTAAAGCCCCCTGCTGCTGTTGATTACACCTAGATCTGCTACTGATTGGAACTGTTAAAAGGCAAAGATAGTGTGGATGGTTGCTGAATCTTTTAATTGTAGCACTAATAAGATGTTTTCCCTGGGACATGATGGAACTGATGATATTAATAAATGTATAAAATGTCCATGAAAATTCCCTTTGCCTTCATATTTTGAAGGTGTGAATCTAGTGCTTTCAACCTTAATGTCACATGTCAGGTGTAATTTTTTTAAAAAACAAAACACTTTTGAGTATAGTTAAAAGAGAATGCCATAGCAGGGGGTATAAAAACCTGCCCAAAATATATTTTGTATCATGGGAACATTTTAAAATTTGCATTTGCTGTTAAAAGAACTGTAGGACAAAGATATAATTCATTTAACAACTGCAGTGATTTGCTTAAAATTGTGGTAAAAGTGCTTTTGTAAAATTGGGCATGACTCACTTAGTCATATTGCTTGGCAATGGAAATTTTGGTCCCAATTGTGGTCATAAGTCAAGGACTACCTGTATATATAAATATGTGTTCAAATTTCTCTGAGTTATGCTTTAATGCAGGTGTAGAAAATATTTGGAAAGCATTTATCTCCCACTTTATACCCATGTTTAGTGAAATGAAGTACTGTTTCTATTTCAGACAAAGAAAGGTTCAAAATTCAACATTTGTGTGTAAATTCAAAATGAGGGTTGGAAATAATCAAATTTGAATGGCTTAATGCCATGGTGCTGCTGCTGGTGGTGAAGGAGGAAGAGGAGGAGGACATCTCAGTATAGCTAAACTTGCTCCTATAAATCTGAACACTGGCAATTCACTATCTGCATTTCCCCACTGTATCTTTGGGCAGTAAACTCCATTTGCCTGGTTTTTCATGCCATTCCCATTGCAAATCACCTAATAAATTCTACCTATTAGTTATAATTACACAAAAAAGATAGATAAAAATAATGCATTTTTATCATTTATCACTTAATGTTCAGTTGCAGAATTCACAATTGCAATAACTATTGATATCCCATTTGGCTAGCATTTTCAGCCTCAGAAATACATACAGTATTACAAATGATTAGAAAATTCTATGACACTAAAAATCCTATAGTTATTCTATAAAAGATAATTAATCAATTTGGTATAGAAATGTTAATAGTTAAGTGGAATGCAGAATTGATTGATATGTGCCACCAAGTTAATGTCAACTCTTAGCGATCCTCTAGATAAATTTTATCTAGGTAAGAGCTGTCTTACCCAGTCCTTCAGGGCTACCAGCGGGTGTACACTTCACCACTATAACTCAGTCAATCCATCTCGGTGCTGGTTGTTTCCTTCTCTTCTTTCCACATTTCCAACATTGGCGTCTTCCCAAGATAACTAAGCCTTTTCCTAACATATCCAATGTTTATGTCTAGTAATTTTCACTCTGAATAAGAATTCAGTTTATTTGCTTGATGATCAGGTTGTTTTTATAACCAACCATGATACTCTCAGAAGTCTTCTCCAGTATCAGAGGTAAAAAGCATCCGTACCCTTATATCCTGCTTTTTCAAAGTCACTTCTGTAGAGTATCCAGGGAAAACCTTTGCTGACATAATTCTGATCTTTGTAATAGAAATGCAATCCTGGCATCTGAATATATTTTCCAAGGTCTTCGATGCAAACCGTGGTGCTGGTCTGCACTATATTTCTTGTCTGCTGGTTCCTTTACTGTTGCTACTTGATCCTAAAAGGCAGAGAATTCTTATGACCTCAGTATTTTGATTGTTTATTCCTAAGGCTCGTTGTTCTACCTGTTATCATTCATATTTAATTTTAATCCCATGTTTTCACTATGTTCCTTGACTTTCATTACTACAGCTTTCAAATATTTTCCATTTTCAACTATCAGAGAAGTATCATCATTTTAATTTTTTTAGCATTCTGTTTTTAGAAAGAGTATTGTTTCTCGTTTGTACTTGGATAATATCTAAATTAAAGTGGTAAAGCTATAATTTGATAATTTTGATTTTGAATTGTATGAAATGAAATTTACAACGCCACCTCCCCCACAGATTTTATTACATATTTGCATATTTTAGTTCTTAAAAGCCTTCCTTACATATGAACTGTCCGTTTTGCATTGCCAAATCTTTGTTTTTAATTTGGTTTTAAAACTTCTTGTTGCTTCTACTGTTTGTCAATTAAAAGTAAGTTTATTTATTCGTGCAATTTATCCATCGCCTTAATCCTTAAGGGCTAAGTAGCTTATTACAATTTGGTAAAGTATAGTAGATAAAATGAATGACACACAAAAAAATACTAAGTGGATATCAATAATATTGCTGAGTTAAATACCATTGAGACTACACAATGTATTGTTGCTGCATATCTAAATAATGTCTAGATAGCAACCTTTTTCATATATTAATAATAAATAGAAATAAATTGGGGATGTAATATCACATTTTAAAAGTACAGGAATAGGAAACCAATGAAAATTAAACCCTTCCAAATTCTTGAATAAGGATTATCAGAATGGAAATGGGAAATAAATGACTCAATTAATTTTATCTCACCACCACCACCACCACCTCCTCCTCTAGGCTTTGGTAGTGGTTTATTTTCCAGAGCTTGCTGTTCAATATTCTTGGGTTGTTGGTTGTTTTTATTTTTGTTTTAGTAGGAGGGAAGAAAAGAGAAACAAAGAAGTAGTAACAAACACCAATGCAGTTTAGAGAAATATATACAGGCCATGAATTTCCCTGCCCTCTTCCTTCATCTTTTGCATGTGAAGTGCTACCCCCCAAAGGGAGTCTGATCCCGCTGGTCCTCTTTTTCAATCATCCAAGGAACTTCCTCTGGTATAGTCTGTTGTTACAGCTGCCAGTGCAGCTATAACAACTGGTTCCTTGTTCAGGCACTGCCAATTGCCTGGATCAGCTGGACTCTACTGTCTTGTCATTCCAGTCAATCCTTTGTGCAGTCTTCTCCAGCAGGCAGGTCACTCAGTGGGGTGGGCCCACCTCCTCTCAGCAGGTGGGTCATATGGTGGGGTGGTGGTCAGATGGCCAGTCGGCTCTGCTTCCTCTCTGTCCTCTCTCTCCATCCCCTCCTACTGCTTGCTGGTCTCTCCCTCCACTGCCTCTGCTCCTTCCCTGTTTTCTCTGCTTGCCTCCCTTGCTATTGATTTCTCTCTTTCCCCTTTCTCCCTCTTTTCTCAACCTTTTCTCATACACTTTTCTCTACCATTCTTGACACTCCATTCTCCATTTTCCCCCATACTCCTTTCTTTACCTTTCCTCAACTTATCCTCATGCTTCGCTTCCCCACCTCAATTAGTGGGGTACAGGCCAGGTGATCCAGTAAGGCCTGCTTCCCTTTTCTCCCTTCTGTATCAGGCTTGCCCCCAAAGAGACTCACCTTGCCTTCTCACCCTGTCTCTTATCCCTTGTTCTCCTTCTCTTTCCCTCCAAAACCTCCTCATTTTCATTCCCCCCTCACTTGGTGGGTTGGAGGCCAGATCAGCTGGTTGGCCCTACTTCCCTTTTCCTTTTTTCCCTCAGGCCTGCCCCCCAAAAGACTCACATATTTCTATCGCCCTCTCTTTCTGTCTCTTCTCTATTTTCCACCAAAACCCTTCTTCTTTCATCCCCTTCTCCCTCTTTCTCCATGCTACACGTTCCTTTGTTATGTATACCCATCTTTAACAAGAGTGTTGGTTAATATATAAACATTTAAACACAAAAGCAGGAAGCATCTGAGATTAGTAATGAAACTAACAATTCATAATCAAAGTCTAAGATGCGAAGAAAGCAAAAGAAAAAAGAAAAAAAAGGAAGATGGAACGGATGGTAGGGCCAAGATTGGTTTGGATCAGAATCCCAAATCCTGATTTTTATTCAGTTGATGAGAAGAGATGAAACACATGCAGATTTTGCCACTTTGGATTGGATTATTTAATTTACTCGTACCTGATTTTTTTCATGTTCTCATTTTTGTAAGTCCATCTGTTTGAAAAAACAAACAGCAACCCATTCTCAGATTCATTAGCTTAGTTTTGAAATTTGCAGCTCTTGAAATTTGAGTTCTAACATTCATTCACCAAGGCTGGGAAAACAGTTTTCCAGATTGATAGAAATCTAAAAATCTTTTCTAAAATCAGTTGGTCCAGTCTTTCTCTCCTGTTCAAAAAACACAGGCCCTGTCTCTACATCAAAAGAGCAGAAGAAAAAAAAATCAGAAATGTTTCACCTAATTTACCGTATATACTTGAGTATAAGCCGAATTTTTCAGCCCACTTTTTGGGCTGAAAAATTCCACTTCGGCTTATACTCCAGTCAACAAAAAAACTTACCGAGGACTTGTGCGCGGCCGAGGCTTTGGTGCTTCCGGGATCGCGCGCACCTCTCCCAAGCCACCGCCGTCCGAGACCTGCCGAAGTTTGGGGAGGTTTGGGGAGGTGCGCGCGCACCTCCCCAAACCTCCCCAAACGTCGGCAGGTCTCCGTTCCTCCTGCCGATGTTTGGGGAGGTTTGGGCACCTCCCCAAACGTCGGCAGGTCTCCGTTCCTCCTGCCGACGTTTGGGGAGGTTTGGGCGCCTCCCCAAACCTCCCCAGGTCTCCGTTCCTCCGCGCAGACCTGCCGACGTTTGGGGAGGTTTGGGCGCCTCCCCAAACCTCCCCAGGTCTCCATTCCTCCTGCCGACGTTTGGGGAGGTTTGGGCGCCTCCCCAGGTCTCCGTTCCTCCGCGCAGACCTGCCGACGTTTGGGGAGGTTTGGGCGCCTCCCCAAACCTCCCCAAACGTCGGCAGGTCTCCGTTCCTCCTACCGACGTTTGGGGAGGTTTGGGCGCCTCCCCAAACCTCCCCAGGTCTCCGTTCCTCCGCGCAGACCTGCCGACGTTTGGGGAGGTTTGGGCGCCTCCCCAAACCTCCCCAAACGTCGGCAGGTCTCCGTTCCTCCTGCCGACGTTTGGGGAGGTTTGGGCACCTCCCCAGGTCTTCGTTCCTCCGCGCAGACCTGCCGACGTTTGGGGAGGTTTGGGCGCCTCCCCAAACCTCCCCAGGTCTCCGTTCCTCCTGCTGACGTTTGGGGAGGTTTGGGCGCCTCCCCAGGTCTCCGTTCCTCCGCGCAGACCTGCCGACCTTTGGGGAGGTTTGGGCGCCTCCCCAAACCTCCCCAAACGTCGGCAGGTCTCCGTTCCTCCTGCCGACGTTTGGGGAGGTTTGGGCGCCTCCCCAAACCTCCCCAGGTCTCCGTTCCTCCGCGCAGACCTGCCGACGTTTGGGGAGGTTTGGGCGCCTCCCCAAACCTCCCCAGGTCTCCGTTCCTCCGCGCAGACCTGCCGACGTTTGGGGAGGTTTGGGGAGGCGCCCAAACCTCCCCAAACGTCGGCAGGAGGAACGGAGACCTGGGGAGGTTTGGGGAGGCGCCCAAACCTCCCCAAACGTCGGCAGGTCTGCGCGGAGGAACGGAGACCTGCCGACGTTTGGGGAGGTTTGGGGAGGCGCCCAAACCTCCCCAAACGTCGGCAGGAGGAACGGAGACCTGCCGACGTTTGGGGAGGTTTGGGGAGGCGCCCAAACCTCCCCAAACGTCGGCAGGTCTGCGTGGAGGAACGGAGACCTGCCGACGTTTGGGGAGGTTTGGGGAGGTGCGCGCGCACCTCCCCAAACCTCCCCAAACTTCGGCAGGTCTCCGGACGGCGGCGGCTTGGGAGAGGTGCGCGCGATCCTGGAAGCACCGAAGCCTCGGCCGCGCGCAAGTCCTCGGTAAGCTCCGGGCGGTCACTTGCTTCGCGTCTCCTGAGGGAAGGGGGGGGCGACTGGAGCGGGCGTGTTTCCTCGCCTGCTGGGTGCCGCGATTTGCCCGGGGAACGCGCGGGCCCCGAATGGCAGCGTGGAGCGAGGAAGCGGACAGCCAGGGCTTCCCCGAGAGCCGCGGCCACACAGGGTATTCCTGTGTATTCAGGCTTGCAAAATGGCGGATCGAGCCTCTGCTGGCGGCAGAGGCTTGCAGAGCACGGATCCAGCCTCCGCCGGCGGCGGAGGCTTGCAGAACGGCGGATCGGCTTATACTCGAGTCAACAACTTTTCCCAGTTTTTGGGGGTGAAATTGGGGGTCTCGGCTTATACTCGAGTCGGCTTATACTCAAGTATATACGGTACTTGTTTATAGTGTTTGATTTGAATACATAGTATTCAGGATAGCCTTATTTTAATCTTCTACATTTTACTCATCAGAGCTCTTACAGACTTCTTAAGATTAACTACTTGCAGGCTATGCTGCTACCCAAGAAGTCTGAGAAGCTATATAAAGCAGCTGTAGGTGATGAGTGATTTGAAATTAATCTAGTACTAACATTATGTGTGTGTGTGTGTATGTATGTGTTTGTGTGTGTATATATATACATATGTATGTGTGTGTGTGTGTGTATCTTATACTACTGACCTTTTTTGTGTGGAAATGTCTATTAAATTTAATTAATTAGCTTATTATTTCTACACCTCCCATCTGGGTGATTTACACAAGTGACCAAAATAGTTTGTACAGGTTTTGGCAAAAGTTTTTTACAAATGTTTCACTAAGAAAAATGCCAATATTTTCTCAAGTAAAACATATGGAAATAAATACTTAATTGCTAAAGAAAACATCATTTCTAGGGACCATAAATACATACAATATAATATATATTATAGTATACATTCTCTGTTTATATTATTCAACAGAATATATTTAAATATTTTACAGTTGGAAGAAAAGTATGGTTTGAATGTGAAGATTAGAAAATAAAAGCATTCAGGGAGTTTAAGAAATAGTTGTAGCAATTGCTATACAAATGTATAAATTATCATTTCACTGATTTCCTTCTCTTTCCCCCCTTCGTTCCTCAACAACTCTTACTATAATTAGCCAACATTAACAGCAAATGTTTGCTTTGGTTAAATTATTCAGAACATTTATTTTACTTGTCAAAGGTTAGATCAGGTTGTTGTTTGAACTGGTAATTAAATGCAGGCTAATACACTACCATATTTATATGCACTGTAAACCCTGTTTCCTTCTCCTTCTGTATAATTTTATAATTGTGAGAGTTGACATTTAGAAAGACTTTTTAACTCGATGCATAAACCAAGCTGAAAAGCCAGACTTGGTTTGTATATGAACTTCCATTAAACTGTGGATATGTATAGCTAAAGGTTTGATTTTAGAGGATATCCTAGTTTACTAAGGTAATTTTTAAAATGCACATTAAAATTGTTTTCATATTACAAGTCTCTCTTACTCATAGCATCCTTCATATGCCTTTTAATTACCCCCACTTTATATAACTGGCTGCTCTATTTATGGTCTTTTTATATTTTTGTGCTGTTTCATGAAGTCTGGTTGCTTTTCTTAACTGCTCTCTTTTTGGGGATTTAAGTAGCACCTCAGCCAAAATGCTGAGGCTTGTCAATGGTTTTGATTTTGCAGTTTCATAGAAGGATAAGCAGCCTTTGGCACACCAGATATTGTTAAAATGTAAGTCCTAATATCTCTCACTATTGATTATGTTTGCTAAAAACTCAGAAATTATAGTTTAGGAATATTAAGCATAAGTAACCTACCTCTACTTTAGAGTTTGTATGAGAGGACAGAGTTGAACTTTTAGCATGAGGGATGAAAAAGTGTTTCATTATGGTTGATTGATATATTCTGCACATCTAATCTAATTAGAAATTTTATGATAATCCATAGGCTTATAAAGGAAGCTTTTGCAAACGAAAGGAACATAACACTGCAATCAAAGATGAAGGAGCAAGTCCCTGCACCTGGTTGTTACAAGGCTAAAATTTGAGTGAGCTTGTTCCTTGCACCTATTACAGCGTTCTTTCTAATGTCTTCAGCATTTAATAGGTTTAAGGCATTGCTGACAAGTGTTTCAGATCTGTAGTTTCAATGCAGTGATAGCTGTAATTAGTTTCTTTTGACATTTGCAAATTCTTACTTAGTCTAATAATTTCAGCTTTGCTTAGTCCATAGTGGTGATAGGTTTGTATCCAACTGAACTTTTGTGTGAACAGAAAGTACAATAAGCAATCTATTCTAACGATCTTCCTAATTTACAGGATTCTCAGTATTATATTTACTGTATGTACCGCCCAATGATTCTTTTAAAAGCAGGATTTTCTAAAGATTTCATAATTGAGATTGGACAGTCCAAGGAAGTTCCTTAATGTCATAAATCTAAATGTTGCAATGCATTTTCATGTTATTTTTGTTTTTTGGGGGGTAAAAATCAAACATCTGTGAATACAATGGGACCTCCTTTTTTCTTGTCCAAAACTTCCTGCCAGTCTCTGTTGTACTGTACTAAGGTTTCAGGAAAACCTTAGTACTTAGTACTCTGTTGTACTGTACTAAGGTTTCATTTTGGATGAATAGGACCATTTCCATTAATGTAAATAAGGAATTCGTTTTCAGTTTGTATATCATATATGCTAGAAATCTCTCTCATATCCCCACAGTAATATAGGCTTCATTAATATGCATTTCCTCTGCCTCAACTAAAATTGAGACAATACATTTTTTAACAAAAATCCTCAAAAATGTTTGAATTTTGCCAATGTGTTGCACAGACAGCCATATAATGTCTAGACGGAATTCTGGGGCCTCATTTTTAGTTGATTAGTGGCAGCTGGAAAAGATTTACAGGAAAAATGAAGTGAAAAACAAACTACAATAGCTTTTTTAAAAACAAAAGAAAAAATAAATCAAGGAGATTTATGATTATCACTTGTTTACATCTCCTGTTTTTTTTAATAAAATGGGCTTAAAAGATTAGTCACAAGGTGTTACAAGATTTATATAAAATATAAAGACAGATGTTGTTCTTAAAATCTTCTTAATGTTTAGTAAAAAAAATAAATTATCTTGTATTTGTTGCATGTATATGACAACAAAGCAAAGCTTCCATGAAAATCAGTACTAAAGAGCAAACCTTATATTGGCAATACAAGCTATCAAGGATTGTGTGTTGTCTAAACTATAAACACATGACATCTATATTTGCTCTGTGCTGTTGCTTGTACATACATTCTACAGTCATGGCCGAAATTGTTGGCACCCCAGAAATTTTTCCAAAAAATCAAGTATTTCTCACAGAAAAGTATTGCAGGAACACATGTTTTGCTATACACAGGTTTATTCCCTTTGTGTGTATTAGAACGCAACAAAAAAGGGAGGAAAAAAAGCAAATTGGACATAATGTCAAACAAAACTCCAAAAATGGGCTGGACAAAATTATTGGCACCCTTTCAAAATTGTGGATAAACAAGATTGTTTCAAGCATGTGATGCTCCTTTAAACTCACCTGGGGCAAGTGGCAGGTGTGGGCAATATAAAAATCACACCTGAAAGCAGATAAAAAGGAGAGAAGTTCACTTAGTCTTTGCATTGTGTGTCTGTGTATGCCACACTAAGCATGGACAACAGAAAGAGGAGAAGAGAACTGTCTGAGGACTTGAGAACCAAAATTGTGGACAAATATCAAAAATCTCAAGGTTACAAGTCCATCTCCAGAGATCTAGATTTGCCTTTGTCCACAGTGCGCAACATTATCAAGAAGTTTGCAACCCATGGCACTGTAGCTAATCTCCCTGGTTGTGGATGGAAGAGAAAAAAATGATGAAAGATTGCAACCTTTTCTCAAGAAAAGAACACAGTACCTACAGTGAAATATGGTGGAGGTTCAATGATGTTTTGGGGTTGTTTTGCTGCCTCTGGCACTGGGTGCCTTGAATGTGTGCAAGGCATCATGAAATCTGAGGATTACCAAAGGATTTTGGGTTGCACTGTAGAGCCCAGTGTCAGAAAGCTGGGTTTGCGTCCGAGATCTTGGGTCTTCCAGCAGGACAGTGACCCCAAACATACGTCATAAAGCACCCAGAAATGGATGGCAAGAAAGCGCTGGAGAGTTCTGAAGTGGCCAGCAATGAGTCCAGATCTGAATCCCATTGAACACCTGTGGAGAGATCTTAAAATTGCTGTTGGGAAAAGGCGCCCTTCCAATAAGAGAGACTTGGAGCAGTTTGCAAAGGAAGAGTGGTCCAAAATTCCGGGTGAGAGGTGTAAGAAGCTTATTGATGGCTATAGGAAGCGACTGATTTCAGTTATTTTTTCCAAAGGGTGTGCAACCAAATATTAAGTTAAGGGTGCCAATAATTTTGTCCAGCCCATTTTTGGAGTTTTGTTTGACATTATGTCCAATTTGCTTTTTTCCCTCCCTTTTTTGTTGTGTTCCAATACACACAAAGGGAATAAACCTGTGTATAGCAAAACGTGTTCCTGCAATACTTTTCTGTGAGAAATACTTGATTTTCTGGAAAAATTTCTGGGATGCCAACAATTTCGGCCATGACTGTATGTTTAGAAATACACAGTCTCTGGATGCACATCTAACCATTTCATTCACTGGGATATCAAGGGTTTATAGTAGTCTTTTCCAATCTTAACCTGCACAATGTTTAGCTGCTTTTTACCATGCTAGGGAAAAAAAATCAACATCAATTCAGTTGTGTCTTTAAATAATAATACTGTATATGATTATGTATGAATAGCAATTTTGGGGGGAAAAATGAGTAAAATGGGGGAAATACTGATAACCATTTTTCATATCCATTCCTTTGTTTTATTTAATTCAACAGCAGTTCAAAAAAGTATGATGCCTTAAGGATAGTCATGTTATTTGCATATTGATTGGTTGAATAGAATATAAGAGAACAATCAATGACAGCAACTGTAACAAAATCTGTTTCTTCGCAGATTTTGCACTCTAAAAATGGATAGTTTTGCTGAATAATGAAAGGGATGGAAAAATATGTGGCAAATAAAGTTTTCCAAAATTCCACATAATTAGAGAATCTGAAGACCACACTGGAGACTTTGGGGGCTTACAGATGCTGCAGACATTTTATAAGTTGGATCTGCACATTTTGAATGGCACTACTATTACTGACTCTGACAGAGTTCTTGCAATTGGGCAGGCACCAGGAAAAATCTCTGATTTACTACACTACCATATGAAGAAATTTATCTTTGTCAATATTTCAATTCCACATTGACAACTGTTCTTAGAGGAATCACTGCCCCAGTGTGTTGCTTTTAAAGACCTTTGTTGTTCCCTTTTTGAAAATTTACTCCATCCAAAGATATCCCCAAGGGACAAACACGAACAAAGGGACTACGTTCAGCCGTTTGGGATGACAGCTCCCTTGAGCAGATTTTGGCATTTTGCATTCAACTTCTTCGGCCAGTTCTTTCTACCCATCCATCTAGTGCTAATAGAAATCATAGCTCTTTTAACTAACCCTAGTTCAATAGTTATGCAGCCAAGGAACAGTTAATTTCCTGCTTTAAGGAATATAAAAAGGATGCTTTCTCTTAAGAAGCTCAGGACCTGCTCCTACCCAAGAAGAAACATTATGGGCAAAGAAAAGGATTGCCCCTATACAGTTTTGGAGCAAACTAATCTCTGCTACTTTTCCCCAGGATTCAGCTCTATTATAGAAATGCCTAACTCACCGATCTGCTTCCCTTAATCTATAAATTTCTATTCCCATTTCAGTTTGGAAAACATTTCAGATTGCTTTACATGCAGGAGGAATTGCCCCATCTTAAGACGCATCTACACTATGAAGCTCATCTGCTTCCCTCATGGCTCTCTGTGTCAAGCTCTGAAATTATATTATCTCAAACTGATTAAAACCTGAAACCAAGCAAAGATCCTAGGCACAATTTTATTTCAGCAGAATTATTCAAAACAATTTAGACTAGTTGGTGCCTGTTCTGGCTTCTCTATTTACTTACATGGATAATAATGCTAAGATTCCTGATGATTGGAGCCTAGTTTTAGTGATCCCAATCTACAAAAAAAAGAGGCAAACATCTACCCACCCCATTAGCCTTCTCAGTGTGGTTAGCAAACAGTATGCTAGACATTTGTATAATAAGCTCCTGGACTGGTTGTAACTGAGAGGTTGGCTGACAAATAGGCAGGCTTCAGATAAGACTGCTCAAATATTGACTATGCTTCAACCCTTCCACATTTAATTGAGAAATACTCTGGACCGTGTTCATCACTCTGCAGATTGCTCATTGACCCTAAATATTTCTTTTTTCTCATTTCCAGATTCAAAATATGACAGAAATTGAATTCTTCCCCAATTAATAAAGGATTACTTGTAGTTATATAACTCACAAATGAAGATGTGATACAGTATCTATATATACAGTATGCATATAAAGTATACATACAAAGCAAGACTTTAAATATTTGAAAATTATCTTTCAAGCTATACAGTAGGTAACAGCTGTTTATTTTTCCAAAGGATAACATACCCACAGTGAGCAAAATCTTCTCAGCTAAGATCAACTTCTTTTTGGAGCTCAGTTGAGCCACTAGAAGTCATTCCTTCCTTTGAAAAGAGTTCAGTCCAGGTTTTTGAGAACCGTCTTTAAAGTACCTCGCTGTGTGTTAAACACAGCCCTTCCCCATGAAACTAGCCTCCTTAAAATGGAAACAGCTGACTGAATTTACCGTATTTTCCGGTGTATAAGACGACTGGGCGTATAAGACGACCCCCTACATTTCCTGTTAAATTATAGGGTTTGGACTATACTCGCCATATAAGACTACCCCTCTTCCAACGCACACCAAATAAAAATTAAAAAAGATCAGATTTGATTTTAATATGGTAATTTTAATTCAAATGCTTATGACATGCAGGTACTTAGTAGGAAAACTCACTTATAAACATAAGGCTGTTTGTCATTAAACATGTAAACATAAAACAGTGCAAGTGAATTAAACTTAATAATAATAATAATAATAATAATAATAATAATAATAATAATAATAATAATAATAATAATAATAATAATAATGATAATAATAATAATGTTGGAAGGGACATTGGAGGTCATCTAGTCTAACCCCCTGCTAAGGCAGGAAACCCTATACCATTTCAGATAAATGGCTGTCCAGTCTCTTCTTAAAAACTTCCAGTGTTGGAGCATTCACCACTTCTGGAGGCAGGTTGTTCCACTGGTTAATTGTTCTAACTGTCAGGAAATTTCTCCTTAGTTCTAGGTTGCTTATCTCCTTGACTAGTTTCCATCCATTGCTTCTTGTCCTGCTTTCAGGTGCTTTGGAGAATAGCTTGGCTCCTTCTTCTTTGTGGCAGCCCCTGAGATATTGGAACACTGCTATCATGTCACCCTCCACCCTTCTCTTCATTAAACTACACATACCCAATTCCAGCAAACGTTCCCTATATGTTTTAGCCTCCAGTCCCCCAATCATCTTTGTTGCTCTTCTCTGTACTCTTTCTAGAGTCTCGACATCTTTTTTACATTGTGGTGACCAAAACTGGATGCAGTATTCCAGGTGTGGCCTTACCAAGGCATTGTAAAGTGGTATTAGTACTTCACTTGATCTTGATTCTATCCCTCTGTTAATGCAGCCTAGCACTGTGTTGGCTTTTTTGGCAGCTGCAGCACACTGCTGGCTCATATTTAAGTGATTGTTCACTAGGACTCCAAGATCCCTCTCACAGTTACTACTATCGAGCAAGGTACCACCTATACTATACCTGTGCATTTGATTTTTCCTGCCTAAATGCAGAACCTTACTTTTTTACAATTGAATTTCATTTTGTTAGATAGTGCCCAGTGTTCGAGTCTGTCCAGATCCTCCTGTATCTAAAGCCTATCTTCTGGAGTATTGGCTATTCCTGCCAGCTTGGTGTCATCTGCAAATTTGATGAGTTCCCCATCTATCCCCTCATCCAAATCGTTGATGAAGATGTTGAAGAGCACTGGGCCCAGAACAGAGCCCTGGGGCACCCCACTACACACTTCCTTCCATGTAGAATTGAATCTATTCTTATACATTTAGAATATTTAGAAATTAGTGGTTTCCTAATACATCCTAACCTAAGTCTTACTCATTAGAATGAATTTTCACTAGGTATGATCAAGTTATTTAGTCTGTGATGATATCTGTTCTATGGTTTTTTCTTTTTGGTTGTAACTTCACAGCACAATGTTGCTCATTTTTCCCCCTGAAAAAAATTCTATCTGAATTTGTCTTTCATGACGCTGATAAAATCAAATTTAAATCCTATGAGGTTCATATACATGTACTTTTCCAAGCAAGTGTGCAGTTATAACCATGTGTACTTAAGTGTTTGCACTTTAAATTGTTTATTTCTTGGCATTTTGTTCCTTGCCACTTGTTTCATGTCTGTTGTACAAGAGTGTCCAGTCTTGTTAGGATTTGATTACAATGCATTTGTTCTAGATTGTCAAACACCAGGAAAATCAGGAGATCCAAATAGTTCAAATGTGGGTTTATTGCAAGTAAGATTTTCTACAAGAATCTGAATTACTAACAGCCAACAGAAAATAGCAGGAGATAAGAGTAGAGGCAATTCAGGGTGGGTTAAACTTAAATTTCTTGTGGGCGTGAAGGGACTCAAGATTGATGATGTATTTGACCCCTCCCTCAAGCTCAACCTGGTCATCACCTACATAGATATATTTTAAGGGTTTTCTTATGATAAATGTATTTAACTATTATTATTATTACACTGATGGCAGCTCACTTCAAATACCCTGACAACCTCATTTATTGGTTTCATACAGAATAAATCAATTGTTAAAGGGTCATTTAGCCTGTCACTTCTTCAAAGTCATACTGCTGTTTGGAGTAGAAATGTCATATCATAATTCATCTATGGAACAGCGTTCATCATTAGTGCAGTAACATATGAAAATAAATAAATTAAAGGAATATGTTGGTTGTATGGTTCTCTTCTATCTATCTTTCCATCAATAAATGCAGGAGCAGGTGTAAAAGTTTCAATGTCAAATGCACATTTAAAACTGTTGAAATTAGTCTAAACAATGATTTCCCATC